>NC_066584.1:337036597-337348077 GCF_024323335.1 Lathyrus oleraceus | reverse complement strand
TGGAGGATAATTCCCTGGACAACCTCAACAAAATCCGAGAGGACAAGCCAATGCCATTACCCTACGAAGTGGGAACGCTTATGATGAGCCACTAAACCCTAGATTGAGTGAACCCAAAACTTCTAAGGAATATACCAAACCCACAGACGAAGTAAAGGAACCAGAGGAACCTAAAAACCAGGAAGGTCGAGATAAAGGAGAAGAACCTAAAGATAAAACTTACGTACCACCCCCACCATGTAAACCACCTATACCATATCTACAAAGACTCAAACAAACCCAGATCAATAAACATTATCAAAAATTTATTAAAGTTATAGAAAAACTTCATGTAGAAATCCCTTTCACAGAAGCCATCACCCAAATACCTTCTTATGCAAAGTTTCTCAAAGACATCCTTACCAACAAACGTAGACTTGACGATCTGAAGCCTTTGGAATGTAATTCTATTTCCGAGGACAAATTAGCAAAGAAAGATAAAGATCCTGGAAATTTCTCCATTCCTTGCCTTCTGGATAATCATGTCATCAAAAAAGCTTTTCTAGACTTAGGAGCTAGTGTGAGCCTAATGCCTTTAGCAGTTTGTGAGAGGTTAAACTTAGGAGAATTACAGCCCACTAAGATGTCACTTCAGTTAGCCGATAGATCTGTTAAGTATCCGATAGGCATTTTAGAAGATGTTCCTATTAGGATAGGTCAGTTATTTATCCCTACTGATTTTGTTGTCATGGACATCAAAGAGGACAATGATATACAAATCCTTCTAGGTAGACCATTCTTATCGACTGCAGGAGCCATAATAGATGTCAAGAAAGGAAAATTGATATTTGAGGTAGGTGACGAGAAAATAGAATTTATACTTTCGAAATTTCTTATGGCACCTGTGATGGGAGACTCGTGTTATGCCTTAGACATCATTGATGAATGTGTTAGAGAATTAGAACAAAAAGAAATTATAAAAACAATTAAGTTACCATCAACTCTCATAAGGGAAGATGGTGACTTTAAGAAACCCTACATCGATGATAACCTTTACGAATGTTTATCCCTTACCCCAGATCCTATGCCATGCCCTAAGAAACCAACCTTAGAACTTAAGGCCCTGCCTAAGAACCTGAGATACGAGTTCCTCGATGAAAAGATGAACCGTCCAGTTATAGTTAGTGCTACCTTGAGCCAAAAGGAAACGAACCAACTTTTAGACGTTTTACGAAGATATCCCTCAGCCTTAGGATATAATATCTCTGACCTGAAAGGTATAAGTCCATCCGTATGCATGCATCGGATTTCGCTAGAAGAAGATTCAAAACCCTCCAGGGAACATCAAAGAAGAATAAACCCTATAATGAGTGATGTTGTTAAAAAGGAAGTTCTTAAGTTACTTGAGGCAGGTATAATCTATCAGATCTCGGATAGTAAGTGGGTGAGCCCTGTGCATGTAGTACCTAAAAAGGGAGGCATCACAGTCGTGCAAAACGATAAAGGCGAACATGTAGCAAAACGTTTAGAAGGAGGATGACGAATGTGTATAGATTAAAGAAAATTAAATAAAGTAACTAGGAAGGATCATTTCCCTTTACCATTTATAGACCAGATGTTGGAGCGTCTAACCAGACACTCTTACTTCTGCTATCTAGATGGATACTCTGGATTCTTCCAAATACCTATCCACCCCGAAGATAAAGAAAAAACTACCTTTACTTGCCCTTATGGAACTTTTGCCTACAGACAAATGTCGTTCGGCCTCTGTAATGCCCCAGCTACTTTCCAACGCTGCATGATGTCAATCTTTGCAGATTACCTAGATGGTATCATGGAAGTGTTTATGGACGATTTCTCGGTTTGCGGATTTGATTTCCACAATTGTCTTGCTAACCTTGAGAAAATCCTGGAGAGATGCATGGAGGTAAACCTCGTGCTAAACTGGGAAACGTGTCATTTCATGGTGACCGAAGGAATTGTTTTAGGACATATAGTTTTCGAAAAAGGTATAGAGGTAGATAAAGCTAAAATAGAAGTTATAGAAAACCTAAAACCACCAAAAACCATCAGAGAAGTCCGAAGCTTTCTTGGACACGCTAGATTCTACCGGCGTTTTATTAAGGACTTCTCCAAAATAACTAAACCTTTAACTGGACTTTTAATGAAAGATGCTGAATTCATTTTCGATGAAAAATGTAATGACGCATTTAATCTTTTAAAGCAAGCATTAGTATCTGCACCCATTATGAAACCACCTGATTGGTCGGAACCTTTTGAGATAATGTGCGATGCTAGTGATTATGCAGTTGGAGCCGTTCTAGGACAAAGGAAAGATAAAAAATTACATGCCATTTATTATGCCAGTTGAACCCTAGATGCTGCCCAACTGAACTACACAACAACTAAAAAAGAATTACTCGCTGTAGTTTTCGCTATAGACAAATTTAGATCCTATCTAGTAGGAGCAAAAATTATAGTTTACACCGATCATGCTGCCATTCGTTACCTATTAAGTAAAAAAGATGCTAAGCCCAGCTTACTCCGATGGATTCTATTACTACAAGAGTTTAATTTAGACATAAGAGATAAAAAAAGGCACTGAAAATGTAGTAGCCGATCACCTTTCTAGGCTAGAACATCTAAAACCAGAACTAGTACCCATAAATGATGATTTCGCCTATGATAGACTGATCGCTAGAGTAGAAACCATTGAAGATAATAACCTAGATCCTTATGAGCATTCCCAAAATTCCTTAGCAATAAGTAACGTACCCTGGTATGCAGATTTCGTTAATTACCTAGCTGTTGATATAGTACCCCCTGATCTTGACTACCACCGCAAGAAGAAATTCTTCCACGATGTGAGAAACTTCTATTGGGACGAACCGCTCCTTTTCAAAAGGGGTAAAGATGGCATTTTTCGCCGTTGCATTCCAGAAGAAGAGGTAAATAATATTATCGAGCATTGTCATTCTGCACCTTATGGTGGACATGCGAGCACCTCTAAGACATACGCCAAGATTCTTCAAGCTGGCCTATTTTGGTCTACCTTGTGGCGTGATGTCTATGCTTGCATTGTCAAGTGTGATAGATGCCAACAAACTGGAAACATTTCAAGGCGTGATGAAATGCCTCTAAGAAACATTCAGGAAGTAGAACTCTTTGACGTATGGGGTATAGATTTCATGGGACCTTTTCCACCATCCTTAGGAAATAGGTATATCTTAGTAGCTGTAGACTATGTGTCTAAGTGGATTGAAGCTATAGCTGCACCCATAAACGACACTAGGGTAGTAATCAAACTATTTAAAAACTATATATTCCTTAGATTTGGAACACCATGTTTAGTCATAAGCGATGGAGGATCACACTTTATATCGAGAATATTTGACAAACTTTTAAGAAAATATGGAGTTAGGCATAGAGTAGCAACACCATACCACCCACAGACTAGTGGCCAAGTAGAAGTATCTAATAGGGAGATAAAACAAATCCTAGAGAAAACTGTTTCTATTTCTAGGAGAGACTGGTCTCAGAAGCTTCAAGAAGCATTATGGGCCTATAGAACCGCTTTCAAAACCCCTATAGGAACTACTCCTTATAAACTAGTTTATGGAAAATCCTGTCACTTACCGTTCGAATTAGAGCATAAGGCCTATTGGGCCATTAAGACTTTGAATTTAGACTACCTAGCCGCTGGAGAAAAGCGTACCCTAGACATTCATAAATTAGAAGAACTTAGGCAATCTGCCTACGAGAATGCAAAAATATATAAAGAGAGGACAAAAGCCTATCACGACAAAAGAATAGTAAAGAAAAATTTCAATGTAGGCGATCCTGTTCTCCTTTTTAACTCTAGGTTACGACTCTTCCCTGGAAAGCTACGTTTAAGATGGACTGGTCCTTTTGAAGTATCCAAGATTCTGAGGTCCGGAGCCGTAGAAATCGAGAACGATACCTGTAGTCCATTCATTGTAAATGGACAAAGACTGAAGCTCTACGAAGGAGGAGACATTCCAGCATACTACTCAAGCCACACCCTGATTGATCAACCGATTCCTACTACTACAGGTGTATAAATTCTAATCGTCAAGCTAATGACGTTAAACGAGCGATGCGTGGGAGGCAACCCATGGTTTTTCTTTCATTTTACTTTTTCGCATTTATTTAATTTTATTTTTATTTTATTTTATCATATTTTGCATTGAGACTAAGATTTGAATGGTTTATATTTTCAGGATCACTTTCTTAACTTTTACAGGATGCAGGATTTCGATGACATGCACGTGGCCTATAGAGATAATGCTCAAAGGGAGTGCTACATTGCTTTGTATCAGCACCCTATGGCACCCACACGTTATCCTGATCAGCACTGTATGGAGGCACTGGATATCGAGTCGAGTATCCGATTCCTTAGCCACCAGCTTCACTGGGATGAGTTTGTTGATGACTTGAGTAACACATATAGGAACCTGACTTTGGAGTTCCTGAGTTCATTCGACTATGACCCATATTCTGGACCAGATGGGTATGTTGCTTTCAGGCTTTTCGGAGTTGAGTACTCTTTCAGCCAGAAAGAGTTCGGCGACCTTTTGGGCTTCCAGACCACTCCTGATGCTATCCCGGAGACACCTATGGGATATTTCCTGGGTAAGGAGGTTGAGAAGTTTTGGAGTGATATATCAGGTGGCGGAAGCCATGATCCATCTATGCAGCTATCTCATGTCATACATAACCCAGCCTTCAGATACTTTCAGATGATATTAGCATATTCCTTCCTGGGAAGGCCGGATGCAGAGACACTACTGAGTGAAGAGGAGATCTTCCTATTATTTTGTGCATCCTAGTCTCGCCTAGTAGCATGTGGGAACTTTTTATTATACAGTCTCAACGGTATCTCCAGATCTACCGAAGGAGTCATCCATGTGGGGGGAATCATCACGCAGATTGCTGTCGCTTTAGGTTTGTCTCACAAGCTGTCATATCTCCGGATCTACTGTAGGTACACTACCATGGACATCGATTTCTGTTTGACCAGAGGATTGATGAGGAGATCCTCTTTCCACCCATGTCAGTTCCGACTACTAGTCGACAGCGAGGCTATCCATTGCTTCACACTGCCAGATCCTATGATGACCAGTGTGCCTGATCCAACGAATTGGAGTTATGCTCTGGAGGGCCAGGGAGAGACCGTTGAGGAACCGAGATCACCACCCATTGCTGAATACACGCCTACACCACCATCTCCCAGAATCATTGTTTTCTCTAATAATCTTTCATTGCAGACACCCGACATCCGCACTCAGATTGCTGAGTGTCGTAGAGAGATCGCAGCGCTTAGACAGGAGGTGGCTGACCTCACTTTACAGATGGGAGTGTCTGATCTCACCCATGCTACTGAAGCCGACTGTCTATATCAGGAGATCGCAGAGCTCAAGCAAGAAGTGGCCATGCTCCGTGGTTCCTCTCAGGAAGATGACATCCCTACTATATGATCTCACCATTCCATCTTATTTTATCTTTCTTTTATTTATTTATTTTTTGTATTTACATAACTCATCTTATATTATCGCATTTGGAATATTATATAAACTACTTCAATACACTGATATTTCTACTTTTATCTATATATGTCTTATTTTTCGTTTTATTTGCATTTTTTATTTTTCAGTTATTTATTTATTTATTAGTCTAATATTTAATTTTTGTTTCATTTTTATTTTTGTTTTTACCTTTATAAAATTATGCAAGTCAATGATGCTAGCAAAATCACAAAACAAATGTTATCCGGACCCCTCAAAGCCAAAAGACAAGAGAAGCCCAAGCCAAAGGACCAAAATCCGGCCCAGCCAGATTTTGCCTTGTGGCGCCCGCCACAGACCCTGTGGCGCCCGCCACAGACCCTGTGGCGCCCGCCACAGCGTCTGTAAAAGGTCGGGGCAAAACCCCTTTCTTCACCATTTTTGCAACATACAACCTTCCAAACCCATTTTTTCATCTTGGAAAAACATCCTTGAACCCACAAAAAGCTCATACTTTTCTAACCGCCACACCACACAAATCATTATTCCAATTTCCGTTTTCGATTTCATCCGTCGGATTTTGTAAAAATCCAACCTTTTCACAAACCACTTCATCTTCTTCATCACTTTTCAAGAGCTTTTCAAATGGAGTTTAACGGATTCATTCTTCGAGGAGGGAAACCGGGGGATAGACAAAGAAAAATTATTGAACGATTGCAAAATCGGGAAATACTCCCGACAAGGTATGTTGACGAAAACAGTCTCTACACTTTAGGTATCTATCATAGCATATTTCATTTATTAGATAATTTAGGTTTGTATAATTTCTTTTCCAATAAAGAACCTACCTATGAGCGGTTCACAATTGAATTTTTGAGTTCCTTAATTTATATTGTCAACCCTAACACTGCTAGCACAGTTGGTACTGTCAAATTTAGAATGTTTGCTGTTGAATACCAATTCAGTACCGACGAACTAGCCAGCTTGTTAGGAATCCCTCATGGGGACGGTGCTCTTTGTGAGGCACCTTTGGATTCCGAATGGTCTGTTGAGGTATTTTCCTTCTGGGAGCGTTTATCAAACACTTCCATAAACTCTTTTGAAGGAGTTCTTGCCTCAACTATCCATAACTCGGCCATCAGAGTTTTTCGATATCTGTTGGTGTAACACCCTTATAAATACCCCAAATATTTAATTAAAACAACATATATAAATCAGAGTAATTATGCCATTTAAGGGTGTCACACAATCATTTCACACCAATCATCTGGATATCCTGTCATGCTCATTTATTTAATCAAACCAAGACATTTTTGCATAATTCGCAGCGGATACGAAATAACAACATTCAAATCATGTACTACATTACATGCAAAGTTATCCAACAACTAAATGAAAACATAGTAAAACATCCCATCCCGATGTTACATCTACCAGAGCATGACCCACTAAGGACTACACTAGACTCCAGAGACTAGCTTCTACTCAATCACTGCTCGTTACCTGAAAACATAGTTGTAAGGGTGAGTTCCTCAACCAATATAATAAGCATTATAAAACATCATGTCATGTTAAGTAATTTAACACATTAATCACCCTAATCACATAACACATTCAGTACGGTACATCAACTCAAACATCATAGTCAATACCGATGCAAATCATACTCATACTCAATATCAACACAAACACACGTATAATATTGGAATACATCCATTCATATTATACGCCATACACATTTTATGCAATGAGACTCCATGCATGCGGTACCGACTATTCGTGAACATATAGTTCAACTTCACCGACCAATCCAGGTATGGCTACCAAGCTCACTAGTCCCACTCATTTGAGACCTAGTGACTCACATCACTAATCCCTCACTATGGGAATTAGCTACCACCCCAAGGGCCATGCTATGCACGCTAAATCACCTAGCATGCAACATCAACAACAGTCCAAAATGACTAACATCACTAATTCCTCACTATGGGAATTAGCTACCACCATAAAGGCCACAATATGCACGCTAATCACCTAGCAATGCAACATCAACAACAATTCAAGAATAGACATATGCTCACACTCTAAGCCATAAACAGTCTATTCACAATGCATACATAACTGATACATTCACAGCATTATGCATACCATTACACATTATCAACACATTTTATCACAAAAGCATATTACATCATGCCAAACAACAATCACAGTATTAGCACACTCTACTAATACCTATACTACTCAAAACAACGGGAAATGATCCCTACTACATCATACATCAGCTAAGTTACATCACTCAGCCTAAACAACCAAAAACTGCACAACAACAGCTCAGAAAAACCACAAGTCTGCCCATACGCGTATTGCCTATGCCCATACGCGTATGGCGCATTTCCTCGCCCAACCCATACGCGTATCATCTGCCTCATACGCGTATGCTACGCGTACCACTCTCCCATACGCGTACCAACAGAGGCAAATCTACGTTCAAAATATCATTTTCCTCACCCATACGCGTAAGGCCTCATCCATACGCGTACCAACCATCTCATACGCGTATTGCCTAGTGCCATACGCGTATGACCAGAAACCAGAATTTCCAGATCTGCAATGGCTTTCTCTGCTACGAGATCTATCCAATTCAACCTTCCACAGTCCAAATTTTACACACAATTCATTCATATCATCTAACACGAATCATACACTTTCGATTTCACAAATTGCTAACCTTTCTACCTCTAATTCCTACGAATTTCTTCAATTATAATCCAAATTTCGTTCATCCCAAAAGTTCACAAATTCATCATGCATCGTTCAATCAGAGGCAAATCAATGGTTTCTCACTACCCATCACATATTATCCCATAATACCCATTAATCGATGATAAACCCCCCTTACCTGAGTCAATCCGGCAAATCTCTGAGCTCCAAGCTTTTCCTTCCTTCAACCCTTGTTCTCTGGCTCTTCCTCTTTGCCCTTTTCTCCACTTTCTCAATCGCTTCTCTGTTTCACGTGAAAACCTTTTCTTTACCAAATTGGACTCTTCTTCCTTATTTCACACTTATATATTTTCCAATTTATATTATTATCCCAATAATAATAATAATTCAAAAATTCCCAAAATAATAATAATAATAATCCAATTATCTAATTAAATTAATAAACATATTATTAACTCAATTTAAATAATTATTTTATTATTATCGGGGTGTTACAACTCTCCCCCACTAAAAGAGTTTTCGTCCTCGAAAACATACCTCAAGCGAATAACTCAGGATAAGACTCCTTCCTCTGACTCTCCAGTTCCCAAGTCACATTGCCACCTGCTGGTCCTCCCCAAGCTACCTTCACCAAGGCAATTTCTTTACCCCGCAACTGCTTCAACTCTTGATCCTCGATCCTCATAGGTGATGTTTCAACAGTCAGGTTATCTCTCACCTGTACATCATCTACTTGGACTGCATGCGACGGATCATGAATGTACTTCCTCAACTGAGACACATGAAAAACCTCATGCAAATTCGCAAGCGACGGCGGTAAAGCGATACGATAGGCTACTTCCCCTATCCTCTCCAAAATCAGATAAGGACCAATAAATCGAGGTGTCAACTTCTTTGATTTCAAAGCTCGACCAACCCCAGTTATCGGAGTAACACGAGGAAACACATGATCCCCCTCTTGAAATTCAAGTGACTTCCTCCTCTTGTCATGATAACTCTTCTGACGACTCTGAGCAATTCTCATCTTCTCCTGAATCATCTTAATCTTTTCCGTAGTCTGTTGAACAATCTCCGGTCCAACCACAGCACTCTCACAGGACTCATACCAACATAAAGGTGTCCGATATCTCCTACCATACAAAGCTTCAAACGGTGCCATACCAATGCTCGAATGAAAACTATTGTTGTAGGTAAACTCAATCAAAGGCAAATAACAATCCCAAGTACCTCCTTTTTCCAAAACACAAGCCCTCAAAAGATCCTCTAGTGACTGAATCGTCCTCTCAGTCTGACCATCAGTCTGCGGATGATATGCAGAACTCAATCTCAGCTTAGTTCCTAAAGCCCTCTGCAAACCTTCCCAGAACTTCGATGTAAATCTAGGATCTCTGTCCGAAACAATACTCGACGGAATACCATGCAAACTTACAATCTTCTCAATATACAACTCCGCCAATCTCTCTAATGGATAATCCATTCTGATCGGAATGAAATGAGCCGACTTCGTCAATCTATCCACAATCACCCAAATAGCTTCAAAACTCTTACTCGTCCTCGGTAAACCGGAAACAAAATCCATACTGATACTATCCCACTTCCATTCTGGAATAGCCAACGGTTGCATTAGCCCAGACGGCTTCTGATGCTCAATCTTTGACTTCTGACAAGTCAAACAAGAATAAACAAAACTCGCAATTTCTCTTTTCATTCCCGGCCACCAAAATAACTTCTTCAAATCATGATATATTTTCGTAGCTCCAGGATGAATACTCAAGCCACTACGATGTCCTTCTTCAAGAATACTCTTCTTAAGTTCGGTAACATCTGGAATACACACCCGATTACCAAATTTCAAAATACCATTCTCATCAACTCTGAATTCACCACCTTGACCTTGATTCACTAAAGTCAACTTATCAACCAAAAGCATATCGGATTTCTGACCCTCTCTAATCTCACCCAGAATACCACTCGTTAACTTCAACATTCCCAATTTAACACTATTGTGAGTACTCTCACACACCAAACTCAAGTCTCTAAACTGCTCAATTAAATCCCATTCTCTAACCATTAACATAGACACATGCAATGATTTCCGACTCAATGCATCAGCCACTACGTTTGCTTTACCCGGATGGTAATTCAAACCAAAGTCATAATCCTTCAGAAATTCTAACCATCTCCTCTGTCTCATATTCAGTTCTTTCTGATCAAACAAATACTTCAAACTTTTATGGTCACTGAAAACTTCAAATCTTGACCCGTACAAATAGTGTCTCCATAACTTCAGAACAAATACCACCGCTGCCAACTCTAAATCGTGCGTCGGGTAGTTCCTCTCATGAACCCTCAGTTGTCTCGAAGCATAAGCTATAACCTGCTTATTCTGCATCAACACACCACCCAAACCCAACAATGACGCATCACAGTAAACCTCAAATGATTCCGACGAACTCGGTAATATCAGAATAGGAGCAGTAGTCAACCTTCTCTTTAATTCTTGGAAACCTTCTTCACATTTTGAGTCCCAAACAAATGCTTGTCCCTTTCTAGTCAACATCGTCAACGGTAACGCCAACTTAGAAAATCCCTCAATGAACTTCCTATAATAACCTGCAAGTCCAAGAAAACTTCTTATCTCAGAAACTGACTTCGGAGCTTCCCACTTAGATACCGCTTCTATCTTAGAAGGATCAACAGCAACACCACCTCTTGAAATCACATGACCAAGAAAACTAACCTCTTTTAACCAAAATTCACACTTGGATAGTTTAGCAAATAACTTCTTTTCTCGTAGAACTCCTAACACCACTCTCAAATGTTCAGCATGCTCTTCTTCAGATTTCGAATACACCAAAATGTCATCAATAAACACCACAGCAAACTGATCTAGGTACGGATGAAAAATCCTATTCATATACTCCATTAATACTCCAGGCGCATTAGTCACACCAAAAGGCATTACAGAATACTCATAATGTCCATACCTTGTTCTGAAAGCAGTCTTCTGAATATCCTCAGTTTTCACACGTATCTGATGATACCCCGACCTCAAATCTATTTTGCTGAACACGCTCGCACCAACCAACTGATCCATCAAATCATCAATCCTCGGCAAAGGATACCGATTCTTGATCGTTACTTTATTCAGTTGCCTGTAATCTACACACAACCTCATAGTACCTTCTTTCTTCTTAACCAATAACACTGGTGCACCCCACGGTGACACACTCGGACGAATAAATTTCTTATCCAACAGATCTTCTAACTGACTCTTCAATTCAGTTAACTCAACAGCAGACATACGGTACGGAGCCATCGATATCGGTCTAGTACCAGGTACCAAATCAATCGAGAACTCAACTTCACGCTCTGGCGGTAATTCATTCACTTCTTCTGGAAACACGTCAGGAAAATCACACACCACAGCGAGATCGCCAATCACCTGTTTATCTTTAGCCTCCAAAGTCGCTAACAGCATAAACAACTCCGCCCCATCTGCCACTGCCTCATTCACCTGTCTTACTGATAGAAACAAATCCTTTCCTTCCTCAATCTCAGGAAAGATCACAGTCTTATCAAAACAATTAATAGAAACTCGGTTAAACACCAACCAGTTCATACCCAAGATAACATCAATCTGCACTAGTGGAAGACACACCAGGTCCATTCCAAAGTCTCTACCAAAAATACTCAAAGGGCAATTTAAACAAACTGAAGTAGTAGTCACTGAACCCTTCGCAGGAGTATCAATCACCATACTTCCAAGCATCTCAGATATCTCTAACTTAAGTTTCACAGCACAATCCAAAGATATAAAGGAATGAGTCGCACCTGTGTCAATAATAGCTACAAGAGGAAAGCCATTAATATAACACGTACCTCGGATCAACCGATCATCTGCAGCAGTCTCAGAACCCGATAAAGCAAAGACCTTGCCTCCCGACTGATTCTCTTTCTTCGGCTTAGGACACTGCGGACTGATATGACCCACCTCTCCACAGTTGAAACAAGTCATAGTCTTCAACCGGCACTCTGCAGCCAAGTGACCACCTTTGCCACACTTGAAACACTTCTTCTCAGCACTGGTACACTCATGGAAACGATGTCCAGCCTGACCACATCTGTAACACTTAGCAGGGGCACTGGAGTCTCCCCCACTAGGCCTCTTCATCCCACTCTGTCTCTGGAAACCTTTGCCAGCTGCATACGGTTTCCCACGATCAGTCTGATTCTTGCCTTTCCTATCAACCCTTTGCTGATAGCTCTCTGCTCTGGCTTTGGAATCCTGTTCAAAAATCCTGCAACAGTCAACCAAGTCAGAAAATACTCTGATCCGCTGATACCCAATAGCCTGCTTGATCTCGGGACGTAACCCATTCTCAAACTTCACACACTTTGAAAATTCCCCAGCAACCTCATTATAGGGAGTGTAATACTTCGACAGCTCTGTGAACTTAGCAGCATACTCAGTAACAGACCGATTGCCCTGCTTCAATTCCAAGAACTCTATCTCTTTCTTTCCTCTGACATCCTCTGGAAAGTACTTTCTCAGGAATCTCTCTCTGAATACAGCCCAGGTGATCTCAGCATTCCCAGCAGCTTCCAACTCAGTGCGAGTAGCAACCCACCAATCATCTGCTTCCTCTGACATCATATGCGTACCGAACCTGACCTTCTGGTTATCGGCACACTCAGTCACTCGGAAGATCCTCTCGATCTCCTTCAACCACTTCTGAGCACCATCTGGATCGTATGCTCCCTTGAACATTGGAGGATTATTCTTCTGGAACTCACTCAGTTGACGAGCAGCTCCCATTCCCACAACATTCGGATTTCCCCCAAGTACTCCAGCTAGCATACCCAGAGCCTCAGCAATTGCAGCATCATCTCTATCTCTTCCAGCCATCTCTATTCTGAAAACCCAACAAACTAAAACAATAAGTACTGATAGGGTTACACAACACCTATCCCGTACAGGGGAACAGAATAATTACGACTCGACTCGACCGACTATGCTCTGATACCACTAATGTAACACCCTTATAAATACCCCAAATATTTAATTAAAACAACATATATAAATCAGAGTAATTATGCCATTTAAGGGTGTCACACAATCATTTCACACCAATCATCTGGATATCCTGTCATGCTCATTTATTTAATCAAACCAAGACATTTTTGCATAATTCGCAGCGGATACGAAATAACAACATTCAAATCATGTACTACATTACATGCAAAGTTATCCAACAACTAAATGAAAACATAGTAAAACATCCCATCCCGATGTTACATCTACCAGAGCATGACCCACTAAGGACTACACTAGACTCCAGAGACTAGCTTCTACTCAATCACTGCTCGTTACCTGAAAACATAGTTGTAAGGGTGAGTTCCTCAACCAATATAATAAGCATTATAAAACATCATGTCATGTTAAGTAATTTAACACATTAATCACCCTAATCACATAACACATTCAGTACGGTACATCAACTCAAACATCATATTCCATACCGATGCAAATCATACTCATACTCAATATCAACACAAACACACGTATAATATTGGAATACATCCATTCATATTATACGCCATACACATTTTATGCAATGAGACTCCATGCATGCGGTACCGACTATTCGTGAACATATAGTTCAACTTCACCGACCAATCCAGGTATGGCTACCAAGCTCACTAGTCCCACTCATTTGAGACCTAGTGACTCACATCACTAATCCCTCACTATGGGAATTAGCTACCACCCCAAGGGCCATGCTATGCACGCTAAATCACCTAGCATGCAACATCAACAACAGTCCAAAATGACTAACATCACTAATTCCTCACTATGGGAATTAGCTACCACCATAAAGGCCACAATATGCACGCTAATCACCTAGCAATGCAACATCAACAACAATTCAAGAATAGACATATGCTCACACTCTAAGCCATAAACAGTCTATTCACAATGCATACATAACTGATACATTCACAGCATTATGCATACCATTACACATTATCAACACATTTTATCACAAAAGCATATTACATCATGCCAAACAACAATCACAGTATTAGCACACTCTACTAATACCTATACTACTCAAAACAACGGGAAATGATCCCTACTACATCATACATCAGCTAAGTTACATCACTCAGCCTAAACAACCAAAAACTGCACAACAACAGCTCAGAAAAACCACAAGTCTGCCCATACGCGTATTGCCTATGCCCATACGCGTATGGCGCATTTCCTCGCCCAACCCATACGCGTATCATCTGCCTCATACGCGTATGCTACGCGTACCACTCTCCCATACGCGTACCAACAGAGACAAATCTACGTTCAAAATATCATTTTCCTCACCCATACGCGTAAGGCCTCATCCATACGCGTACCAGCCATCTCATACGCGTATTGCCTAGTGCCATACGCGTATGACCAGAAACCAGAATTTCCAGATCTGCAATGGCTTTCTCTGCTACGAGATCTATCCAATTCAACCTTCCACAGTCCAAATTTTACACACAATTCATTCATATCATCTAACACGAATCATACACTTTCGATTTCACAAATTGCTAACCTTTCTACCTCTAATTCCTACGAATTTCTTCAATTATAATCCAAATTTCGTTCATCCCAAAAGTTCACAGATTCATCATGCATCGTTCAATCAGAGGCAAATCAATGGTTTCTCACTACCCATCACATATTATCCCATAATACCCATTAATCGATGATAAACCCCCCTTACCTGAGTCAATCCGGCAAATCTCTGAGCTCCAAGCTTTTCCTTCCTTCAACCCTTGTTCTCTGGCTCTTCCTCTTTGCCCTTTTCTCCACTTTCTCAATCGCTTCTCTGTTTCACGTGAAAACCTTTTCTTTACCAAATTGGACTCTTCTTCCTTATTTCACACTTATATATTTTCCAATTTATATTATTATCCCAATAATAATAATAATTCAAAAATTCCCAAAATAATAATAATAATAATCCAATTATCTAATTAAATTAATAAACATATTATTAACTCAATTTAAATAATTATTTTATTATTATCGGGGTGTTACAGTTGGCATGCACTATTTTTGGCCGGGAGAATCCAAATAAGGTTAATGCTAGAGAGTTTCTATTTTTACAAGGAATCCTCACAAATAGACGTATTAATTCGGTCTCGTTCATGCTTGCTCATATGACTTTAACTTTGAATAAAGCGGGACCGATTTCTTTTGGTGGATTGATTACATCTATTGCTCGGGCGCTTAACCTGAACGATGAGATGGCTACCCTAGAACCCTTACCTCCTCGCACAATTAACCTAAAATTTCTAAGAGACATGAAATTATGCTGTTCGAGGAGAAAAGGAGGCTATATGCTTATGGTTCATGGTGTAGCCATCCAGTCTGTTGTTTTACCGTGCACTAGACGTACAGATGTACGAGACGAAAGGAATTGGACCTACGCTTTAGATGCCCCACCTGTTTTGGGTCCTCTTCCTCCTAACATTCCTAATGAGGCGGGACATGACATTGATGATGAATATGATCGGAGAGAGAGAGATCTCCCGTACCCCATGTGTCCCCCCATCATCCTTCACCACCACACACCGCACCATCTTCTTCTTCTGCAGGTACCACTCTTGGCTTCTATATTACAGAGGAGATGTGGCGTGACCACATGGCTAGAGAGCAAAGGCGTGACGGCCTACTCTCTACCATCCAGCAACAAATGACGGATAACATGAGCTTCATGCAAGAGTCGCAGCGGAGGACAGACAGGTCCTATGACACTGTTCTACAGTCCCTGTAAACGATCACAGATACACAAGCCCGTCAACAAAACTACCACCAGAGACTTTATCGTCCTTTCTTTATTTTCTTTATTGCTTTTCTCGTTTTTCCTTTATCGCTTTTTCTTTACTGTTTTTAGATAGTTTATTTATTGTTATTTCCTTTTAGTTGTTTATTTTGATTTTTAGTATAATGCATGAGTCTGACGAGTCACCAAATATAGTATATCTTTAGTACAATCCTACCTCCCCATACCTTTAGCCCCACAGAATTTTTTTTTTGCAAAAGAAAATAGTGTTATTCCAAATTTTTTCAGGTTTTAAAGACATGTTTTGAGTAAGGATGCGGTGACTTGGGAGAACTTTGCGAAACATGAGTATCTGTTTTAGCACCATAGACTTCGTAAATATAGGAACCACTCCCGAAACCCCATATACCAAGGCCTTAATCATCATTTCCATATAAGTCCTTAGTAGTTTATCTCAGCAGTCAGCTCCGGCCTACGCATCCTCTACGTAGGGGACCGATGGAAATAAGTGAATGATCCAGAAAAAAAAAAGAAAAGAAAAAAGGCAACTCCGGTATAGGTGACCCTCACAAAGTCATTTAAACCAAAGAATTGTAAAAAATTGCTACAAAGAGAAAAAGAAAAAAGAAAAAGAAAAACTTACCCACTGTTAGTTGGTTCAGAGGTATCTGGCACTGAACTCGGTAGGGCGGATTACGATCCGATCCCCCACAACTACAGTTGGGTCCAATAAAAGGGTTTACACATATTTATGTGCCAGAAAACCCATGCTCAGATCATAATCACTAACATGCCACTCTACTATGAAGCATGTACGGATAACGGGCTTAATGTGATTGCGCCTGAATGAAAAGGACACAAAAAGAGATGAAAAGGCAGGCCTAGGTATTGTGGGATAATATGGGTTGGTTAATATAGGAATGAAGTTTATGTCCGTATTTGCGGATTAGTGTCATCATGATACCCTTAGTTCACTAAGTTAGTACCTATCACTGCATCCCGACTTGAACATAGAATTTTTACCTAAAGCACTCGTTTACACAAATTTTCTTTTATGAATTTTTACCTAAAGCACTCGTGATCACCAAGCCTTATCTATTGCTGAGCCTTCAAATAAAAAACCTTCTTCATTCGCGTCCTACAATGATGCTAAGTTGGACATTGAGCATGGTGCAACTACTGGTTTAGGACAAATGATTAAGCTGGAAAATAATAAATCCCGGGCCGGCATAGGGTATTCTTCAGGAATTTCCAACGAGCGCGGGTTGTTCCAGAGTGGAGGTTTCATCCACATTGTCGAAGATCAAGAGGCTGCTGCCATAATGAAAGATGATGAAGAGGAAGATTCTGGCAACTTTGTCATCCGTGGAGGAATCTGCAATAATTGGGTCGATGTTGATGTTCCAACAATTATCCACAAGTCCACGTAATGTGTTCATTTTGTTTTAAAAACCCTTCTCCCATGCCAAAAGGAGAAGTGATGACATTGTTGGCACATATTAATACAATGATATTCTTTCAAAAAATTACATGTTAAATGTTTGTATTTTCCAAATTATTTTCCCTTTTTGTTTTTTGCATGAAATTGGTGATCACCATAAAACCCTAAAAAGAGAATAAAATCAATCTTTTCATCTGCATAATGATTTGCCTTGTCTGGATTCTGAAATCTCTTTTATAACTCAAAATCATTATGCAGGTTGATCAAACCCATTGAACATAATGATCCGACACCATCTCCCAACTTTGAGTTCCCTGTATTTGAGGCTAAAGAAGATGATGTTGAAGAGATTCCTGATGAGATTACCCGTCTGCTTGAGCACGAGGAGAAGATCATTCAGCCGTATCTTGAGAATCTGGAAACAGTCAACCTGGGGTCTGAAGATTGTGTTTGTGAAGTGAAGATTGGGGCACTCCTGGAAGAGTCTGTGAAGAAGGAATTGATTGAGTTGCTACGAGAATATGTCGACGTCTTTGCCTGGTCATATGAAGACATGCCTGGTCTGGATACTGATATCGTGCAACAATTCCTGCCTTTGAAGCCTGAGTGTTTTCCTGTGAAGCAGAAGCTCAGAAGAACACAGCCTGACATGACAATGAAGATTAAAGAAGAAGTTCATAAGCAAATTGATGTTGGGTTTCTGGTGAATTCTACATATCCTCAATGGGTGGCCAATATTGTGCCCGTGCCTAAGAAAGATGGAAAAGTCCGAATGTGTGTGGACTATAGAGACTTGAATAAGGCTAGTCCGAAGGATGATTTTCCTCTACCACACATTGATATGTTGGTAGATAATACAACTAAATTCAATGTCTTCTCATTTATGGACGGATTTTCCGGTTATAACCAGATTAAAATGGCACCCGAGGATATGGAGAAGACAACATTCATCACACCTTGGGGAACATTCTGTTATCGAGTGATGCCCTTCGGTTTGAAGAACGTCGGAGCCACGTATCGACGAGCTATGACTACCTTGTTTCATGATATGATGCACAAGGAGATCGAGGTGTATGTTGATGATATGAATGCAAAGTCAAAAACGGAAGTTGAACATGTAGAGCACTTGTTGAAACTTTTTCAGTGTTTGAGGAAGTACAAACTCCGTCTGAATCCGAACAAGTGTACATTTGGAGTTCATTTTGGCAAGTTATTGGGCTTTATTGTCAGTGAAAGAGGTATTGAAGTTGATCATGCCAAGGTCAAAGTAATACAAGAGATGCCTGCACCCAAAAAACTGAGAAGTAAGTCCGAGGTTTTCTTGGCCGCTTGAATTATATTTCCAGATTTATATCCCACATGACTGCCACATGTGTGCCTATATTCAAGCTCCTCCGGAAAGATCAGCGTCATGATTGGACCGAAGATTTCGAGAAGGCCTTTGATAGTATCAAAGAGTATCTGTCTGAGCCTCCGATTCTGTCTCCGCCTGTTGAAGGGAGACCATTGATTATGTACTTGAAGGTTCTTGAGGACTCTATGGGTTGTGTATTAGGTCAGCAAGATGAATCAGGGAAGAAAGAATATGCTATATACTATCTGAGTAAGAAGTTCACTGATTGTGAGTCTCGATACTAATGCTTGAGAAGACCTGTTGTGCTTTGGCTTGGGCTGCTAAGCGCTTACGCTAGTATATGTTTAATCATGCCACTTGGTTGATATCCAAAATGGATCCAATCAAGTATATCTTTGAGAAGCCTTCTTTAACTGGGAGGATTGCTCATTGGCAGATGATGTTGTCTGAGTATGATATTGAGTATCGAGCTCAAAAAGCTATTAAAGACAGTATCTTGGTTGACCACTTGGCACATCAACCAATTGAGGATTATTAGTCTGTTCAGTACGACTTCCCAGATGAGGAGATTCTGTATTTGAAAATGAAAGATTGCAATGAGCCTACACTCGATAAAGGACCAGAGCCT
Organism: Lathyrus oleraceus; assembly: GCF_024323335.1. Classification (NCBI taxonomy): domain Eukaryota; kingdom Viridiplantae; phylum Streptophyta; class Magnoliopsida; order Fabales; family Fabaceae; genus Lathyrus; species Lathyrus oleraceus. Next base: position 337,328,588 of record NC_066584.1, on the reverse strand, counting down.
GGTTCCCGATGGGGCATGGTATTCGATGGCGCTGTTAATCAATATGGAAATGGTATTGGGGCATTGATTATTACTCCTCAGGGCATATATTTTCCTTTTACAGCAAGGCTAACTTTCAAATGCACGAACAACATGGCGGAGTATGAGGCCTATATTATGGGTTTGGAAGAATGTAGTGATCTGAGAATCAAACATCTCGATGTTTATGGTGATTCGACCATTGTTGTTAATCAGATTAAGGGTGAATAGGAGACGAATCAGCCTGGCCTTATCCCATATAGATATTACGCGAGGAGGATTTCAACTTTCTTTACTGAGGTTGATTTCCATCATATTCCTCGAGATGAGAATCGGATGGCAGATACTCTTGCCACGCTTGCTTCGATGATTATGGTGAAATATTGGAATGAAGTCCCCAATATTACTGTGATGCGCTTGGATAGACCAGCTCATGTATTTGCAGTCGAGGAAGTGAAAGATGATAAGCCATGGTATTATGACATCAAATGTTTTCTTCAAAGTCAGATCTACCCGCCAAGGGCATCTGTTAAAGATAAGAAGACTTTGAGGAGATTATCTGGCAGTTTCTATATCAATGGTGATGTGCTTTATAAAAGGAATTTTGACATGGTTTTGCTCAGATGCGTGGATAGACACGAAGCAGACCTGATAATGACTGAAGTCCATGAGGGTTCATTTGGTACTCATTCCAATGGACATGCCATGGCAAAGAAGATGTTGAGAGCAGGCTACTATTGGATGACAATGGAGTCTGATTGCTGCAAGTATGTGAAGAAATGCCACAAGTGTCAGATTTATGCGGATAAGATTCATATTCCCCCGACACTTCTGAATGTTATTTCCTTACCATGGCCTTTCTCTATGTGAGGAATTGACATGATTGGTATGATAGAGCCAAAGGCATCAAACGGTCACCGTTTTATTCTCGTAGCAATTGATTACTTCACCAAGTGGGTTGAAGCGACATTGTATGTGTAGCGGGGTATTCGTTACCTTCAGATTTATTGACTAAATCAAAAGTAAATCATACAATTCGAGTCGCCACCGCACTTCCTTTTATCCAAAGGAAAGGTTAGAAAGCGAACAAAAACCGAGAAGTTTTATCAAATAAAAAACTAATAAAAATGTCAGAGATTTTGGTAAGGGGGTTGGTTATGCAATGGGAAGGTTTTAAGCCCTTTTTGCAAATGTTGTATGGTAGGTTGGTATTTGTGAAAAAATATTTGTGCAAACATGTTTAGGGAGATGAGAAAAGAATATACAAATTATTTACAATTTTGATGTTTGAATGGATGAACCCATTGCCTACGTACCATCTCAAAGGTAGGATCAAAACCTCGTAGTTCGGGGTAAAAATCTCAAAATAAGTTGGTGAATTGGTTTATCAAAAGCCTTGAGGTCTTTTGTTATCAAAGGGAGAAAACTCTACCTAAACCACAAATCCACCATGTGAGGAGAGCTTCAACATACTAGTGAGGGATCCACCCTATAATAAGTATGGAAGACTAATAGTCCAATCACTAAGGATACAAGTGAGGTTTATATCAACCACTATGATAACTCAAACCTAATAGCTAATGTTTATGAAAAGATTTGGCAAAGGTGGTCATTGGAACCACAAAAAGAATTTGAGTGAGTTGGATTTACCAATTAGAAGTATTCACAAAAGGAAGTCAAAGTTGACTTAAAATTCAATTCAAAATAATTATTATGAAAAGAGTTTAAAAATTCCAAGGCATAATGCCTAGGTTTCTAATTTTGAAAACATTGTCAATGTTTGCACAAAAAGTTTGACTTGGGTTAGAGTGGAGAGAAGAAGAGAAGGGATAGGTCCTAAACATGCAAAGATGAGAGAAGAGAAATAAAACCACTTGGAGTTTCCTTCTTGAGATCATAAAGATGATCCAAGTTGCTCCCTTCCTTTGGACTTAGTAAATAATAAGCAAATAACTCAAGCAATCCAAGCAAATATTCAATCATGCTCCTAGGATCCTCCAATTTGGACTTGTCTATCTTATCTTGGATGCTCATGACAATGGTCCTTCTAATTAGCTCAAGTTTGGGATCCCTATCATACAAGAACAAACAAATCAAAAAGTTCCATAAAGCAATAGAAAGAATGGACAAGAGTTTAGGATAGAGGTCCTTTCAATGTCATTTTCAAGATTAAGCATTCTAAAGGCATGAGGCCTAGTTGCTTTTCAACATATTTTAGCATTCTAAAGGCATGAGGCCTAGTTGCTCTTGAACTGCATTTAGCATAGGTAAGGTCATAATTCTAAGTCCTTTCTCCTTTTTGCATTGGTTCACACAAACAAAGCAAAACAAACACAAGGCAAAAGTATATACACAATAATGTGCTCAAGTGAGCCAAAGGCAAATGGCATAAACATAAACATGAGCTCAAGTGAGCAAAGGGAAAAGACAATATGAATTAATGAGCAAGAAATTAAATTTCATTAAAGTAAATTGCAAGAATTAAATGCTTGAATTAAAAGTTAGTCATTAGTAGTTAGTGTTAGTGTGCCATAAGGCAATTTAGCGCTATGTTAAGCAATCGTAAGTGGACTAATGTAGTAGTCACACCTATCTGAGGCCGGTCAATAAAACTATAGGCGATTAAACACAAGTTAGAGATCATGACAATTAAGCCAAGCTCCTACAACTTGTCATGCCAAAAGAAAAGAAGAATGACCTAGTATGGATTGTTAGGTTTTTTGCTTTACCAAAGAGCAACCTATCTTGGACACAAAGCAATTCACTTGATCTTTGATCAAGATGAATTTGATTTGGATCAAAGAAGGTTAAGACTCTCATATGTCAAGGCTAACCAAAAATCATTAACTCATTGGTCAAAAGAAAAAGAAAAAGATGAAGATGGAAATGGAATGTACAAAGTTGAAATTCAAATGACATAACCAAAACACATTGATCAAACATGAATGAAATCAACATCAATCAATGGTAAACAGAAATGAAATGAAACTTAAAAGTCAAGAAAGGTCAAACATATTTTTGGTATTTTTTTAGAATTAAAATAATGCATAAAATAAAATGAACAAATAAAGGTCAAACTTCAAATCCAATTCAAATCAACTTGGATAAGTCCAATTGGATCATCATAAGTATAACATGGTCAAACAAGGTTTGACAAATTTTCTCAACATTTTTTGAAAATAGAAACTAATTTTAAACAATTAAAAAAAGGAGAAAAATAATATAATTGGACTAAAATCTCAAATAAATCTCAAATCAATTAAGAAATTGATGAGAATATTTTTCATAGATTCATCATCATCCAAAGATGTTAAGAAAATATTTTTGGCATTTTTGAATATCAAAAAGTATTTTAAATGAATTAAAAACAATCAGAAATGAAAAATTCACAAAAATATTAAATGGAATCACAAAAATAATTAAAAATCATTTTTAGAAACTAGAATTTAAGAGAATTTTTTTGCAATTGGTCCCGTATTTTTGTGATTCCAAATAAAGAAGTTATGAATTTTTAAAATAAAATGGAAAAAAAGAAATTAAAACAGAAATTAATAAAAGAGAAAAAATCCTGAGGCGTCAGATCCCACTTCATTAATTGACGTGGCTGATCACATGGTCAAGAAGCGCGCGCTCATGGTAAGGACAAGTCAAACGCGTGGCATTAAGCATTAAAATAAGTCAAACAAATTAACAGCCAAGATTAGAACGTGACCAATGGATCTAAGGCCCAGGGTTTGGACGCGTGGGGACGGTGGTGGATACCACCGTCTTCTTCGGTGAGAAGGCCAGTTCCGGCCACCAGTTGCAGGTTTTCAAACCTCAACCATAGCACGCGATCCATATACCATTAGAAAGCTGGGGTGATGTACATCACCCCTGTGACCTTAGTTTCTTCTCAAGATTCCTATGGAGGAAGAAATCTGAGGTTGAAAAATGAGGTGTTCAATCTGAACTTAACCAATTCTCAAAATTAAAACCACAAATCAATTGCCTCTCACATGAGGACTTCAGAAATACCAACCAAACCAAGCAATGCACAATAATAAGAGAGATTCGAAGGAAAACAGTTATGGTGAAAACCTTTGAAGTGCAACTTTTAAGAGCTTGATCCAATCCAATCCTCGAGTGCAGCTTGATCTTGAAGTAACAAGGAAGCAAGGCTAAGGAATTAGAAGCTGAAGATCAACCAGGGAAGTTGAAATTCAATCTTGAAAAGTGAAGAGAAAATTCAGAATTCCTTTGAGTGAGAGATTAGCGAATCAGTCCAGCAGAGCTTCAGGCGCCTTTAGGTTACCATTCAAGTGAAGCAAGCATGTTTATTTATAGCCACAGCTGATGCAAGACATGATCAAACTCGTGTGTGCATGAACTTGGGTCCTCCATGCATGGGCCTGTACAAGCACATGTGAGGCCTAAAACCACTTGCAATTGAGTGCTGAACACTACTGAATGAAGTTTGGACGTGCAGATGGCAAGGCAATGGAGTGTGCAAGAAGATTTCACTTGGTTTCCATAAATGATCACAAAACTTCACCTCTTCGAAAATGCCATTTGGAAATTTGAAACATAAGCATGTGGGTAATGGTTGGAAAGGTCTTGACATAAGGAACAAATGTTATGTTGAACAAAAATTCATTTGGAGTTGGTAAAATATTGAAAATTGGCCATGAAGTTCAAGGTACAAAACATGCCTATGGAAAATTTTCCAAAAATGACCAACTTCAAGCCCTTCTTTTTCAATGATGCAAGCTTCAAATAACAAAACCTTCAACATCAAAGTTGTATATCTTTTCAATACAAGAAATTTGGACTTAAATTTTTCATAATTTGGGTTTTTTATGAGAACTTTATGGGCACTTGAAGTTGAACTTTTTCACATTTCAATGGCTTTAGTCCCAAGTGACCTATAAAGTTTTGTATTATCACATGTGTTTCTTTCAGGATTATCAAATTTTGTCCAACATAACAATTGAAGTAGACATCTTAAACTTTCCAATGCACTTGGTATCACATAAAAATCATAAAAAATGAAGGAGTTAGTTCCTTGGGAAGTTGACCTAAAATTAGGGTTTCAATCAAAATGATCTATAATGTTTTAAAATGAATGATAACCTTCCAAGCTTCAAATGGATTTTTGATGAACATGAAAGTTGTTCATATGGTTCGTAAGAACAGTTTTTATCTTGGGGTCATCTTCATTTGACAACACATCAAAAGTTAGGTCTCAATGGATTTCAAAATAGTTAGATGAATTGACTGATCAACTTCTCAAGTCCAAACTTCAAATCTTGATGAATGAATTATTGAGGATACTCACATAGGCTCATATATGCATAAAATTATGGATGAAAGAACTTCCCTTGATTGTATTTGATCATAGGTTGAGGTTGCTTCATGAGCAAGGCACGGTCAATGCAAAGTTGAATTAAGGTTTCCTTGGGAAACAATCCTCAAGCCCTTTGGTTTATCTTGATCAAATTGACAAATTGAGATACTTGGGAGGCATATATGATGATTGAGAGCTTTGGGGGCCATTGTCATGCTTTCTTTCATCTTCATCTGACCTCTTCAATGGGCATAAGGGCCTCCTAGGAGCCTTGGATCACATAACTACTTGAGCTTCAAAAACAAACAAGTTAGTGACATATTTTTGTGCTTTTGGTTAGCAAACAAAATAGGAAAAGCAATAATATACAATACAAGAATGCTTGGTGGTCTCAAACCACTCACACAAGTCCCAACCTAGGGTTAAGGAGCCAAAATGCTATGATCCTTGAGGCAAATGCAATGAGCAATGATATGATGCCATGAGGGATCTTAGGGTCAAAATTAGGGTCTTATAGTATGAAAACGTGACCAGGCAGGTGGTTGTGAAGTTTATCAAGAATCAACTCATATGCCGATATGGTGTGCCAGACAAGATCATTATTGATAATGGATCTAACTTGAACAACAAGATGATGAAAGAGTTATGTAGCAAGTTCAAGATTGCGCATCATAATTATTCTCCTTATAGACCTAATATGAATGGGGTTGTTGAAGCTACTAACAAGAACATCAAGAAGATTATCCAGAAGATGGTTGTTACGTACAAAGATTGGCATAAGATGCTGTCATTTGCTTTGCATGGCTATCATACATCTGTCCGCACTTCAACAGTGGCAACCCCTTTCTCTCTTGTGTATGGCATGGAGGTTGTCCTCCCCGTAGAGGTTGAGATCCCATCAATGAGAGTCTTGATGGAAGCCAAGTTTACTGAGGCTGAATGGGTTCAGAGTCGTTATGACCAACTGAATTTTATTGAAGAGAAGAGATTAACTGCCATGTGCCATGGTCAGTTGTATCAGAAAAGAATGAAGAAAGCCTTTGATAAGAAGGTCAAACCTCGCGTGTTCCGAGAAGGTGACCTCGTGCTCAAGAAAGTTTTGTCTTTCGCACCCGATTCTAGGGGTAAGTGGACTCCAAACTATGAAGGTTCATATGTTGTCAAGAGAGCCTTTTCAGGCGGTGCTTTGATGCTTACAACTATGGATGGGGAGGATTTCACTCGTCCTGTGAATTCAGATGCAGTCAAGAAATACTTCGCCTAAAATAAAAACAGAATAGCTCGCTAAGTTGAAAACCCGAAAGGGCGATTTAGGAAAAAATGAGCGTCTCGGTGGATTGAAAACCCGAAAGGGCAGTCCAGGAAAAAGTTAGAGACATGAAAAAATGAATATATATATCCCGCTAGATAGAGTACCTCACCATGGGGCAATCTAGGCAAAAATTAGGGATCTGGCAAGTAACTGCATCCTGACAAGACTTTGTTCTATAACCTGTCGTCTGCCAAAGATTCTCGCTCAGTCATCGTCAACTGAGGCTTCAAATACATTGGATTCAGAGTTGGTGGAGAAATGGCCATTATGTTTAATGTAGCCCTTTTTCCAATATATATCACCAATTTCAAATTTTTAAAGATCCATGGAGTCTCGCCATTTGCGGACTACCATTCTATCAAATAAATTTGAGCCTTTATCCAATTCTTTACACTCTTATTTGTTTCTGCTTAACAAAAGTTTGCATGTTTTAATTGATAAATATCATTGTTTTAAAAAAATATATATAGTTTTTATAAACTATTTTTAAACAGAGTGAACATTCGCAATGACTGAAAGGGTAAATGGAATGTCTCTAGTGCTTTCCCAAGGATAGTATGATATCCAAAAGGGTAAGACAGTTGTTCATATTCTGGCATGTTTTTATCCTCTTTCTTCATCTTTCAGGTTGTCTCCCCAGTGAGCGCAGGGAAGGGTGATATATCATTAAGTCCCCAGAGAGTCTGGAGTTTTGGCCTTGATCTTTTTAGAGATGTGTATACCTCTATCTCAGAACATCCTCAGCTCCCCAGAGAGTCTGAGTCTAGAATTTGTGTTTTATCAACTATATGGTTGTCATCTCGTGTGTGGACTGACCTAAAATCCTGTATAGATTGATAAAAGTTGATATGCTATCTATTCATGAGGAAGTTGCTTACCCCAGTATAAATTGGAAATCTCCAGCAGAGTGAGCAGGAATTTCCAGCATGAGTAAAAGTCCTCAGCAGAGTGAGCATGTGTTCCCTGTAAAGCTATCTTTCAGATATCTCCCCAACAATAGTTGCTCAGAGCAGTTAGTAAAGGGTTTGTTCCCCGTTTCATCCTTAGCATGGCGCGTGTTGATGGAGAATTCATGCCAAGACAGTTCCTCTGGAGATACTTGTAGTTATCCCCAGCAGGTTGGCTCGCAATCTCTCCTCAACAAGTTTGCTTACAACTCATCCTCAGTAGGGTTGCTCACAGCAGCCTGTCCCTGGTTGGATCGCCTACAGTCTATCCCCAGTGGAGTTTCCTGATCAGAGCCTGATAATTTGTTTTCCCCTCCTCATTGGAAAATTTCCTCCTAGCAGAGCTGGTGGTGAAGTTGTTGTGTCCATCCCCAGCAGAGCAATCGGTTCTCTCTCCCCTTAGCTGAGATGTCTCTCCAGCGGATCATAAGGTTTTGTTTTGATTATTAGAACTCCTGTTTGGTGGTTGTTCTCCACAGAGTTTCATATCATCCCTTGATAAGTTCCTCAGTAGAGTTCCTTCTACGATGGATCTTATCCGTATTGGATTCCCTAGTAAAGTTTCCTCTACATCGGATCTTTTGTCTGTTCAGCAGCAAATCCTTGGCGGTGACGTTGTATGTTCCCCAGCTGACTTTGCCTGATCCTAGTTTGACATTGGTGTCCCCTCCGAGTGGAAGACATTTTCTAGTATGAAGGAATTTTGAGGAAGATTTGTTGTTTCCTTCCCCAACGGAGCAGTTTGTTCCTTCTCTCGGTAGCAGAGATGTTTCTTCAGCGGTTAGAAGAGAATGCTTGATTGATGTGTTTCTGTTTGGTGGTTGTTCCCCATATAATTTCATATTATTGCCTGATAAGATCCCCCAGTAGAATTCTTCTACGAAAGATCTTATTGATATCTCTGCATGTTCCCGAGAATTGTTGGAAGATCCCCGGCAGTCGATAGCCGTGACCTTTTGCTGATCCCCAGTAGCGGTCTCTGATCCTCAACGATGGTCTTTGTCTCTGGCGGTGATTGGTGTTTCCTGGTATTTGATGCTTCCCACCAGATTGGATTTCTCCTGTAGGCCTGGCCTTTCTCTATTCAGATGTTATACCGGATGTTTGTCCATTGATTCTTGGACCTGTTTGTGTTAGATGTGTCTGTTTGTCAGCACTAATCATACATAAACCACGCATATAGATGCATAATTATAGCATTCAGATATTCATGTTGCATTCTTTGCCATATATCTTTGCTTTTTATCTCCTGCTATTGGTGAAATGTTCTTCCCCAAACAGATGTTGGTGTCTGATCTCTCCATATAGAGTCAGCCCTATAGGCAGAAAATGTCTATCTTTCCTTCATCACTCCCCACTGAGTTATGTCCTCGTGGGTGATTGTTATTTCAGTGTCCTCCCTAGATATGAATTGGGATGGAATTAATCTCCTGAGTTATATCCTCATTCGGTTGAGTCCTGTTTCATTGTGTCTCTCTAGTTTGTTCCTAGATTGACTCCTTTCTTGTTATTTCCCCTGCAGTTCCCTGTGGTTCGGTTGTTCAATTACTTAGTAACCAGTAATTGTCCATCTTCCCCAGTGGATATTTCTTTGGCCTTCTATCCAGTAACCGGTAGTTGTAAGTCCTATTCTTGTGGTTTTCTACCCAGTAACCGATAGATGTAATCCCCTCTTTGTTGGTTATCTTTATCCAATATTCGGTATTGATATTTCTTCATTTTTTTTAGTATACCACCCAGTAACCGGTGATATATATCTCGGATGATTGCTCTTCTCAAGCAACTTATCCCCCGTGAATCATCTTTCATTTACCCTTTTGTTTGGTAATGATTGTTTCTCCTTTGGATTGGTCATCATTTTATACCCAGTAACTGGTATCCCGATGTCCTTTCTGTTCGGTTGATTTATCCTTTATTAACCCAGTAACCGGTTGTGGATAATCTTCCATGCGAGTATGTTATCTACGTTCTGACGGCAATAGATAATATATCTCATGCGCTCTTCAGTCGAAGTTTTTTTCTTCCCCAGTCGAGTAAGATTTGTATTTCCTTATGGAATCGAATGCCCATCCTGTAAATCGAATTTTCTTTTTCAGCCCTCTCTCTTTGGATGATGAGTGTCTTGGATATGTTCCCAATTCACGCCTGGTTGGTCACCTATTATATGCCCAGTGACCGGTATCTCTGGTGTTCCTTCCTTCTACTCCCTATTATGACTTTTTGTCCCCTGTGGAGTCAGACTTTCCTGAGTTGAGATGTGCCTTTGGGTCCTCCATAGATGTTTCGGATGATTGATATCTCTCACCCTTATACCAGTCTTAGATATGCTTTCTCCCTAAGCGTGTTGTTCTCTCACTCTTATACCAGTGTGCGATCACATGTCTCTTTTTGAGTTTTTTATTACCCAGTAACCGGTAATATCTCATTGTTTCTTCCTTGGCTGAATCCCTTATTGGATATTCCCCATTCGAGTCCGGATATTTATCTGAAGTGTCCCTTGTGGATAGTTTGTTGTATTGGCATATTCCCCAATACATGCATCTTTGTGTCAACTCGAGTCTTTCCATTGATTTATTTTCATGGAATCCCTTCATGTCTCTCAGCAAGTATTTAAGTCGTGACCTGCTCACGCATTTTATCCTATCTTTCCCAGAGTCTCTGTCTCCCTAGTGAGCGTATTACTTCTATGGATTTTCATTTTCTCCTGATTTCTTTTTCTTTGTGGCCATCTTCCCCACAGAGTATTAACTTTTGCGTGCATACATTTGCATCATGAGGTCTCTTAGGGACCAAAATTCATCTCTTTGTTATTATTTAGGCCCATTCTACCATGTCGAGACGAAGATTTTAACCTTCATATCTCCGGCTAGAATGACCTTAAATAGAGGCATCTATAAGACCCTAATTTCGACCCTAAGATCCCTCATGGCATTATATCATTGCTCATTGCATTGCCTCAAGGATCATAGCATGTGTGGCTCCTTAACCCTTGGGATGGGACTTGTGTGAATTAGTTTGAGACCACCAAGCATGCTTGAATTGTATATTGTTGCTTTTCTTATTTTGTTTACTATCCAAAAGCACAAAAATATGTCACTAACTCTTTTTGTTTTGAAGCTCAAGCAATCATGAGATCCCTTGCTCCTAGGAGGCTCCTATGCTCATTGAAGTGGCTAGACGAAGATGAAAGAAAGCATGAAAATGGTTCACAAAGATCTCAATCATCATATATGTTTCCCAAGTATCTCAATTTGCCAATTTGATCAAGATAACCCAAAGGGTTTGAGGCTTGTTTCCCATGGAAACCCTAATTCAACTGTGCATTCACTGTGCCTTGCCCATGAAGCAACGTCAACCTATGATCAAATTTAATCAAGGTAAGTTATTTCATTCATTATTTTATGCATATATGAGCTTATGTGAGTATCCTCAATCATTCATTCATCAAGATTTGAAGTTTGGCCTTGAGAAGTTGACCAGTCAAGTCATCTAACTAAACTGAGAATCACTGAGACCTACCTTTTGATATGTTTGTCAAATTAAGATGACCTCAAGATAACAAATGTTCTTAAGAACCATATGAACAAATTTCATGTTCATCAAAAATTCATATCAAAACATTATAGGTCAATTTGAGTGAAACCCTAATTTTGGGTCAACTTCCCAAAGACCTAACTTCCTTATTTTTTATGATTTTGAAGTGAGACCAATTGAATTGGAAAGCTTGAGATGTCTACTTCAAATGTTATGTTGAACAAAATTCGTAATCCCAAAAGAAACACATGTGATAATACAAAACATTATAGGTCACTTTGGACCAAAGCCATTGAATCTTGAAAAAGTCCAACTTCAAGTGCCCATAACTTTTTCATAAAAAATCCAAATGATGCAAAATTTAAGTCCAAATTGATCATCTTGAAAATATATACAACTTTAATGTTGGAGATGTTTCCATTGGAGGCTTGCATCATTGAAACAGAAGGGCTTGAAGTTGGCTACTTTTGGCAAATTTTTCATAGGCATGTTTTGTACCTCAAACTTCATGACTAGTTTTCATAATTTTCCAAACTCCAAATGGATTTTTGCCCAACATAACGCCTATGTTTGGATTTTCCATATAGGACTTTCGAAGAGGGAAACATTTGTGATCAATTATGCATTTCACATTGAATTTCCATGCACAAGCCATTGCAGTTCAAGTTGCACGTACAATTCAACTTGAAATGAGCTCAGCATTCATTTCCAATCTAGTTTGGGCCTGACATGCGCCTGTACAGGCCCATGCATGGAGGACCCAAAGCTTCATGCACACAGATTCTACACTTCCTTACTTGTAGTTCAGCTATAAGTACATTGCCATGCCTCATTCAAATGCAACCTTAAGGCTACCTGAAACTCTGCACAAGTGAAAACCCATCCATTACTAGAGGAATTTTGATTTTTTTTCTCATTTCAAGCTTGAATTTCAACAAAATCAGTTGACCTTCAAGACTTATTCCTTAACCTTTCACTCATATCACATCTCAAGATCAATTTGGAAGCAAGAGATTGAGTGCATCGTGCTGCATAAAACTGTTTTGATCTAAATCTCCTCATATGATGTGAATTGCTTGTGTTCAAATGGTTTTCTGAAGTCCTCGTGTGAGAGGCAAGCCAATGGTGGCTTTGATTTTGTGAATTAAAGCATTTCAGTTTTCACACCTGGATTTTCAAGCTCAGATTTCCCATTCCATAAAGATCTTGAGAGAAATCCAAGGTTATAGGGGTGATGTACATCACCCCAACTTCATTTTGGTATAAGGCTCGTGCGTTTTGGTGGAGGTTTGAAAACCTGCAACTGGTGGCCGGAATCAGGTAGTCCACCGGAGAAGACGGTGGTTTCCACCACCATCCCCACGTGGATGCGCCTGGGCCATTGAATGGTGATTAAATGATCTAATCCTGGCTTTTGTTTATATTGACTTACTTTAATTCGTTTTACTTCGCGCCTGACTCATGTCCATGGCACGCGCGCTTCTGGACCATTAGATGTGTCCACGTTAATTAATGAGTTCCATCTAACGCTTCCTGATTTTTCTCCTTTTCCTAATTTCTGTTTTATTTTCTTTTATTTCATTTTATTTCAAAAATTCATAACTATTTTATTTGGAATCACAAAAATATGAGACCAACACTAATATTTTTCTTGAAAAATTTCCTTTCATAATCTGATTTTTAATTACTTTTGTGATTCCATTTAATATTTTTTGTGAATTATTTTGTTTTTAATAGTTTTTAATTCATTTTAAATACTTTTTGATATCCAAAAATTCCAAAAATATTTTCTTAACATATATGGATGATGATAAGTCTATGAAAAATATTTTTATCAATTTCTTAATAGATTTGAGATTTATTTGAGATTTTAATTCATTTAGTGTTATTTTTCTTTGTTTTTAATTATTTTAAAATAGTTTCTATTTTCAAAAAATATTGAGAAAATTTGTCAAACTTTGTTTGACCATGTTAGACTTATGATGATTCAATTGGACTTATTCAAGTTGATTGGAATTGAATTTGAAGTTTGACCTTACTTTGTTCATTTTATTTTATGTTTTATTTTAATTCCAAAAATACCAAAAAATATGTTTGACTTTGTTGACCTCTAAACTTCATTTCTCTTCTGTTTACCATTGGATGATGATGATTTTCATTCACATTTGATCATTATGCTTTGATTATGTCATTTGAATTCTTCTTTTGTCCATTTCATTCCATCTTCATCTTCTTTTTTTTATTTTTTTATTTTGGCCAATGAGTTAATGATTTGTGGTTAACCTTGACATATGAGAGGCTTAACCTTCTTTGATCCAAATCAAATTCAACTTGATCAAAGATCAAGTGAATTGCTTTGTGTCCAAGATAGGTTGCTTCTTGGTCAAGCAAAACATCTAGAATCCATACAAGACCTTTCCTTCTTTTCTTTTGGCATGACAAGTTGTAGGAGCTTGGCTTACTAGTCATGGTATCTAACTTGTGTTTATTTGCCTATAGTTTTACTGACCGGCCTCAGATAGGTGTGACTACTACATTAGTCCACTTACGATTGCTTAACATAGCGCTAAATTGTCTTATGACACACTAACATTAACTACTAACACTAACTTTAATTGAAGCATTTAATTCCTTGCAATTTACTTTAATGGAATTTAATTTCTTGCTCATTTATTCATATTGCCCTTTTCCTTTTGCTCACTTGAGCCCATATTTTATGTTTATGCCATTTTCCTTTTGCTCACTTGAGCTCATTATCGTGAATAAATATATTGTTGCTTCGTGATTGTTTTGTCTTTGTTTGTGTGAACCCAATGCAAAAAGGAGAAAGGACTTAGAATTAGGACCTTACCTATGCTTAATGGAGTTCAAGAGAAACTAGGCCTCATGCCTTTAGAATGTTAAACTTGTTGAAGAGCAATTAGGCCTCATGCCTTTAGAATGCTAAATCTTAAAAGTTGACTTCAAAGGACCCCTAATCCAAAACTCTTTCTTTGTCCATTTCTCTTATTTGTGTTATGAACCTTTTGATTGTTTGTTCTTGTGTGATAGGGATTCAAATATTGAGATAGTAAGAAGCACCATTGTCATGAATAACCAAGTTAAAAGAGACAAGCCAAATGGAGATCCTAGGAGCTTGATTGAATATTTGTTTGATTGCTTGAGTTAAATGTTAAGACCAAAGGAAATGAGCATCTTGAATCATCTTTATGATCTCAAGAAAGGAACTCCAAGGGTTTTATCTCTTCTCTTATCTTTGCATGTTTAGGACTAGCCCATCTCTTCTTCTCTCCACTCTAACCCAAGCCAAACTCATTTTTGTGCAAACATTGACATTGTTTTCAAAACTAGAAACCTAGGCCATATGCCTTTGATTTTTCAAACTCTTTTCATTAATACTTATGTTAAATGAACCTTAAGTCAATTATGAATTCATTTTTTTTGGATACTTTTAACTTGTAAATACAACTCAGTTCAAGTTAATTTTGTGGTTCCAATGGCCACCTTCGTTAAAACCTTTTTCCATAAACATTAGTCATAGGTTTGAGTTATCATAGTAGTTGATGTAAACCTCACTTTACCCTTAGTGATTGGACTATAAGTCTTCCATACTTATTATAGGGTGGATCCCTCACTAGTGTGTTGAAGTTCTCCTCACATGGTGGATTGTTGGTTTAGGTTGAGTTTTCTCCCTTTGATAACAATTGACCTTAAGGCTTTTGATCAAATCAATTCACCAATTTTTTGAGATTTTTACCCCGAACTACGAGGTTTTGATCCTACCTTTGTGATGGTACGTAGGCAATGGGTTCATCCATTCAAACAACAAAATTGTAAATAATGTATATTCTTTTCTCATCTCCCTAATCTTGTTTGCACAAATCTTTTCACAAATACCAACCTACAATACACTTTGCAAAAAGGGCTCTGTAAGACCCTAATTTTGACCCTAAGATCCCTCATGGCATCATATCATTGCACATTGCATTTGCCTCAAGGATCATAGCATCTTGGCTCCTTACCCTAGGATAGGACTTGTGAGAGTTGGTTTGAGACCACCAAGCATGCTTGGATTGTATATTATTTCTTTTCTTATTCTTGTTTACTAACCAAAAGCATAAAAATATGTCACTAACATCTTTTGTTTTGTAGCTTGAGCAATCATAAGATCTGAGGCTCCTATTAGGCCCTTATGCTCATTAATATGGCCAGATGAAGTGGAAAGAAAACATGAAAATGGTTCCAAAGCTCTAAATCATCATATATGTATCCCAAGTATTTCAATTTTCCAATTTGATCAAGAAAAATTAAAGGGCTTGAGGATTGTTTCCCAAGGAAACCCTAATTCAACTGTGCATTGACTATGCCTTGCTCATGGAGCAACCTCAACCTATGATCAAATATAATCAAGGGAAGTTATTTCACTCATCATTTCATGCATATTTGAGATTATTTGAGTGCCCTCAATCATTCAATTCATCAAGATTTGTAGTTTGGACTTGAGAAGTTGATCAGTCAATTCATCTGACTATTTTGAAATCCACTGAGACCTAACTTTTAATGTGTTTGTCAAATGAAGATTACCCCAAGATAAAAAATGTTCTTAGGAACCATATGAACAACTTTGATGTTCACCAAAAATTGATTTGAAGCTTGGAAGGTCATCATCCATTTCAATACATTATAGGTCATTTTGACTGAAACCCTAATTTTGGGTCAACTTCCCAAGGACCTAACTCATTCATTTTTCATGATTTTGAGGTGGGATCAAATGAATTGGAAATTTTAAGATGTCTAATTAATTTGTTATGTTGAACCAATTTTCATAATCCTAAAATAAATACATGTGATAATGCAAAACATTATAGGTCACTTTGGACCAAAGGCATTGAAATGTGAAAAAGTCCAAATTCAAGTGCCTATAACGTTCTCATCAACAATCCAAATGATGCAAAATTTAAGTCCAAATTGATTTTCTTGAAAAGATATACAACGTTTTTGTTGAAGGTTTTGTCATTTGAGGCTTGCATCATTGAAACAGAAGGGCTTGAAGTTGGTCCATTTTGGAAAATTTCACATACACATGTTTTGCACCTTGAACTTTATGACCAATTTTCATTAATTTCCCAACTCCAAATGGATTTTTGTTCAACATAACAATTGATCCTCATGTCAAGACCTTTCCAACCATTACCCACAAGGCCATGTTTTATTTTGAGAAGATGCATTTTCGAAGAGGAGAAGATTTTGGTGCAATTATGGAAACTTTGTTCAAACTTCATGCACACTCATTTGCAATCATATCTACATGTCCAAACTTGGTCATTATGATTTCATCTTGCCAAATCAATTGGATTTGGGCCCTCCATGCGCCTGTACAGGCCCATGCATGGAGGCCCTCATCACTCATGCACACGAAATTTACATGCCTTGCTTCAGCTTCTACTATAAATAAGCATGCATACCTTCATCATTTGGCAACGTGAAGGCGCCTTAGATGCTGCAGAATTGAATACAAAGCCTCACCTAAAGGAATTTCTCTCTTTCATTTCAAATTTTCAGATCCAATTTTCAACTTCCTTGGTTGAATATTGGATTTAAATTCCTTAGCCTTGCTCTATCTCCATCTCTAGAACACACTACAATCAAGATTGGTGAAGGATCGTGCTCCATAGATCTGCATTTTCAAGGTTGATGCTCAAACTTTTTTCAATTGAAACACACTAATTAAAGCTCATTTCTTGTGTTTATTGGCTTGGCTGAAGTCCTCTCATAAGAGGCATTTGAATTGTGTTCTTAATTTTGGAAATCTATGAAGTTCAGATTGAACAACATGATTTTCTCTCTCTGATTTCTCTTTCTATGAGAGTCTAGAGGAGAAACCAATGGTACAGGGGTGATGTACATCACCCCAGCTTTCCAATGATATGAGGATCGCTTCATTTGGTTAAGTTTTGTTGACCTGCAACTTCCACCGGCGCTCGTGAGCTCGTCGGAGAAGACGGTGGTGTACACCACCGTCTCTTTGCCAGATTAAATGTGAGCCGTTGATGATGATTCCCAAATTGAATCCGGGCCTTCGCTTGTTATGACTTTTAATAATGTTGGATGTGTCTTAGTTGACTAAGGCATATGGTGAGCGCGCGCTGTGGATCCTTGGATGTGCCACCTCATTTAATGAGGTTGATCCAACGCGTCAGATCTTTTTCCATTTTTCATTTTCTGATTTAATTGCTTTTAATTTTCTTTTATTTCCTTTTATTTCAAAAAATCATAACTCTTTCATTTTAATTCCAAAAAATATGGGACCAATTGCATTATTTCCCTTTTAAATTCTAGTATCTGAAAATGATTTTTAATATTTTTTATTTTGTCATTTGATATTTTTTGTGATTTTTCTCTTTTCTGGTTATTTTTAATTCATTTTTAATAGTTTCCAATATTCAAAAACTACAAAAATATTTTCTTAACCTCTTTGAATGATGATGGATCTATGAAAAATATTCTCATCAATTTATTAATTGATTTGAGATTTATTTGAGATTTTAGTTCAATTAGGTTATTTTTTATTCATTTTTAATTGTCTAAAAATGCTGAATTTTTTTGTCAAACTTTGTTTGACCTTGTTGAACTTAGGATGATCCATTTGGACTTTTTAAAGTTGATTTGAAATGGATTTGAAGTTTGACCTTTAATTGTTTATTTTAATTCAAGTATTATTTTAATTTTGAAAAATACCAAAAATATTTTATCTGTTTCTTGACTTCTAAGTTTCATTTTGCTTCTGTTTACTATTATTTGACCTTGATTCTATTTCTCTTTGGTCAATGTACTTTGCTTATTTCATTTGAAGTTCAATTTATGTATATTCTTATTCATCTTCTTCTTTATCTTTTTCTTTTTGATCAATGAGTTAAAGATTGGTGGTTAGCCTTGACATATGGGAGGCTTAACCTTCCTTGATTCAAATCTAATTCATCTTGATCATAGATCAAGTGAATGGCTTTGCATTGAGGATAAGTTGCTTCTTGGTCAAGCAAAAAACCTAAATCAATATGAGATCATTCTTCTTTTCTTTTGGCATGGCAAGTTGTAGGAGCTTGGCTTACTAGTCAAGGTCTCTAACTTGCGTTTGTTGCCTATATTTTTATTGACCGGCCTCAGATAGGTGTGACTACTACATTAGTCCACTTACGATTGCTTAACATAGCGCTAAATTTCCTTATGGCACACTAACACTAACTATTGACCATTAACTTTTAAATTCAATGTCATTTAATTCTTGCAATTTACTTTAATTCAAATTTAATATTCTTGTACATATAATTCATTTGCTTTTGCCCTTTTCTCACTTGAGCTCATGTTTATGTTAATGCAATTTGCCTTTTGCTCACTTGAGCACATAATTGTGTATATACTATTGTGCTTGTGTTTTGTTTTGATTATTGTGAACCAAATGCAAATGGACAAAGGACTTAGATTTTAGGACCTTACCTAAGCTAATGAAGTTTGAAGATCAACTAGGCCTCATGCCTTTAGAGTGCTTAAAATGTCAAAGAGGAACTATGCCTCATGCCTTTAGAATGCTTAAAGCTTGAAGATGAACATTGAAAGAACCAAATTCTAATCTCCCTCTTGTCCATTCTTTATTTGTTTTGTGGAACCTTTTGATTTGTGTGTTCTTGTGCTAGGGATTCCAAAACTTGCCAAGTAGAAGAACCATTGCCATGAGCATCCAAAGTGACAGATACAAAATCCATTGGAGGATTCCTAGGAGCTTGGTTTATGTGCTTGATTGTTTGAGTTATTTTCTTATTGCTTGTTATTCCAAAGGATGGGAGCTACTTGGATCATTACTATGATCTCAAGAAGGGAACTCCATTTATGGTTTTATTTCTCTTCCTTCATCTTTGTATTTTTAGGATCTAGCCCTTCTCTTCTTCTCTCCACTCTAACCCGAGCCAAACTTTTTGTGCAAACATTAACATTGTTTTCAAAAAGTAGAAACCTAGGCATTATGCCTTTGATTTTTCAAACTCTTTTTTTTCATAACACTTATTTTGAATTGAATCTTAAGTCAACTTTGACCTTATTTTGTGAATAATTTTCATTTGTAAATACAACTCACTCAATTTTTTTTGTGGTTCCAATGACCATGTGTGTTAAAGCTTTTCATAAACATTAGTTATTAGGTTTGAGTTATCATAGAGGTTGATATAATAATCACCTGTATCCTTAGTGACTGGACTATAAGTCTTCCATGCTTATTATAGGGTTAACCCCTCACTAGCATGTTAAAGCTCTCCTCACATAGTGGATTTGTGGTTCTAGTTTGATTTATCTCCCTTTGATAACAAAAGACCTTAGGGCTTTTGAACAATCAATTCACCAACTTCTTTTGAGATTTTTACCCCGAACTACGAGGTTTTGATCCTAATCTTTTTTAAGATGGTACGTAGGCAATGGGTTTATCCATTCAAACACAAAAATTATAAATAATTTTTACATTCTTCTCTCATCTCCTCAATCATGTTTGCACAAATAATTTTTCACAAATACCAACCTATCTTACAACAATTGTGAAAAGGGCTCCCTAGGAGTACCTAGGATGTTTTGGGTGCTTAAAACCTTCCCATTGCATAACCAACCCCCTTACCTCGATCTCTGACATTTTTATTAGTTTTTGATTTGATAAAACTTCTCGGTTTTTGTTTGCTTTCTAACCTTTCCTTTGGATAAATAGAAGTGCGATGGCGACTCGAATTGTATGATTTACTTTTGATTTAATCAATAAATGTAAAGGTAACGAATACCCCGCTACAGGCTCCCTTAGAGTACTAAGGATGTTTTGGGTGCTTAAAACCTTCCCATCTCATAACCAACCCCCTTACCCAGATCTCTGACATTTTTATTAGTTTTTGATTTGATAAAACTTCTTACTTGGTTTTTGTTCACTTTCTAACCTTTCCTTTGGATAAATAGAAGTGCGGTGGCGACTCAAATTGTATGCTTACTTTTGATTTAGTCAATAAATCTAAAGGTAACGAATACCCCGCTACAACTTCTACCGGGGATCAGAATCAAAACCGACCATTGTGCTCAAGAACGTTTTCAAAACTGAAGATTAGCAGGATGAAATTACTTGCCATATGCCCTAATTTTTGAATAAATTTCCCCGAGGTGGGGTACTCAATTTATCGGGAAAATTATTTATGTTTTATGTCTCTAACTTTTGCCTGGATCGCCCTTTCAGGTTTTCAATCCACCGAGACACTCATTTTTGCCTAAGCCGCCCTTTCGGGTTTTCAACTTAACGAGCTGTTCTTTTTCTTTTTTAGGCGAAGTATTTCTTGACTCTATCTGAGTTCACAGGACGAGTGAACTCTTCACCATCCATAGTTGTAAGGATCAAAGCACCACCTGAAAAAGCTCTTTTAACAACATATGGGCCTTCATAATTAGGGGTTCATTTGCCCCTAGAATCTAGTTTGAAAGATAAGATCTTCTTGAGCACAAGGTCACCTTATCTGAATACGCGAGGTCTGAACTTCTTATCAAATGCCTTCTTCATCCTCTGCTGATATAACTGACCATGACACATGGCAGTTAATCTCTTCTCTTCAATCAAATTCAGCTGATCGTACCTGGTCTGACACCATTCAAGCTCAGTCAACTTGGCTTCCATCAGCACACGCAATGATGGGATCTCAACCTCTACGGGGAGCACAACTTCCATACCATTTAAAAGAGATAAAGGGGTTTCCCCTGTTGAAGTGCGAATAGATGTACGATATCCGTGCAAAGCAAATAGGAGCATCTCATGTCAATCTTTATGCGTTACAACCATCTTCTGAATAATCTTTTTAATGTTCTTGTTTACAGCTTCAACAACCCCATTCATCTTAGGTCTATAGTGAAAAGAATTATGGTGTGCAATCTTGAAGTCTTTGCAAAGAGCTTCCACCATATTGTTGTTCAAGTTCGATCCATTATCAGTAATGATCTTACTTGGCACACCATATCGACATATAATTTGATTCTTGATAAACCTCACAACTACTTGCTTGGTTACATTTGCATATGATGTCGCTTCAACCCATTTTATGAAGTAGTCAATAGCCACCAAAATGAAACGATGTCCATTCGAAGATTTGGGCTCGATCGTTCCAATCATATTGATTCCCCATATGAAGAAGATCCATGGGGAGGAAATGAGTTCAACAGTGTTGGAGGAACATGAATCTTATCTGCATATATTTGACACTTGTGGCATTTCTTCACAAACTTACAACAGTCAAATTCCATTGTCAGCCAATAGTAACCTGCTCGCGACATCTTCTTCACCATTGCATGTCCATTGGAATGAGTACCAAAGGAACCTTCATAGACTTCAGTCATCAATAGGTCTGCTTCGAGTCTATCCACACCTCTGAGCAAAACCATATCGAAATTTCTCTTGTACAAAACATCACCATTCAGGTAGAAATTGCCAGCTAATCTTCTCAAATTCTTCTTATCTTTCAAAGATGCCCCAGATGGGTAAATCTGACTTTGGAGGAAACACTTGATGTCATAATACCACGGATTTTCGTCTTTGATCTCTTCAACAGCAAATACATGAGATGGCATATCAAGACGCATCAGAATTAAATTGGGAACCTCATTCCAATACTTCACTATAATTATTGAAGCCAACGTTGCAAGAGCATCTGCCATCCGGTTTTCATCTCGAGGGATATGATGAAACTCAACCTTTGTAAAGAAAGTTGAAATCCTCCTCGCATAATCTCTATATGGTATTAAACCGGGTTAATTCATCTCCCATTCACCTTTGATTTGATTCACCATAGACGTCCAAATACTTGATTCTGAGATTAATGGCCTCTTCAAGCCCCATAATGCAAGCTTCATATTCTGCCATATTATTTGTACACTTGAAAGTCAATCTAGCTGTAGATGGAAAATACGTGTCTTGAGGAGTAATAATCACTGCCCCAATACCATTACCATATTGATTAACAACTCCATCAAATACCATGCCCTAACGAGAACCATGTTCTAGCCCTTCTTCAAGCAATGGTTCATCACAATCTTTCATTTTCAAGTACAAGATCTCTTCATTAGGAAAGTCATATTGCACTGACTGGTAATCTTCAATTGGTTGGTGAGCCAAGTGGTCAGCCAAGACACTACGTTTGATCGCTTTCTGAGACCGGTATTCAATATCATACTATGATAGCAACATCTGCCAACGGGAAATCCTCCCAATTAAAGTAGGTTTCTTAAATATATACTTGATTGGATCCATTTTGGATATCAACATAGTAGTATGATTCAACATATATTGACGCAAACGCTTAGCAGCCCAAGCCAATGCGCAACAAGTCTTCTCAAGCATATAATACCTAGTCTCACAGTCGATGAATTTCTTACTAAGGTAGTAGATAGAAAATTCTTTCTTTCCAGTCTCATCTTGCTGACCTAGAACACAACCCATACTCTCTTCAAGCACAGTCAAATACATGAGCAACAGTCTTCCTTCAACAGGTGGAGACAGAATCGGAGGTTCAAGCAAATATTCTTTGATACTGTCAAAAGCTTTCTGGAAATCTTCGGTCCAATCACGAGATTGATCTTTCCGAAGAAGCTTGAATATAGGTGCACATGTGGCATTCATGTGTGAAATGAATCTTGAGATATAATTCAAGCGGCCGAGAAAACCTCTAACTTACTTCTCAGTTTTAGGCGCAAGCATTTCTTGTATTACTTTGACCTTGGCAGGATCAACCTTAATACCCTTCTCGCTGACAATAAATCCCAACAACTTACCAAAACAAACACCAAAAGTACACTTATTGGTATTTAAGTAGAGTTTATACTTCCTCAAGCGCTAGAATAGCTTCGACAAATGCTCAACATGTTCTTCTTCATTAATGGATTTAGCAATCATATCATCAACATAGACTTCGATCTCTTTATGCATCATATCATGAAAAAGAGTAGTCATTGCTCTTTGGTAAGTTGCACCATCATTCTTCAAACTGAAAGGCAACACTCTATAACAGAATGTTCCCCAAGGTGTAATGAATGTGGTCTTCTCTATATCTTCGGGTGCCATCTTAATTTGATTATATCCGTAAAATTCATCCATAAACGAAAAGACTTTGAATTTAGCCATATTGTCTACCAACATATCAATGTGTGGCAGAGGGAAATCATCTTTCGGACTGGCTTTATTCAGATCTCTATAATCAACACACATATGGACTTTTCCATCCTTCTTCGGCACAGGAACAATATTAGCCACCCACTGCGGATACTCAGCAGTTACAAGGAAACCAGCATCAATCTTCTTTTGCACTTCTTCTTTGATCTTCACTGCCATATTAGGATGAGTTCTTCTCAACTTCTGCTTGACTGGTGGGCATTCTGGCTTCAATGGCAATCTATGCTCCACAATCTCAGAATCCAAATCAGGCATGTCTTGATAGGACCAAGGAAACACATCTGAATACTCTCAGAGAAGATCAACCAACCCCTTCTTAACATCAGGACACAGTCGAGACCCAATCTTGACTTCCTTTACATCATCCTCGGAACCCAAGTTGACTAACTCAATCTGCTCTTCGAGTAACTGAATGGCTTTTCCTTCACGCTCAAGAAGACGAGACAATTCATCACTCACTTCTTCATCACTTTCCTCCTCAGCCTCAAACACAGGGAATTCAAATTTTGGAGAAGAAGAAGGATCATTGTATTCAATGGGGTTAGAAACCAACCTGCATAATGATTTGATATTTTGATTTTAGAGAATTGAATTTGTGACCAAATATTATACAGATGGACAATTATTATTATTTATTTATGTTTTTTATGATTACCATTTTCAGAATAAAGATAAAAGTAAAAAAAAACATCATAGATGTTGATGAATAGAATTATATTTTATTGATGATCAAATTGAAAATACCCAATAATGTTCACTTCTACCTTAGGCATAGGAGAAGGATTTTCAAAAACAAATAAAAGTAATTACTTAGATCGATGCATAATAACAGGAATATCAATAGCGGTCCAATTGTTGCAAGCTTTTCCATGCGTCACAAAATTGGTGTAGTCTTTCTCTTTGTCATCCTCTAGCACAGCAGCTAAGTGTTGTTCATTGCCGTGAATGAACCCTCTGCTACAGAAGCTGAGTTGTACATCTTCAGATCTGACTGCTGACGAACCTTGTTGGAACCCTAAATCGGCTCTGCGCTTGTTGTCGGAGACCTCTACCATCTGTCCCCACTGATCTGACTGACCATCTTCAACAATCTTCAATGCATCTTTGAATGAGGACATAGGTGCCTCAACTCTCTTTTCTTCAGCAATAGATAAGGCTTGGAATGGAGTTCCCACCTCATCCTCATCTTTAACATAAGAGAAAGATGACAGGTGGCTGACCAACAATGCCTTCTCCCCCCCAACAATATCAAGCTTCCCATTCTTGACAATTTTCAGCTTCTGGTGTAATGTTGAAGTAACGGCTCCTCTGTCGTGGATCCATGGCCTTCCCAATAAACAACTCTAGGCCAGGTGGATATCCATTACTTGAAAAGTAATTTGGAAGTCAGTCAGACCTATCTTCACCGGAAGGTCCACCTCTCCAATCACAGTCTTGCAGGCGTTCCTTGGTATGACAACTTGGAAAGAGTCGACTTTGGTAATAAATTCAATGAGGAACCAGTATCGACTAACACATTCGACAAAGCATCCTCCTTACTATTCATTGAAATGTGCAAATCCAAATTGTGATTTCTACCCTCCTCAAGGAGTTCTTCATCACAGAAACTGAGATTGTTATAGGAAGTGATGTTATCCACAATATGATCAAACTGATCCACCATAACATCATGTTCCACATACGCTTATTCAAGAACTTTCTACAGTGCTTCTCTGTGCGCTTCTGAATTCATTCATAGAGATAGTACTGAAATCTTTGAGGGGGTTTGGAGCAACTGCTCCACCACATTGAACTCACTTTTCTTAATTAGCCTGAGCACCTCATCATCTTCATTATGCTTCAAGCCGCTGGATTCACTAGACTGACACCTTGGAGCACTAACAGATTCTACTACAGGCACATCCATCATCTTACTGACAATCGAATATTCTATATTCTTTGGGAACACCGGCCCAAACACACAACCACTGTGGGTCACCTTAGTAACATCAGCAATGCTTACAACAAAACTGGTTGTAGGTAACGGGACCTCTTGACCATCTTTCACCATAGTAGCATTATACTGATACGGGACAGCTTTATCGGATGCATACGGGACTGGACCCGCTAACCGTATAACCAACGGGGATACCAATCTATTGCTGACGTTGTTACTACTGCTGATGTTATACTGAATAACCACTCTCTCATGAGTTTTGAAAACTGGTACTATTACATTGGCATCGTCATCTATATGACGATTTTGAACAACCTGAATCAAGCCTTCATCCATCAAACGTTGGATGTCCCTCTTCATAATCATATAACCTCTAGGTTTGACACTACAGATAGCACAACCATCATGGTCATCCTCACAATCGCTCACCAAGCAAATATCCTTGTGCATCGTCACAAAATACCTTCTAATGAAGCGTACATCGAATACTTTGAACTCCTTTGGACAACCGTCCACCATATTAACCGATGAATTTCCATGGGCATGTAGTGGGTTAGCTATAACATTTGGAGCTCGGTCCGCAAAGGACACCATTATACTCTTAACCAGCTTCTGAACTTCATATTTGAGGGGATAGCAATTCTCAATATCGTGTCCGAGAGCTCCTTGATGAGAAGCACAGTGGAGTTATGGTTTGTACCACCAAGGAAGTGGTTCAGGGATTTGTGGAGGGTTTCTTGGTTGTAACAGGTTCTTGAGAACCAAAGACAGATATAATTCTGCATATGTCACCGGAATTGGGTCAAAAGAGACCTTCTTCCTCTCAAAATTTTGTTGTTGATGATTGTTTGTATTGTTGTTCTTGTTGTAGGTGTTTGTTTGTTGTTGATGTTGTTGTTGTTGAATTGGTACCGACTGATTTGCTAAAAATATCGGAATTACTGATGATACTTGATGATGATGTTGATGGGGTGGTTGATTTCTTCTTACCTGAGGCCTCCTTTGCCTCCCAACTGAAACTGCATTAGCTTCACTCTCCTTCTTCTTGCTGAAATTGTTACCATACCTCTTGTTGGATGACACCTCCTCTCTAGACAATCGTCCATCTCAGACACCTTCTTCGAGCCTCATCCCCATGTTTACCATTTAGGTAAAGTCACTGTGGGCACTGGAAATCATCTGCTCATAGTTAAATGAGCTCCGGGTCTTAAGAAAAATCTTAGTCATATCCTTTTCCTCTAAAGGAGGGGTAATCTGAGCAGCAAGCTCCCTCCATCGCTGAGCATACTCCTTGAATGTCTCCTTATCTTTCTGAGATAACGATCCCAACTGATCTCTATCAGGAGCCATATCAATATTATACTTATAATGCTTCACAAATGCTTTTCCCAAATCGTTGAACGTGCGGATGCTTGCACTATCCAATCCCATGTACCACCTCAGAGCGGCACCGGTCAAACTGTCTTGAAAATAATGGATCAACAGCTGATCATTATCTATTTGAGTAGACATTTTTCTGGCGTACATCACCAAATGACTGAGTGGTCAGGTATTCCCTTTGTATTTTTCAAAGTCAAGCACTTTGAATTTCACCGGAATCTTCACATTTGGAACCAAGCACAGTTCCGCAGCACTCTTCCCAAACAAGTCCTTACCCCTCAAAGTTTTCAATACCTTTCGCAGCTCAAGGAATTGGTCCTTCATCTCGTCTATCTTCTCATACATATTAGGGCCCTCAGACGGCTCAGAATTATAGTTGGTGTCTTCTACAAGGGAATGAGTATGCACAATAGGTGGCGGCACAGACATGACCGGGCTAGATGCTGGCATAGAAGCAAAGGTAGGTGCAAAGCCTTCATGCACAAAGTTTGGCGGCATTCCCCACGGGAATCTGGCAAGCATGTTGAGTGCAAAATGAGCAGCAGTTGTAGGAATGGTAGAGGTAGCCACCTCAGAAATGGAAGTCCTCTAAGGAGGAGGAGTTGCGGGTGCTGGAGAAGACTGGCTCTGAGCAGCTAAGACTGACTCCATCATGGCAGTCAGACGGGCAATCTTATCCTTCAGGTATCTGTTCTCTTGTTTAAGATGCTCCATAATCTTCAGATGATTGGCGCAGGTATTGTACAGATGAGTCAGCTTGGCTGAAGCACAGAAGAAACACCAATGAGACATCTGGAGAAAGAGAAACTTGCTTATGCGAATGATGCATGAAATGCAATGCTTGATTGTTTTTGTTTTCAAGGAACTTACTATATTATTTGCAAATATATATATATATATATATATATATATATATATATATATATATATATATATATATATATATATATATATATATATATATATATATTTAACAATAATTGCAACAATTTGATATGACCATAAAAAGTCTCTTTTATTTATATAATTGGAAAGATTACACTGAGTACAATTTCAGAAACCAAAAATACAAAATACAAGAGAAAAGGAGACTAGTCATCCTGAGGATCCCTAACAACAACATTAGAAGATCTGGCGGCAGGCGCGTACTTCCTTCGAATACGTCAGATCTCAGTCTCAAAAGATGCCTTCATCTGAGTCTTCTCGAGGACAAGCTGATCAACAATCTTCTTCCAAGCAACGGAAGGCTGAGGCATACTAGAGGAAGATGAAACCTCTGGCTCTCTGTGTCTCTTTGTCACTCGGTCTTCAAGTATCTCAATAAGTGCATCTTTGTCTTTAGACTCAAGCTGCAACTCCTCATCTTTTCGGCTGAAAGCATGGAACCATTCTTCCCACATATCCTTCTCTTGCTTCATCTTGGCGAGTGCGTCTTCCAACTCCCCCTACATCTTGGTTAGGGAGAGTTAATGGCTCAATCACAACCATAGACATAGGTCTCTCACAAGGATAAGGCATCTTCAACTCCAAAGCTCTCTTCTTCGCCCAAAGAGTGTAAGCTTCCAAAGCTACACAATTGCACGGACCAAGCTCGGATCTTCCTTTCCTATGCACATCATGCCAAGCATGTACCATTTTCTGCTTCAAATGTTGGGGATCTTTACCCTCTTGATAGAAAAGACCTTCTAACAAAGTGTTATTAGGTTTGTCTCTCAACGGGAACCCAAGTTGACGACGAGCCAAAGCAGGGTTGTAGTTAATTCCTCTTTGCGTACCAATAAGAGGCACATTAGAGAATTCACCACAACAATCAATAATCTCCAAACTACTCAATGAAGTGCCATACCAAACTATATCATCATTAGTGAGAGACATAAGTCTCTGAGACCACCGTAGACATTATTTGTTCTCCACAAAAGCAGACATCTGAGGCATGTGTGAAATAAACCACTTGTACAGAAGAGGCACACAACAGATGATAGTTCCACCACCTTTAGAATTCCTTATATGCAAAGAGAAGTACATATCGCCTAACAGAGTAGGCACAGGATTCCCAATCAAGAAGATTCTAATGGCGTTAACATCAACAAAACCGTCAATGTTAGGGAACAAAGCTAATCCATAAATAAGCAACACAAAGATAGCTTCAAAAGCGTCCACACTACCGGCTTGAGCAAAGGCAGTAGCTTCCTTGATGAGGAACTCAGAAGTTAACCCAAACAATCCTCCTTTCTTCACCCAATGAGTCTCTATCTCAGACTTCTTCAAGTGAAGAGCTTCAGCAATAAGATGAGATCTAGGAATCTCTTCCAATCCACTAAAGGGCACTTTGTTAGAAACAAATATTCCCAAGAGATGGGCATAATCCTCCAATGTAGGCACAAGCTGATAATCTGGAAAAGTGAAGCAACGGTAGAGAGGGTCATAGAACTGAACCAACACACTCAGAAGTCCTTCAACTACATCAGCAGATAAGATAGACAGAAGCTTCCCATGGCATTGTTTGAAGTCCAAGGGATCTAATACAAAGGATGCTAGCTTCCTTAACTCCTTCAAATCGGGACATCTGAAACTGTACTTCTTAGTGTTCCTTCGTCCATAATTCATGGTATGAAAAAATATTTGCAAATAACACCTCAGTTCCTTGAAATTTCGTGTGATGAATGTTATGATGCGCATGAATTCATGAATGCAACAATCACAAATAAGGGATCACACACAAGGCAAACAAACAAATGTCAAGGGATGAATCAAGTCATTGTCAAGATCAATCATCCATTTTGGTGGATTATGGTTTACACCTTATCAACACCCAAGTTCCATTGATATTGACAAGACTTGATTGGATCAACCAAGAATCAAGGGTTTGTTGTGAGTCACGAGCATGGAGTCTGGGTAAAAACCATCCCAAAGGACTAAACTAAGGATAAAACCTGTAGATCATGTTCTAAAAAGTTCCCAGAGTCTTAATTCCATCTATTGGATATTACAGGTTAGGATGACTGACTCATCAACCCATAATATTCTCATGAGAAACTCGTCTGAGTGAAGTATCGCGTAACAACTATTATCAAGTCTACACTTGAACAGTCTCCACACTACGTCCTAAATAGGCCAAAAGGGGTTAAATATCCTACGGTCCTCAGCTTCTCGGACCCTAAATCATATATAGTAATGCCTAACCACAAATACTTGTGTGACATTCCTAAATCCAAAAGGGTCTCCATTGAGTAGATGTGTCTCAAGCCAACTTGTTAAGGACTACTCCACACAAGTCGAACATGACTATATCATCCTCCTATCTTAATTGCACTCAAGTTCGGGTTAGAACTTATCTCACCATTCAGAGATCACCAAGCATAACAAGCAGATTATATCATACAAACAAATATACATACATCAAATATATACAATTATATACACACAAAAAAGTAGGCTAAACCCGCTGGAGACTACTCCCCTACAGAGCCGCCACTTAATTTTTGTAGCGGTAAATTCATGACCATCAAGCTGTGGATAAGCTAGATATCAAAAAACCAGTGTCGCCACCGCGCTTTTATTGTTTCCAAGGGAAAAGGGAAAAGTACGTACAAAACCCAAAAACTAAGAAGTTTTCAAATCAAAACTAATAAAATGCCAGATATTACAGGTAAGGGGGTTGGTTACACAGAGGGAAGGTGTTAGCAGCCAAAGTGTCCTAGGTACTCCTAGGGAGCCCTTTCTTGTGTGCATATGTGTTTTGGTACAAAATGATGTTTGCAATAAATAGAATGGGGATATGAGAAAAGAATTCATTAATTATATTTTTGGGTTTGACAAGACCTTCGGACTTGTGCCTACGTACCAACATAAAAATGAGGGATCAAAACCTCGTAGTTTGTGGTATCAATTTCAAAGTGAGGGCATTGCTTTAAACAAAATTTAAGTTTGAAAGGCACAAGGGTTTAAAATGGTTTGAATGTGTGTTAGTTCTTTTTGGCTTTTGAAATTTTAAGTCAAGTATAGTTAATTTTATTTACAAGTTTGATTAAGAAAAGATTTTTAAAACATGCAATGGCATAAGGCCAAAGTTTCTAGTTTGCAATAAGGTCAAAGTTTAGAAAACAGACATGAGCAAAGAAGATTTTAAAAGGAGGGAGAGATTTTGAAATTAAAGAAATGGGGAGGAGATGAAGAGACTAATCCTAAGTATAAATTTAAAAGTTGAGAGTTGAAAAGATCTGACCAATGGGCTGCAATCCAATAGACAAAAATGTCATATAGAAACCCAAATTTCCCTTGGACTTTAGAATCACACAGCAATCAATACACAAATAGCAAGTTGAATAGCAAGGCATCAAATAAAGATAGCCACATCCAAGCTTAAAAACTCCATGATCTTCTCCAAAATTTCCCATGTATCAGATGACTTCCAAGATGGCATAAGTCACAGGTTCAAAATAACAACTTCACAATGATCATGTTGCAGATAAATTCAAATGGATCTTCAATGATGTATCAGATGGAGTTTCTATTCACAAGAATTTGGTCTCATGAAAGTTTGCATTGGACAAGTCCTTTGCATAAGGAGTGTTGCCTAAACTCTAAGTCCAATAGTCTCAGATCACACCAACAGTCCACACAACATATTTTTTAGGGTTTTTGTTCTTATTATGTACATTAAGGTCAAAAGACCACACAAACAAATCACAATATACACAATCACAATATCATAAAATATGGTCCAAGTGGACAAAGTGAAAATGACATTAACATAAACAACTTAAATGGTATGAATAATGGCAAATGAATAAGGCTTACAAATTAAAGTGCATTAAAATTAAATGACTTGAAATTAAATGTTAGTTTTTAATGAATTATAAGTTAGTATTGATTTTGCTTTGCTTTTGTTTAAGTCATTCTTTGGAGAACACTCAACCCACTTATCACAAGCATGAATCCTTGAACTAAGACATCTTCCAAAGGAAGGAAAAAAAAGGCCAAGTCTCCATACAATACCATGAAAGAGGGGAGACTTATAATCTCACTAACTAGAATGCTATTCCTTTTGTGTCAAAATTTAGCGTTATGTTAAGCAATCGTAATTGGACTTATGTAGAAGTCATAACTATTTGAGGTTGGGCAATAGAATTTTGGTGTTAATGCATGTTAGAGACATAGTATAATGGACTATGCTCATGAAACGATTTGAATTGATCCAATGGCTCAGAACACATCCAACGCATCGCCGGAGCAAAGTGTCGGTCATCTTCTCTGATGACCCTGGCCGGAATGGTTCCCTCATCACCATCACATAAATAAAAAAAGAGGACATGATCTTAAAGAAAAAATAGCGTAGATCACGAATATCACCTCAATTTAACCTAACTCCAAGTATATTAAGAGATACATGAAGTTGAATTTTGAGGTGTATGAACTGAGTTGCTTCGATTTGACCTCAAAGCAACTCAATCTTCTTGCCTACATTGATAGGACTTCAGACAACCAAGGATCCAAAAAAATTGATGAGAATTGAGAGAGAATCGAAGAGAAGAAAAATCTTGAAAAATACCTTCAATGTTGTGCAGAACTTGATCTTTCTTGCTTCAATTCGTGCTTGATCTTGCTTATGGAGCTTGCAAAAGTGGATTAGGAATGGTGCAAGGCTTTGGATCCTGGAGTTCTTGAATCTCCAAATAGTGAGATTCAAACTCAAATTTCAAGTGAAACTTATCAAGTTTCCCTTTGAATTGTGAGGGTTTCAATGGTTGGAGGCAAAGCTGGTGCGCAAGGTCCTTCAAACTGATGCAATGGACCTCTATTTATAGCAAAATGTAAGTGATATTTGCACACTTGAAAATGCTTCCAAAATTGGCAATGTGAAGTGCACGCTTGCATGGGCATGTACAGGCCCATGAAGAAACTCAATTAGGTCCAAATG
Source organism: Lathyrus oleraceus (assembly GCF_024323335.1). NCBI lineage: Eukaryota > Viridiplantae > Streptophyta > Magnoliopsida > Fabales > Fabaceae > Lathyrus > Lathyrus oleraceus. The sequence goes on along the minus strand of NC_066584.1, from coordinate 337,295,989 downwards.
CAAGTGAAGTGAAGTCTGAATGAGAAATGTGATGCAAGGCAAAGATGTATTGATGTTTGAAATATGATTCTTGCCAACTGATACAGCTGTATTCAAGCCATGCGCAGACCCCTCAAACTCTGTCCGATGTTTTGGTGGATACTGGTTCATCATTTAATGTGTTGCCCAAGTCCACTTTGGCGAGGCTGTCTTATCAAGGCGCCCCAATAAGGTACAGTGGTGTAGTGGTTAAAGCGTTTGACGGTTCTCGAAAAACTGTCATTGGAGAAGTGGACCTTCCGGTTAAGATAGGTCCGAGTGATTTTCAAATTAATTTTCAAGTAATGTATATTTACCCAACCTCTAGTTATTTATTAGGAAGGCCATGGATCCATGAAGCTGGAGCCGTGACGTCTACTTTGCACCAGAAGTTGAAATTTGTTAAGAACGGCCAACTTGTTGTTGGTGGTGGAGAGAAAGTGTTGTTAGTAAGCCATTTGTCATCCTTCATTTATGTATTTGCTAAAGAAGAAGTTGGAATGTCATCCCAAGATTTTCCTGTTGCTTATGAATTGAAGAAGAATAGGGCACCTATGTCTTCTCTAAAGGATGCCAAAGAGGTTGTTCAGGCTGGTAGCACCGACAAATGAGTTGCGTTTTGGAACTCATCGAGAATAAGACTAGAGTAGGGATGTGATTTCAACAAGGTCCATTCAACGCCAATGTCAAGGCTATGCAAGAAGTTTTCTGCAGTGGAGGGTTCATTCACAAGGATGATCAACACTCGGATGCCATTATTGAAGATAGTGATGAAGACAAAGTTTGTACCAACTTTGTAACACACTGCCAGATTTGCAACAATTGGATTGTTGTTGATGTTCCCGTTGTTATGCACCGTTCGAAGTAATTTGTTTTATTATTTTCAGAAAAATACTACTCCTATGCCTAAGGGAGAAGTGAAACATTGTTGGGCATTTTCAATATTATCATCAATAAAATACACTTTTATTCATCCACATTTATGATGTTTGTTTTTTACTTTTTGCTTTTTCAGAAAATGGTAATCATAAAAAACCTAAATAAATAATAATATTTCCATCTGCATAATATTTGTTTGCACTCCATTTCTTTAAAATCAAAATATCAAATCATTATGCAGGTTGGTTCTCAAACCCATTGAATACTTCCATCAGTATAATATTTGTTTGCACTCCATTTCCTATGTTTGAAGCTGAGGAAGAAATGATGATGAAGAAATATCTGATGAGTTGTCCCGTTTGCTTAAGCACGAGGAAAAAGCCATTCAGCCATTTGAAGAGCAAATTGAATTAGTCAACTTGGGTTCTGATGATGATGTGAAGGAAGTCAAGATTGGGTCTGAACTCGGTCCAGGAGCTAAGAAGGGGTTGGTTGATCTTCTTCGAGATTATTCTGATGTGTTTCTTGGTCCTATCAAGATATGCCTGGTTTGGATTCTGATATTGTGGAGCATATATTGTCTTTGAAGCCAGAATGCCCATCGGTTAAGCATAAGTTGAGAAGAACTCATCCTGATATGGCAGTGTAGATTAAGAAGGAAGTGCAGAAGTAGATTGATATTGGGTTCCTTGTTACCTCCGAGTATCCGTAATGGGTGGCCAATATTGTGCGTGTTCCTAAGAAAGACAGAAAAGTCCGTATGCGTGTTGATTATAGAGATTTGAATAAAGCCAGTCCGAAAGATGATTTTCCTCTGCCAGACATTGATATGTTGGTAGATAATACAACTAAATTCAAAGTCTTTTCGTTTATGGATGGATTTTCTGGATATAATCAAATCAAGATGGCACCTGAAGATATGGAGAAGACCATATTCATTACACCTTGGGGAACATTCTGTTATCGAGTGATGCCCTTCGGTTTAAAGAATGTTGGTGCAACATACCAGAGAGTTATGACCACTCTTTTCCATGATATGATTCATAAAGAGATCAGCTCTATGTTGACGATATGATTGCAAAATCAAGTGATGAAGAAGAACATGTTGAGCATTTGTTGAAGTTATTCCAACGTTTGGGGAAATATAAACTCCGCTTGAATCCCAATAAGTGTACTTTTGGTGTTCGCTCTGGTAAGTTGTTGGGCTTTATTGTCAGCGAGAAGGGTATTGAAGTTGATCCTACCAAGGTCAAAGCAATACAAGAGACGCATACGCCCAAAACTGAGAGGCAAGTCAGAGGTTTTCTCGGCCGCTTGAACTATATCTCGAGATTTATATCGCATATGACCGCCACGTGCGCGCCTATATTCAAGCTCCTTTGGAAAGATCAGTCTTGTGATTGGACCGAGGATTGCTAGAAAGCTTTTGACAGTGTCAAGGAATAACTGCTTGAGCCTCCGATTCTATCTCCACCTGTTGAAGGAAGACCTTTGATCATGTATCTAAATATGCTGGAAGAGAGTATGGGTTGTGTTCTTGGTCAACAAGATGAATTCGGGAAAAAAGAATATGTAATTTACTACCTCAGTAAGAAGTTCACCTATTGTGAGACTCGGTATTCTATGCTTGAGAAGACATGTTGCGCATTGGCTTGGGCTGCTAAATGTTTGCGCCAATATATGTTGAATCATACTACTTGGTTGATATCCAAAATGGATTCAATCAAGTATATTTTTTAGAGGCATGCTTTAACTGGGAGGATTTCTCATTGGCAGATGTTGTTATCCGAGTATGATATTGAATATCGATCTCAAAAAGATATTAAAGGTAGTGTCTTAGCTGACCATTTGGCTCACCAACCTATTGAAGATTATTAGTCAGTGTAGTACGATTTTCCTGACGAAGAGATTTTATATTTGAGAATGAAAGATTGTGATGAACCATTGCTTGAAGAAGGGCCAGAACCTGGTTCTCGCTTGGGCATGGTTTTTGATGGAGCTATTAATTCATATGGTAATGGCATTGGGGCGGTCATAATTACTCCTCAAGGAACTCATTTTCCGTTTACAACTATATTGAACTTCAAATGTACAAACAATATGGATGAGTATCAATCTTGCATTATGGGGCTTGAAGAGGCCATTGATCTCAGAATTAAGTATCTTGACGTCTATGGAGATTCAACTTTGGATGTGAATTAGATTAAAGGTGAATAGGAGACGAATCAACCCGGTTTGATACCATACAAAGATTATGCAAGGAGGATATTAACTTTATTTTCAAAGGTTGAGTTTCATCATATCCCTCGAGATGAAAACTAAATGGTTGATGAACTTGCAACGTTTGGCTTCCATGATTGTGGTGAAGTTTTTGAATGAAGTTCCCAATTTGACTGTGATGCATCTTGATAGGTCAACTCATGTGTTTGTTGTTGAAGAAGTCAAACATGAAAATCCATGGTATTATGATATCAAATGTTTCCTCTAAAGTCAAAGTTACCCGCCCGGGGGATCTTTCAAAGATAAGAAGACTTTGAGAAGATTAGCTAGCAACCTCTACCTGAATGGAGATGTGCTTTACAAAAGAAACTTCGATATGGTTTCTCTCATATGCGTAGATAGACACGAAGCATACATATTGATGACAAAGTCCATGAAGGTTCCTTTGGTACTCATTCCAATGGATATGTTATGGCAAAGAAAATGTTGAGAGCAGGTTACTGTTGGTTGACAATGGAATCTGACTCTTGCAAGTTTGTGAAGAAGTGCCACAAGTGTCAAATTTATGTAGATAAGATTCATGTTCCTCCGACACTATTGAATTTCCTTTCCTCTCCATGGCCCTTCTCCATGTGTGGAATTGATATGATTGGCATGATTGATCCCAAAGCTTAGAACATACATCGTTTCATTCTGGTGGCTATTGATTACTTCACAAAATGGGTTGAAGTGGCATCATATGCAAATGTGACCAAGTAAGTTGTTGTGAGGTTCATCAAGAATCAGATTATATGTCCTTATGGTGTGTCAAGTAAGATCATTACTAATAATGGATTGAACTTGAATAATGATATGGTGGAAGCTCTTTGCAAAGACTTCAAGATTGCACATCATAATTCTTTTGCCTACAGACCTAAGATGAATGGGGTTGTTGAAGCTGCGAACAAGAACATTAAGAAAATTATTCAGAAGATGGTTGTAACATACAAAGATTGGCATGAGATGCTCCCATATTATTTTCATAGGTACTGTACATCCATTCGTACTTCAACATGGGAAACCCCTTTCTCTCTTGTTTATGGCATGGAAGTTGTGCTCCCCGTGGAGGTTGAGATCCCATCATTATGTGCGCTGATGGAAGCCAAGTTAACAAAGGCTGAATGGTGTCAGACCAGATATGACTAGCTGAACTTGATTAGAGAGAAGAGATTGACCGACATGTGTCATGGTCAGTTATATCAGTAGAGAATGAAGAAAGATTTTGATAAGAAGGTCAAACCTCGTATGTTTAGAGAAGGTGACCTCATGCTCAAGAAGATTTTATCTTTCAAACTTGATGCTAGGGGAAAATAGACTCCTAATTATGAAGGCTCATATGTTGTTAAGAGATCCTTTTCAGGCGGTGCTTTGATTCTTATAACTATGGATGGTGAAGAGTTCACGAGTCTTATGTATGCCGATGCAGTCAAGAAATACTTTACCTAAAAAAGGAAAAGAATAGCTCGCTAAGTTGAAAACCCGAAAGGACGGATTAGGAAAAAATGAGCGTCTTGGTGGATTGAAAACCCGAAAGGACGATCCTGGCAAAAGTTAGAGACATAAAACAAAAAATTCATCCTTGTAGATTGAGTACCCCACCCTTGGGCAATTTAGGCAAAAATTAGGGATTATGGAAAGTAACTGCATTCGGCTGGTCCTAATTTTTGAAGCAATTTTGAGCAGTCATTTAATTCTAATTCATCATTCTCAACCAAAGACAAGCATAATGGATTTCGAAGTTGGAAGGAAAAGTAGTTGTCATTATATTCAATGCAGCCCTTCTCCATGTAAATTACGATTTTCAAACTTTGTAAAGAACAATGGAGTCCCACCATTTGCGGACTACCATTCTATTAAATAAAGTTGAGGTTTTATCCAATTATTTCGTATTCTTATTTGTTTATGTTTTAAAATTGATTTTTTATGATGATAATTTTGAAATAAATAAATCAATGAACAATCATTTTTCTTAAAATAATAAGGCATTTACTTTAAGAACGATCAATTATAAAAAAGGAATGTCAACAACAATCTCTAGAACGGTAATTTTTGATGTGAAAAGCATTGTTGGTCTTCCCTGGGCAGTGATTTGGTGACTTTACCTCCACAATATTTTGTTGTTCATACCCAACATGATTGATGGGTATTCATCCCCGGATGAGCTGATGTATTGTTCCATTTATAATTCATCCTTCCCCAACTAAGGCATTCATGTTTTTGCATTTTTCTCAGTTTATGTATTGGTGAATGAACCCTGGATTATCTTGGAACCTTTATTTGGTCTCCAGATCCACACAACCTTTAGTTGGTTGATACATAGTCGTGGCAGTTTCTTCCTTACGTGAGTCTGCATATCCAGTTGATATTTTGGTACCATGGAGTTGGTTTATTTCTCGATCTCCAAGAAGAGTATGATGACTATTGTTTTAAGGAAGTTACTTTTGATCTTTGTATCCTCCTATGGTCTTTGATTTGTCTTGGAACATTGTTATATCCTCCCAGTGAAGCCCCACAGAGATGTTTTTGGATAAAATCTCCAATAGATCGTCCAATTCTCCCCACTCAGAGCTTTTACCTCTCATTGTGACTTGAGACCCCAACGAAATTCCATTTTCTGATAGAAGATTTATTCCTTCAGGAATTACTTGGTTCTAAGCAGTATTGATGGTGCCCCCTACAAGGTTGTCTCCCATTTGACATGTTGTTGACTTAAAATTACCCACAGTGATGACTTGTTGCTCTGATAAGGATCCTCAGCATATCCTTCTTTGTCCGCAGTACTTTAGATTGGGCGCATGTTTTCCATACCTTTTCCTAGCCATAGTTGATTTCAATATTATTTTGAGTTAGGATTTATATCCTTGGTGATTTATTTTCATCCCTGGTAGGTTCTCCGGTTGGTGTTTCCATCTTGTTGAGATTACCTGAGTATCTAGTTGTGATGATTCAAATCTTCGTCATTTGTATCCTTTATGCTTGTTTGTCAGCATAATCATGTACATATTCATGCATATACATGCATAAAACACAAAATAAGATATTTCACTGTGCATTTTTATCGCATTGACCTTTCTTCTAATCCCCTTCTTTGGTGATATTACCTCATGAGCGATTACCTTTAAGCAGAAAAAGTTTATTTTTTCTCCTTCCCCACTGAGTTATTACCTCATGAGCGATTATTATTTCAGTTTCCTCCCTAGTTCATTATCTGGATGGAACCACTCCCCTTAAGTTATATCCTCATTGGGTTGAGTCTTGTTTCACCGTTTCTTTCTAGTTCTTACCTAGATAGATCTTTTGGTCCCCCAAGAGTTTATTACCCAGTAACTAGTAATATTCATATTGATGTTGATTACTTTAGATGTGTTAAGTTACCCAGTGACCGATAAAAGGTAATTTACTTATTTGTTTTTCTCTAGCAAATTCGCTTTGTCGTTTCCCCAGTAAGTTTATCCTTGATATGTTCATCTTAACCGGTGACAGATATGCTTCCTGTTTGGTATTATACCCAGTAAAAATGTAGTTATAATTACTACTTTCCCGAGAAGAGTTCATCCTTGATATGTTCACTTTAACCGGTTACAGATTTTCTCTTTCTTTGGTATTCTACCCAGTAACTGGTAGTTATAAATCCTATTTTTCCCTGGCATTCTATCCTTGATATGTTCATCTTAACCGGTGACGGATATTCTTCCCTTTGAGTTTATCATTGATATGTTCACTTTAACTGGTGACGGATACTCTCTCTTTGGTCTTCTTCCCAATAACAGGTAGTTATAAATCCTATTTGATTTCTTTACCCCAGTAGGTCATTCTTACCCAGTAACCGGTAATGAATATGCCTCATTTTTCTCAGCGAGTCATCCTTGATATGTTTACCCTAACCGGTAATAGATATCCCTCTGTCCGAGTGTATTATCTTCGTACCCAGTAACCGGTAGTATATAATATATCTCTTTTACTCATGTGTTAAAGTTTTTCTTCCCTAGTTGAGTTGAGTTTCGTATTTCTTTGAGAAATTAAATTCCCTTTTGCGTTTGAGCATTTCATTCTCTTCCTGATTTATGCATTTCCCCAACGAATGTTTCTTGTTGTATTGGTATTATCCTAATACATGCAAATTTCCTTTTTCCCCAACCGAGTCTTTCCATTGATTTATTTTCATGGAAAATTCCCTCATGTCTCCAGTAGTTTTCAAGTCATAGTCTGGCCTATGTATAGCTTTTTATCCCACAGAGTATTTGTCTCCTCAATTAGCTTTCCTTATGGAATTCATTATGCTCTTTTGTATTTTCAGTCTCTCCGGATTATTTTCCTTTGTGGCGATATATTCCCCATAAAGATTATTTTAACATTCATATCATTTGCATCATGAGGTCTCTTAGGGACCAAAATTTATTTCTTGATGTTGTTATTTAAGTCCATTCTACTGAGTTGATATGAAGATTTTAACCTTCACACCCTCAGCTAGAATGTCCTTAAATAGGGGCAGTTGTAAGACCCCAATTTTGACCCTAAGATCCCTCATGTTATCTCATCATTTGCATTGGCTTTAGGATCATACGTTGGTATCCTCCTTACCCCTTATTCATTGGGGGAGAGGTCACCCAACACATTTGATTGTATCATGCTTTGTTTTTATTTGTTTACTAACCAAAATACCAAAAATATGTCTAGCGTAGCTTCGTTTCTTTTGTAGGTAGTGTGTGTGACCACTTGTGCCTCATCAAACACACATCTAGGGTTTGAGACCCTTAATGCAAGTTATCAATAAAGGAAAGGTTCAAAATGGTTATGAGAATCATATATGGATCCCTATGTTCTTTATTTATCATTTTGATCAAGAATTCAACAAGAGTTTGAAGCTTGTTTGCCTTGGAAGCCCTGATTCATCTGTGTCATACCCCAAAATTTGCCCGTTAATCTTGCAAGACATTTTTCAAGGCACTCCAACTCATTTTTCAAGACATTGATCTTAAAGGAACAAAGACCCAACACACAGGTGGCCAAATCCAAAAAATGGCTTAAACCGGCTTGCTCGCTAGGCGAGCAAAATCCTTCGCCTAGCGAACCCTTCGCTACACCACTCGCCTAGCGAAGCTTGTGAATACCATAAATTTTGGGCTTCATTCTGAGCCCATTAGGTCACAAAAAATCATTATAAATACCACAACTTCAGTCAGAAGAAAAAAAAGAAAGAAAGGGAGACAGACGGACGGAGACAGAAAGAAGGAACAGCAAACCCTGGAGGCTAACCCAGAGAATTCAGAGCAACCCTAAAGGAAACCCTGAAGGAAACTCATCTGCACAAAGGTAACCTCCGCCCAACTCAATCCGGCACCAACCCTAAGAGTGATCTGCCTATTCAATGTTGCAATTCAATTGCCAACAGGTTTGCACTACCACTACCGCTTTATGCTTCCAATTTACATGTGGTATTATGATTGAATTTATAAATATATCATAGGTTTTGCATGTGGATTTATTTATGTATGGATATCTTGAATGTTTAACCATAAAATTTCTGTAATGGATGCCATAGAGTGTGGAGCTTGCTGAAATCGTACTGTTCTTAAATTCAAAACCCGCAGCCGTTCGCTAGCACATCGCTAAGCGAACATGTAGTGAGGGTTCGCCAGGCCCTCGCTAGGCGAGGCAGCAGCGAACATGACAGTCGCTGATTTTTCTGTTCTGATTTTTGCTAATCTGACATGTTTTATTGTAACCATGCATGGTTTACCTGACATTATTTCTGTTGTGATTCCTTTTGGTTTGGTGCAACTCTCGATTGCACCCTGATTTGGTATTCTGACCTGTTTGCTGAATATTGTAAGGGCTCACATACTCCTGGAAAGGATAGCTTGCTAGGTATTCCACTTTACTTGTGGGATACCCCTGTGGAGATTCATCCTAATTACCTAATTGATTATAATTACCTAATTGATTATAAAATATTGCCTTTGAATATGTGATCTTGGACCTCTCTTTGTTGCCTTACGGTATTACAGTATTACGGTATTACGGTCATGTCCCACGAATGTGGGGATGCACTTAGCAAGGACCCTTCGGTTAAATCATCATGTCCCTATAAGATAAATCATAGTCCCTCGGATGTTGCCTGCGAATATATGATTTTTGTCCCTCGATGACCCGTCGTTGTAGCCTACGGTTAAATGATGACCGTCCCTTCGAATGCTAAGGTATCCTTACAAATGTTGCCTTCGATGACCAATCGATGACCCTACGATGTCCCTTTTACATCCAAAGGATAAAACTACTTACTTCTCAATAGTAAGGACAGTTTTACCCTCATAAGGATAGGAAATGCCCATAAAGACCTTGGGTAGGTATAACTCTTAAATGCTGACTCACAACCTAAAACATTTTTCATACATCACACTTTGCAAAACATCTACTAGAAAATCACCACTTGGTATACATTCATACTAGAATCATTTCCAAGTTATATTTTTCTAAACAACTTTCAAAATTAAACGAGATAAATACTTTGTATACATTCATACAAGAATCATTACAAAGCTAAACTCTCTTTTCAAAACATTTTCTAAGCAGTTCACAAACACTTTTTCACACAAGAAAAATATAAGTGATCCAGCAATTAAGAGCCCATGGATAACCATGGATACAAAGGGTGCTAACACCTTCCCTTTGTATAATGTACCTCCCGAACCCAAAATCTAATTAAGGTCTTTCCTGTTCTTTTCCACCTTTCCTTATTGGATAAAAGAAAAGTCGGTGGCGACTCTTGCTATCCGCGACATTTGCTTTCCAAAGCAAAAACACACCAGGTCAGTTCACCGTATGACAGAACTGGCGACTCTGCTGGGGACGAAAGAGAGGTTACCTTAAAAAACAAGATCACTTATGTATTTGAATTGTCTGATTTACTTTTGAGGGATTGCTTGGGTATTTTATGCTTGAGTGAAAGATCCTACACCCGGATCTAGTGTACCTTAGGTAAGTAGCAAGAGATCATCACGACTATCCGGCGTATACTGGAATGGTTAAAATGATGGCTACGGTTAATGTGACACTTTAGATGTCCTGATCTTCCTCATGTTTACTTGAGGAAAAATTTGGCGTCTGCGTGGTGTCATCAAAGCATTAACCCGACCTTTAGAACCCTAATTGATTCATCCTAGCCATTAGAAAGTAGTGAGATAACTGACTTCGGTTCCGACTGGGGTTGGTTGAGACTCGATACTACACTCTTTGAGATTGGACTTTAGGGAAGCTTTGGTCAATGATTTGAGATCCTTCTAGAACCCGGTTACTATTCTAGGACAGGTTGAACCAACCAAACTTCAGTGGGGAGGGTACTTACCTATGGAACTCATGCGAGCCTTAAAACCTAGGAATGATTGTTGTGTGACTTGTTTGTGCTTATTATTTGCTTACCATCATAACATCATGACATCATGGCATTGTACTAACCATTTCAAGGACTTAGGGATTTAGCTTTGCTTTGTTAAACAGGTTATGGCTCCCAGGAAGACCATCCGGATCAATTTTGTAGCAATCTCTCCTCAACTCAAGGATTTAGTGTCAGAACTTCCCGATCAGGCTCAGTTTATCAAGAAACATGGTTCTCTCCTCAATTTAGTTACCACCGGTTTCAAAGAAGATATGATGAAAGTTCTATTCCAGTTCTTCGATCCTAAACATCATTGCTTCACCTTCCCAGATTATCAGTTGGTACCTGTCGCAACCTGAAAAATACAGTGCGAAAAAAAACAACCGGCGAAAGGAAAAGACAGAAGAGTCGCCACCGTGCGTTATTCATCCCAAAGGAGGGAAAGGAAACGCTCGAAGTAAACCTGAAAAAGGAAAGGACAAGACGGGGTCTCGCAACCAAATCTTGGGTTCGGGAGTCGGTTATGCGAAGGGAAGGTATTAGCACCCTTACGCATTCGTAGTACTCTACGGGATCCACTTTTGTAGTTTTCGTCTAAAGGGTGTGGGTTTATCTTGTGATGTTTGCAAAAAAAAAAGGGTTAAATGAAAATGACTCGCGCGGATGTCGCATCCACTGCATACGTATCTCATCTGAATATGAGAATCAGAGTCTTCGTAGCTCGGCTGACCTATGGGTTGGGATGTGTGCTCGCTAAGACATCGCGTCTTATGCCTACGTATCTCATCTGGCCTGAGAATCAGAGCGAAACGTAGTTCGGCTAACTACGGGGTTATGGATTGGGCTTTGGACGAACGACGTCACTACGCAATCTACCAGATGCTCGACCTTTGGAGACTTACTCGCCTGTAGTAGAAGGAGTTAACGTGTTGCTTTAGGTTTTAGGGTTTGGGATGCTCGAGGGCAAAAAGGCAGTCCTTGATGAAGGAACCGCGCTACCTGCAGGGATATGAATACAAAACACAAAACATGTATCTCAAAGTAAAATGCCACCAAGGGGCTCAAACGTTGCCTCCTATCGAGGTCTTCCAGCTAGGAAAGCAGTAAAATGCGGGAAAAATGTAAAAGTACCACGCGGATAAAGATCCGAAGTAACAGCAATTTAGAGGAATGGGAAACCCTGAGATCCTTCCAAGCTAATGCCATCAAAGAAAAGTGAGTCAGTACAGGTAATCGGAATGAAACTCCAGGGGTTATCCCACAAATAAAGTGGGAAACCACGCAAGTTATCCCTGCAAAAGTCATGTGAGCCCTCGCAAAAATTCAACAAAAGGGTTAGTGAAACACCATAAGCATTTTTTTCATGATCAACAATATGGTTTCAAAAAACTCAAACCTTGTGGCATACATTTCAGAAATTAAACGGTTAAACATTCAAGACATTGTTTATACATTCATATACATATTAAACCCATGGGCGAAAAACCTAATGAAATTCATCCATCATACCTCATACATTCAGAGTATTCAACTTCAAAGCAAAAGGTAATGGGAATAAAGGCAAACCTGATTGGAGAGCTTGATTGAAATTGAGTTGCACCCGTGAGGTTTACAAAACAATCTTCAGGGTTTATGTGAGGCAGAGGTGATTCTGTGTAGTTGAGTTCCCTTCGGGGTTTGGAGGCTGCTCTGAACTCCGTTAGGTCTTCTCTCACTATCTTTTTCCTCAGGGTTTTGTTCCAAGGAAACCTCAGAGTATTTTGCTTCTCTTCCTTCTTCTCCTCTTCTGTGTGGCTTTTGTTTCAATGAAACTCTAGTATTTATAGGCTAATATTGGTAGCTTAGTGGGCTTTTGAGAAAGGTCCAAGTCCAAAATTTTTTATTATATTTTATTTATTTAATTATTTATTTAATTAATTAATTAAAATTTTTTATTTATTTTTTTTTATTTTTTTTTATTTTTTTATTTTTTTGGATCTAATTCTGATTGACATGATGAAATGCAATATGAAATGCTAAATGAATGCATGAATGAGGAGGGCAAATTTTGGGGTGTTACAGCTGCCCCTATTCAATCATCAGCTAAACCGAGTAGGATGAAAGCGAACAACTTATCAGACAAACGGGGTGAGCTGTGATTGAATACCAAAGATAGACCGAAAATTTGCGCTCCGAGAACACCACAAAACGCGGAAATACACCGCGCTGTTTATTTTCCTTCCGATCCTCTGGCTTAATCTGGAGTTTCGATCCTATGGCTGAACCTATACTCAATTTAGTCCTCTCGTTGGATATTAATTTTGATCCTCGGGCAGGATACGATTTTGATCTTCTGGCTAGATCTTCTTCGATCTTCTGGCTAGATCTCCTTCGTTTCGATTCTCTGGCTGAATCTATTTCCTTTGATTCTCTGGCTGAATCTACTTCGATCTTCTGGCTAGATCTGAATTGTTTCGATTCTCTGGCTGAATCTATTTCCGGTCTTCGGGCTAGACCTGACTTCGATCTTCTGGCTAGATCTGGAGTGTCGATCCTCTGGCTAGATCTCCTTTGTTTCGATTCTCTGGCCGAATCTATTTCGATCTTCTGGCTAGATCTGGATTGTTTTGATGATAAATTCCCGTCATTAGGATCCCGCATCTGAGGCATGCGCTGGCTGACCCTCTTTTGAAATCTACACCCAACCTTCATATTAGATATGCAGCTTCAAGCATATTCCACTTTTGGGCTTCGTACATATTCTTCGGGCTAGAACATGTTGTAACGACTCCTCAATTAGACTTGCTGGGGAAATAAAGCTTGTAGGCGACTTCACTGGGGAATCTTCAAATTGAGCCTTAGGCTGGCTTACTGGAACACGATTCTCAGGCTGAATCTTCGAAATGACCCTCAGGCTGGATCACTGGAACACGATTCTCAGGCTGAATCTTTGAAATGGACCCTCAGGCTGGATCACTGGAACACGATTCTCAGGCTGAATCTTCAAAATGACCCTCAGGCTGGATCACTGGAAAACGATTCTCAGGCTGAATCTTCAAAATGACCCTCAGGCTGGATCACTGGAAAACGATTCTCAGGCTGAATCTTCAAAACGACCCTCAGGCTGGATCACTCACGCTTGATCCTCTGGCTGGATCTCATGACCTTGGTTGTAAAGTAATTCTTCAGTCTGCTTGGAAGAACCTGTTTATCAGCTTATGTGTATGCTTGATATGATATGCATGCAAATGCAAATGTTATGCATGGTGTAAAAAGAAATTTGTTTGGGGAAGCAAACTCCGGTAGGGAACAGATCGCTGTATCCATCCTTGAATGCTCTGTGGGGAATGATCCGTCTGCCGGGACCAATGAGCCACCAAAAATAAATTGGCTGCTTGAAAAGTTGACCTTGCGGGGGGAGTATCAACTATGGAAACTTTTCTCGGCGAGGCTCTGTGAGGAGAGTCTGTGGGGAAAACACTTCCTGGGGAAATGTCGTAGGAAACGGCCTTTGCTGGGGATATGAACTTGCTAATCGCCCTCAAGCTGGGGATTAACAAATCTGTTAGAAATAATGTTGGGGATGAGATGAACACTAGGAACACCACCCTCTTGTCCGTTGGATATGCAACCACTCCGCTGTTGCTAGGAAGATACAGTCTGACACCGTCAACTCCGCTGGGGATATATAGTCTGGATACTGTCAACTCTACTGGGGATAGACAGTCTGGATACTGTCAACTCTACTAGGGATAGACAGTCTGGATACTGTCAACTCTACTGGGGATAGATAGTCTGGATACTGTCAACTCTGTTGGGGAACATGCTCTGCTGAGGAGAGACTTTGTCAACCGCTTGGGGATGAGGATTCATGACTTGGCATCCGGTTCCTGTGACCTGCAACCAAAAATACACGTATGCCTCGGGGGAATTACTCAGTTTAAATTCACCGTTCGGGATTAAGCACATTCAAAGCAATTTTAAATGTTTTCCTGTGCAAACCATCCGCAAAAGCCACCATTATGTTCATATGCAATATGTTTTATCAAAAATTCGGACATTTTTGCAAACAAACTGATAAATGAAAAATAAAGAGGCTCTTTAACTGAATTATTCGACTCTTAATGGGGAGAAAATTTGTGCCAGGAATAGGCGAGGGTATCAGGAAGCTGATCCCTAAAAAGAGGTGATCGCTATAAAAAGAGAACTATCCTAATGACAATGTGGAAACGGGGTCCCACTGAGTTTCGACTCTGCTATGACTCGTATATCCTCAAGACGCTCTGCTCATCTTGCTTTCTGAAGTGGATGATTAGTCGATCTTTAACCTTCGAAGATTGCCCGATTGAATGCAACGGTGATATAACACTGATGAACTCAGATCATAGTCATTCGCTTATTCCCTAACTTTTGCCTGGATCGCCCCCTTTTCGGGTTTTCAATCCACCAGGATACCCATTTTTGCCTGAGCCGCCCTTTTGGGTTTTCGACTCACCGGGTGTACTCTTTTTTATTTATTTTTTTATATATCCCTAATTTTTTCCCGAACCTCTTTATTCTTTTTTTTGGTTCGTCGGGATGCCCCTTTTTTTGCCTGGACTATTCTTTTTATCATCCAGCGGGTCTATTTTATGCGAAGTTTTTTTTTTAACTGCGTCTGAGTTGATAGGGGACGGGAATCCTTCGCCATCCATGGTTGTTAGCATCAAAGCTCCGCCATAGAAAATCCTTTTAACCACGTACGGACCCTCATAGTTCGGTGTCCATTTGCCCCTGTGATCTGTGTTGGGAGGAAGAATTCTTTTGAGTACCAATTCACCGACTCGATACTCCCGAGGGCGCACTTTCTGACCAAATGCTTTCTTCCTTCGTCTCTGACCGAGATACGTCAATTCTGGGTACGTAGTTCCAGCATAGCACCATTTCCCGTTGGTTTGATTGATGACCAAAGCTGAATCTCCGTATACATCCAGGGTTTTAATCTGTATATTGACGACTTCCTCAAGTCTTAGGATACAAGCTTCGTATTTGGCTTCATTGTTGGTGCAGGGAAAAGTTATTCTGGCACCAAATGGCATATGAACCCCCTTCCGGTGTGATCAACACTATACCAACTCCGCGACCATTGACGTGGACCGCCCCATCAAACATCATAACCCATTGGATTCATGGTTAGGCCCCTCCTCCGGGAGTGGTTCCTCTCAATCTTTCGATTTGAGAAACATGATGTCCTCATCAGGAAAGTCAAACCTCATAGGTTGGTAATCATCAATCGGTTGCTCTGCAAGATAGTCTGACAAGACACTTCCCTTGATGGCTTTTTGTGAAGTGTATTGGATGTTATACTCTGTCAGTATCATTTGTCACCTAGTAACCTTTCCGGTAAGTGATGGCTTTTCAAAAATATACTTGATTGGATCCATTTTTGATATCAATAGAGTCGTGTGAGTCAACATATATTGTCTTAGTCGGCGAGCAACCCATGCCAAAGTGCAGCAAGTTTTCTCGAGCAATGAGTATCTTTGTTCACAGTCGGTAAACTTTTGCTAAGGTAGTATATTGCATGCTCTTTTCGACCTGACTCGTCATGCTGACCGAGCACACAACCCATTGACCTTTCTAACACTGTCAAGTACATGATCAACGGTCTTTCCTCTCGGCCTGTAGACTGGCCCCGATCTTGATCTCTTTCTTGTCGTCTTCGGTTCCAACGTTGATGGTCTCAACCACCTCCTGATAAGGTGTAATAGCTCGGTCCTCCTGTTTCAACAATCTGGCTAACCCTTCAGGCAATTCACAAACTTCCTCAGCCCCTTCTTCGGCTTGATAGATAGGATTGTCGAAGTCATACTTGGCCATAGCAGTGTCATTAGCAGTGAGATCCGGGTGGTCGGCTCTGCATGATGGAGGATCATGCTTTACCTTAGAATGAGAGATTTTTTTGGAAAGAAAGAAAGAACGAAAAAAGAAACATTGCCATTTTTTTTTTGTAAAAAGTAAAAAAAACTGAAAGAAAGAGAACACAAAATTGTTTGCAAAAGCCGTCCTTTATTGATGATAAAAATAATTGCGAAACGTAACTAAATGGATGGCCCTACAAATGAGCCGTTACACCTTGGGAAAAGTGTAAGACTTTATTATGCATGTAATAAAGGAAAACAATAAAAATCACTCTTTCAGTAGAGTAACCCGAACGGTTTTTTCAGACGACCAATTGTCGAGCTTTTCTCCCGGGACACACGGGCGAATCCAGCTATCTACGTCACAGTTGCCGTCAACCTTGTCTTCTTTGATGACTGGCTCCACAAATTTGCCCCAGCCTTGGGCATTACCAGCTTCAACCACTTCGACAACATTAATCCCCTGCCCGCCGTGAGCCGGCATCGGGTTCTAGATAACATTAGGCACCGGAGCAAAATTGATAGCCTGGGCATCTCTCAAATCTTGTACCTTTAACTAGAGAGCCTTGCAATTATCTGTAGTATGGCCAGGTGCGTTGGAGTGAAAAGCACATCTGGCGTTGACATCATAACCTCTAGGCAAATTATTGGGATCGATTGGTGGGACCAGAGTTCTCAATGTAACCAGATTCATGTCAATCAGCTTGGGAAGTAATACTGAATAAGGCATTGGGATTGGCTCGATGACCCGGTCCGTTTGCCTTGGACGTTGTTGATAGTGTCTCTGCTGACCCGGATTACCTCCTTGTTGTTGATTGTTGTACCTGGGTTGTTGTTGCGGATGATATTGCGGTTGAGGAACAGGTGTTGGAATAGTGACTGCGGCCACTTGATCTTGGTAATAATTAGGGCGTCCTTTACTCCTGCCTCTGCCGGCATACACAACGCTTGCCTCGCCTTCTTTTCTTCGCTGACCGTTACCAACAAACGGTCTCTTGGGACCTGATGAGTTGGAAGCACTATTGTCTTGAATTCGGCCCATCTTCAACAGACTCTCGATTCTTTCTCCAGCAATTACTATCTCTGCAAAGCTGATTGACGGGCAAGCAGCCAATCTCTCAATATAATTGCCTTGAAGAGTGTTCATGAACATGTCCGCCATCTCCCTTTCAGACATAGGGGGTTGGACGGACGCGGCAATCTGTCTTCAACGCTGAGCATACTCTCTAAAGGTTTCCTTGGCAGTCTGGGACATACCTTGCAACAAGGTCCGATTTGGAGCCATGTCCAAGTTGTATTGATATTGCTTGATAAAAGCCTCTGCCAAGTCTTTCCAGCTCTTGATGGTAGTACGAGACAAATGAGAATACCATTCACGAGAAGCTCCAGTTAGACTGTCTTCAAAATAGTACATCCACAGCTTTTCATCTTCCGTGTGAGCTCCCAACCTTCCCAAGTAAGATTGGAGATGAGTGCGTGGGCAAGAAGCCCCATTGTATTTCTCAAAAGTAGGGGGTTTGAACTTGTGAGGAATCCTTACTCCCTGAACCAGACCAAGATTTGTGACATCAAAGCCTAAGCAATTTTGAGACTCCAAAGATTTGAGCTTCTCAGCAAGCTCATCCATACAGCGAGTGGTCTCGAGGGCCTCGTCGTGCAAAGAAAATTGATCATACTGACAATCTTCAGTAGCGGAGTGCCCGTTAATCCGAATTCCTTAATTCACATTGTATCTTCCACCAATATCATTTCCAACATTCCCTGTGTGGCCAATATTACTCGGGTTTCCATCAGCATTTGCGTTACCCGCGTTACCAGTGTTCACAGGGTTATCAGCGTTCCCAGGGTTACCAGGGTTTCCCTCAGCATTTAGTATCTCCACCTCCGGATCGTGTCTCGGTTGCTCAACCAATTCCCTCAGCTTTTCCTGACCTGCTGCTATACCAGTCATCAATGTCATGAACTGATCCATCCTTTCACGCATATCAGCCAGCTCTTTCTGTACTTGGTCCATCGCTAGTCGTGGACGGTTTTCCTTTGTCGGGTATCTGTGAACTTGCTTGGGACCAATAACTGCCTGATACAGGGAACAAACATTAGACACTACGGTGACACTTGCAAAACAGACAAGGGTTAATATGCATGGTATGCGATGCATTGCTTGTTCAGTTTTAAGGCACCCCCGTTTTGAAAGGGAATACCCTGCAAATGAATAAGCATGAGATGTTGGATGCAAATATGTAGATGATGTTATGCAATGCAAAGGCATGTCAATCAGAATTGATGGATTCGCTTGAACATCTGTCAGGTTGCACTGTCTGGAGAGAAATTAAGAGCACACCAAACAAAGGTCATGGGATGGATCATGTTATCCTTAATATCAACCACCCATTTTGGTGGATTATGGTTTACACCTTATCAACACCCGAGTTTCATTGATATTAAGGATACCTGATCGGATTAACCATGAATCAAGGGTTTGTTGCAAGTCACGAGCATGGAGTTTAGGTTAAGAACCACCCAAAAGGAGTGTACTAAGGTTTAAACCTGCCAAACATGTTCTACAAAAGGTTCCCATAGTCATAATCCCATCTTTCGGATATTATCAGAGGAACGACTACTCGTATTCCAACAATATTCTCAAGAGAGACTCTTATGAGTGTAGTATCGCGTAACAATCGTATCAAATCTCACACTTGAACGACTTTCGCACTACGTCCTACGAATAGGCCAAGATGGGTTTGGTAAACTAAGGTCCTTGGCTTCTTAGGTCTATATTGGAACAAGTAATGTCTAACCACAACTTACTTATGTGACATTATTGATCTCAACATGACCTCCACCAAGTGAATGGGCTTGCAAGTCAACTTGCTAAGGAATACTCCACACAAGTTGACAGGACTATGCCATTCTCCTATCTTAAGTGCACTCGAGTTCGGGTATAGAACTCATCTCACAAAGATCACCAAGCAGCCAGCCAACAGAAACAGCAATGATATATACACAATGCAATAAGGTAAAGCAGGTAAATAAATAACTGTACAAAAGCATGAACACCCAATAAACAAACAAACTACAAAAGCTAGGAGGGACTCGCTTAGGGAAGATGGACCAGCAAGAGGTCAACTTCTTAGTGTTCCCCAGCAGAGTCGCCAGTTGTCGCAACATAAAAAATACAGTGAGAAAAAAAACAACCGGCGAAAGGAAAAGACAGAAGAGTCGCCACCGTGCGTTATTCATCCCAAAGGAGGGAAAGGAAACGCTCGAAGTAAACCTGAAAAAGGAAAGGACAAGACGGGGTCTCGCAACCAAATCTTGGGTTCGGGAGTCGGTTATGCGAAGGGAAGGTATTAGCACCCCTACGCATCCGTAGTACTCTACGGGATCCACTTTTGTAGTTTTCGTCTAAAGGGTGTGGGTTTATCTTGTGTTGTTTGCCAAAAAAAAAGGGTTAAATGAAAATGACTCGCGCGGATGTCGCATCCACTGCATACGTATCTCATCTGAATATGAGAATCAGAGTCTTCGTAGCTCGGCTGACCTATGGGTTGGGATGTGTGCTCGCTAAGACATCGCGTCTTATGCCTACGTATCTCATCTGGCCTGAGAATCAGAGCAAAACGTAGTTCGGCTAACTACGGGGTTATGGATTGGGCTTTGGACGAACGACGTCACTACGCAATCTACCGGATGCTCGACCTTTGGAGACTTACTCGCCTGTAGTAGAAGGAGTTAACGTGTTGCTTTGGGTTTTAGGGTTTGGGATGCTCGAGGGCAAAAAGGCAGTCCTTGATGAAGGAACCGCGCTACCTGCAGGGATATGAATACAAAACACAAAACATGTATCTCAAAGTAAAATGCCACCAAGGGGCTCAAACGTTGCCTCCTATCGAGGTCTTCCAGCTAGGAAAGCAGTAAAATGCGGGAAAAATATAAAAGTACCACGCGGATAAAGATCCGAAGTAACAACAATTTAGAGGAATGGGAAACCCTGAGATCCTTCCAAGCTAATGCCATCAAAGAAAAGTGAGTCAGTACAGGTAATCGGAATGAAACTCCAGGGGTTATCCCACAAATAAAGTGGGAAACCACGCAAGTTATCCCTGCAAAAGTCATGTGAGCCCTCGCAAAAATTCAACAAAAGGGTTAGTGAAACACCATAAGCATTTTTTTCATGATCAACAGTATGGTTTCAAAAAACTCAAACCCTGTGGCATACATTTCAGAAATTAAACGGTTAAACATTCAAGGCATTGTTTATACATTCATATACATATTAAACCCATGGGCGAAAAAACTAATGAAATTCATCCATCATACCTCATACATTCAGAGTATTCAACTTCAAAGCAAAAGGTAATGGGAATAAAGGCAAACCTGATTGGAGAGCTTGATTGAAATTGAGTTGCACCCGTGAGGTTTACAAAACAATCTTCAGGGTTTATGTGAGGCAGAGGTGATTCTGTGTAGTTGAGTTCCCTTCGGGGTTTGGAGGCTGCTCTGAACTCCGTTAGGTCTTCTCTCACTATCTTTTTCCTCAGGGTTTTGTTCCAAGGAAACCTCAGAGTATTTTGCTTCTCTTCCTTCTTCTCCTCTTCTGTGTGGCTTTTGTTTCAATTAAACTCTAGTATTTATAGGCTAATATTGGTAGCTTAGTGGGCTTTTGAGAAAGGTCCAAGTCCAAAATTTTTTATTATATTTTATTTATTTAATTATTTATTTAATTAATTAATTAAAATTTTTTTTTTTTTTTTATTTTTTATTTTTATTTTTTTTTATTTTTTGGATCTAATTCTGATTGACATGATGAAATGCAATATGAAATGCTAAATGAATGCATGAATGAGGAGGGCAAATTTTAAGGTGTTACAGTACCCACATTAGAAGAATTCTCCAGGCTGCTTGGGATACCTATCCTTGATCAAACACCTTTCAGTGGTTTAGAAAAGATTTCGAAGTCTGAAGAAATCACCGCGACTTTACACATGACAAAATCCGACATTGAAACTAGTTGGGTAACAAGAAGTGGAATTAAGGGTTTACTTGCCAAATTTCTAATAAATAAGGCCCGAGAATTCCTAAAAGTTATGGATGTCCATGCTTTCGAAGATGTCCTAGCATTACTAATCTATGGTTTGGTGTTATTCCCTAATCCAGACCAATTCATAGACATGAATGCTATTAAGATATTTCTCACTCATAACCCTGTGCCTACCTTGCTTGGAGACATTTTGCATTCCCTTCACACCCGTACTATGAATAGGCAAGGGACTCTTATGTGCTCCGTACCTTTATTGTCTAGGTGGTTTATTTCGCACCTTCCTCAATTAGTCTTGAAGAATGAGCAAGATTTGAAATGGTCTCAAAGGATAATGTCGTTCTCACATTCAGACATCCGTTGGTGTCCTCATCTCAAAGAAAATGTTATCATCATTGACCGTTGTGGAGAGTTCCCTAACGTACCACTCCTAGGAACAAGAGGAGGTATTACCTATAACCCGGCCTTAGCCCTACGTCAGTTTGGTTGTGCTCGAAGAGATGGCCCGCATGAAATAATTATTCAAGGCACTGTGTTTGACTATGACAACGACTCTCAAGGTCTCCGTCAAAAGTTTGTACGAGCTTGGGGCATGGTGAAAAGAAGTACTTTAGGACAGAAAAACTCTATTCCTATGGAACCTTATCTCAGATGGGTACGCGCAAGAGCTCGTGAACTTGTCATGCCATATCTTGCAGTCGAACCATTGATTGTTGAACCAGGAGTTGAAGGAGGAACTCCTCAGATCATTCCTTATCCAGATATGCCTACCAATGTGGAAGAATTGAAGAAATCCTGGATCCAGTTGAGAGAGGAAAGGGATACTTTTGAAACTCAGTTCGGTGCTGAAAGGAAGAAAGTATTAGAGCTCACCAGCCAGCTTAATGAGGAACGAAGACTCAATACATATCTTCGCCCAAAAAGAAGCCGTCCTTGGGAGACTTGAACTTTCATTGTGTTTTATTATTTTTTTGTAATGAACATTGATTAAAAAAATTATTAATAAAAGTTCCTCTCTTTTTGGTGGTTTACGCAAAGTTAAATTCCAAAAGTCCTTGAAAACATTTCATACATTGCATAGCATAACATAACATTGCATAACAGGTACTCTAAATGATCAATGTTCTCACGGTCTTCCTTCTAAACAGAAAGATGGCTCTCGAACAAACTGTCAAAGATCTCCAGGCTCAAAATGCTCAATTCCAGGAAATGATCTTGAGCTTATCCAAGGGGCAGGAGGAACTGAAGGCTCTATTGCTCGAGAAGAAGAAAGACAAGAAAGCTGTGAGTTACATCAACCCGGGAAGAAGGCTTAAAGGACAGGCCGCAGGAGTCAAGATTAGAATTCCGAAGGATCAAGAAGAGGAAACAGAAAATGATTCGGAAGACGAGAACGCTGATCCCTTCAACCCTGAGGATGACGATGAAGATTATGAAAACGAACAGTACTCTCCAAAAGATGACAAGTATAAATTGCTGGAAGAACGCATGCTAGCTATGGAGGGTCAGAAGACGCCCGGTCTAGATTTCGAAAGCTTAGGTCTGGTCTCTGATATGGTCATTCCTCGCAAATTCAAGGTCCCCGCTTTCACTAAGTATGATGGTGCATCTTGTCCTCAGATGCATCTGAGAGCTTATGTGAGAAAGATCCAGCCGTATACCACTGATAGGAAACTATGGATCCAATTCTTCCAAGAGAGTCTGTCTGGCACACAGTTAGAGTGGTATTATCAGCTCGAGAGCTCTAACATCCGCACCTGGACTGATGTAGCGACAACTTTCTACAAGCACTACCAGTATAATTCTGAATTGGCACCTACTCGGCTACAATTGCAGAATATGACTATGGGATCTAAAGAAAGCTTCAAAGAATATGCTCAAAAATGGAGAGATTTGGCTGGCAGAGTCAAACCCCCTATGAATGATCGAGAATTAGTGGACATGTTCATGGGTACACTGACTGGCCCATTCTACAGCCATCTATTGGGAAGTTCCTCATCAGGATTCACTAAACTTATATTAACGGGTGAACGTGTTGAAAGTGGCATTCAAAATGGAAAGATACAGATGACTACCTCTGCAAGCACCAAAAAGTCCTATCAGGGGAGGAACGAGTCAAATGCTGTGTACGGTCAAAGGGGTCATAACAAGAAAAATCGTGACCATACTATTGGAGCAGTTACGATTGCAGCACCGCCATCTCAAAACTTCCAACACAGACAGGACAGACAGTTTACCAAGATCAATATGACTTTAGCACAAGCACTGCAGGGTATGTTAAAAGCAAATTTGATTACCCTCAGAGATCCTCCTGCAAATCCCAACACTACTTCTCCTCGTTATAATCCCAATGCCAGGTGTGCATATCACTCCGAGAGCCCCGGGCATGATACAAACGATTGTTGGTTGTTGAAGAATAAGATTCAGGTTATGATCAACGCTGGGGAAATTGAATTTGATCCTCCAGAGACTCCTAATATCATCACTGCTCCTATGCCTAATCATGACAAGACTGTTAATGTTGTGGATGACGATTCTCACATTTCTAATGTAGCTGACTTAGCATCTCCTCTCTTGACCATCAAGAAGAAGTTGTTGCAAGCTGGTTTATTTCCAGGTTGTGCTGAAAATTGCGATCTCTGTATACCCCGACCCAATGGTTGCTTGAAGTTGAGGAGTGGTATTCAACGGCTGATGGATGATTGCACAATTCTCTTCGAAAAGATTCCTAAGGTGGAAAACCCTATTGAAGAAATATCTGTGATTGCTAGGTCCAAAGTTCCGGTGAAGATTACCGCTACTAGAGTACCTGTGAAGATTACTGCTGAGCCCAAGGTAGCTCCCCTAATTATTACTGCACCTGGCCCAGTACCGTATTCCTCAAGCAAAGCCATTCCGTGGAATTATGGAGGTGATGTTTACATCCATGGCATAAAGCAAGTTGATAATTCTGCTAATCCTAATGACATTGTTGGGACTAGTAAAATTACTCGAAGTGGAAGGATCTTCTCTCCAGAAATCTCATCTCCCGCCCCTGAAACTCGAGAAAAGGGACCAGTAATCAATCCTTCTCAGTCAAAGACACCATTCGAAGTTACTACCGAAGATGTTGCCAAGAAGGAAACGGAAGAAATGCTGAAAATCATCCGTAAGAGTGATTTTGATGTGGTAGAACAGCTGGGGCATACTCCGTCTAAAATTTCGATGTCATCCTTGTTGTTATCGTCTGAATCTCATGCCAATGCATTGATAAAATTCTTGAAGACCGCTCATGTACCTCAGGAGACATCTGTCGATCAGTTCGAAAATTATGTTGCTAACTTGGCTGTTGACAATGGCCTAGGCTTTTCCGATGCTAACCTGACACCAGCAGGAAAGAATCACAATAAAGCTCTGCATATCTCCATTGAGTGTAAGGCGATCACCTTGTCTCATGTGTTGATCGATAATGGCTCTTCTTTGAATGTACTACCGAAAGCTGTACTCGATAAGCTTGACTGTAAAAGCATTGAACTGAAGCCTAGTGACGTTGTGGTGCGTGCTTACGATGGTGCGAAGAGTGTTGTCCATGGTGAAGTGGTTCTCCCTATCAAGATAGGACCTCAGGTTTTCAACACTATCTTTCACGTAATGAACATTCGTCCTGCTTATTCCTGCTTGCTGGGACGCCCGTGGATTCATGGGGCAAGTGTTGTAGCTTTGTCTCTCCATCAAAAGCTGAGGTATCCAATAGAGGGTAAGATCGTCACTGTGTGTGGGGAAGAAGAGTATATTGTCAGTAGTGTGCATACCTTCAGATACGTCGAGATGGATGGTGAATTCTTTGAGACTCCTTCTCAGTCATTTGAAGTGGTTCCTCCGCCCAGTCCTGTCCTTAAGCCAACTCCCCTTGTGCCCAAGGTTATTCGTGCTCCTCCTGCCATGATTTCTCTGAAAGATGCTCAAGCCATGATTGAAGAGGGTGGTCATACTGGCTGGGGTCAACTGATCGATGTACCGTACAAGTCTGATAAGTCTGGTCTGGGATTTAACTCTGAAAAGATAGTCAAGGATCAGATTAATGCTGTAGAAGATGCTGATAGCGATTGTGACTTGGATAGCTGGATTTTCCTAACAATCGGTGACGGACTCAATAATTGGAAGGCTGAAGACACTATCCCGATTTTCTTTAGTCAGGAGTAATTGTTATTGTCTATTTTAGGGTTGCAAATTTTTAATTTTTACAATTGAACTTCTTAAAGCATTGTGTTTATGCCCGGGGCACAATAGCTAATTTGTTAAGGGTTTTGTCATTTTCATAAGCATATTCACATTCAATGAATCAATGGACTTTTTGCATTCAAATATTGCGCTCTTTATCTTTCCTGTCATCTTTTAAACAAGCTATGTATTCTTACACACACTCACGTAACAAATTGCAGATCCATATCCACTCTGGATCCTGTTGATAATAATTCTGCTACTGTTCATTATGACTTTGAAAATCCGATCTACCAAGCCGAGGATGGAAGCGAGGAAGATTGTGAAGTACCTGAAGAGCTTGCCAGACTGTTACTGCAAGAGGAAAAGACTATACAGCCGCATGAGGAATCGATTGAGACTGTAAATCTAGGTACCGAAGTAGACAAGAAAGAAGTCAAAATAGGGGCAGGCTTGGAAAGCAGCGTCAAAGAAAGATTGATTCAAATGTTACATGACTGTATAGAGATTTTTGCTTGGTCTTATGAAGACATGCCAGGACTGGATACTGATATAGTAGTGCATAATTTGCCAATGAAGGAAGATTGTCATCCTGTTAAGCAAAAGGTTCGTCGCATGCGTCCTGAAATGTCCGAGAAAATCAAAGTCGAGGTTATGAAACAATTTGATGCAGGTTTTCTGGCTGTTACTTCTTATCCTCAATGGGTTGCTAATGTGGTACCAGTGCCAAAGAAGGATGGTAAGGTGCGAATGTGTGTAGATTACAGAGATTTGAATAAAGCGAGTCCCAAGGATGACTTTCCACTTCCGCACATTGATGTTCTGGTAGATAACACCATTCAACACAAGGTATTCTCATTCATGGATGGATTCTCGGGTTATAACCAGATTAAGATGGCACCTGAGGACATGGAGAAAACTACGTTTGTGACGCAATGGGGCACTTTCTGTTATAAAGTAATGTCATTCGGTTTAAAGAATGCGGGGGCAATGTACCAGCGTGCTATGGTGGTTTTGTTCCATGATATGATCCATCATGAAATAGAGGTATATGTGGATGACATGATAGCCAGATCTCATACTGAAGAAGAACATCTCGATCATTTATACAAACTGTTTGAGAGGTTGAAGAAATACAAGTTGAGATTGAACCCGAACAAATGCACCTTTGGAGTAAGATCCGGTAAACTCTTGGGCTTTGTTGTCAGTAGTAAAGGAATTGAGGTTGACCCGGCTAAGGTGAGAGCTATTCAAGAAATGCCAATTCCTCGTACAGATAAAGAAGTCAGAGGTTTCTTGGGACGCTTGAATTACATTGCCCGATTTATCTCCCATTTGACTGCTACCTGCAAACCCATCTTCAAATTACTGAGGAAAAATCAAGAGATGATATGGAATGATGAATGTCAAGACGCTTTTGACAAAATCAAGAAGTATCTCCAAGAACCTCCAATTCTGATGCCACCAATTGAAGGAAGACCTCTAATCATGTATTTGACCGTGTTAGAAAATTCAATGGGGTGTGTGTTGGGGCAACATGACGAGTCTGGTCAAAAAGAGCATGCCATATACTACCTTAGCAAAAAGTTTACCGACTGTGAAACAAGATACTCATTGCTCGAGAAAACTTGTTGTGCTTTGGCTTGGGCTGCTCGCCGACTAAGACAGTATATGTTGAATCATACCACTTTATTGATTTCTAAGATGGATCCTATCAAATATATATTTGAGAAACCTGCCCTCTCCGGAAGAATAGCAAGATGGCAGATGATTTTAATAGAGTATGATATCCAATATACTACTCAGAAAGCAATCAAAGGAAGCGTGTTAGCTGATCATTTGGCTCATCAAGCAGTTGATGATTACCAATCTATGAATTTTGAGTTCCCAGATGAGGATGTCATGCTTGTTACTAATTATGAAGAACCTGGACTAGATGAAGGACCCGAACTAGGATCCCGATGGACTATGGTTTTTGACGGATCTTCTAATGCGTTGGGCAATGGTGTTGGTGTTGTAATTATTTCTCCCAAGGGTTGCCATACGCCTTTCACTGCTAGACTATGTTTTGATTGTACCAATAATATGGCTGAGTATGAAGCATGTATTTTGGGACTCAGAGCTGCTATAGACCTAAGAATCAAGTTTTTGAGTGTGTACGGAGACTCAGCATTAGTAATCAGTCAGATCAAAGGAGAACGGGACACTAAACATCCGAATCTCATCCCTTATCGAGAGCGGGTGATGACATTAATCCCATGCTTTGAAGAGATTACATTCAAACATATTCCACGAGAAGAGAATCAGTTGGCAGACGCATTGGCTACCATGTCATCTATGTTCAGAGTCAGATGGGATGATGAAGCTCCCAGGATCACCATTGAACGATTAGATGAACCAGCCTATTGTTATGAACTTAATACTGATGGAGTAGAAGAGAAACCTTGGTTCCACGAAGTAAAAAGATATTTAGAAACTCAGGAATACCCGGAAGGGGCATCCATCAATGACAGAAAATTCCTGAGGAAGTTCTCCGCTAAATTCTTTTTGAGTAATGGAGTATTATACAAACGTAATCATGATTCGACTTTGCTTCGCTGTGTGGATAAAAGGGAAGCAGAAAAGATTATGGAAGACATACATGACGGTATTTTTGGGACTCATTCTAGATGACATACAATGGCCAAGAAGATTCTGAGATCAGGGTATTATTGGTATACCATGGAAGTTGATTGCCACCATCACTCCAGAACTTGTCACAAGTGCCAGATCTATGCGGACAAAGTACATGTGCCTCCTGCTCCATTAAACGTGTTAACAGCCCCTTGGCCCTTTGCAATGTGGGGCATTGATATGATTGGAGAGATTAAACCTACTGCTTCTAATGGACACCGTTTCATTCTTGTTGCTATTGATTACTTTACAAAGTGGGTAGAGACAGCCTCATTTGCTTCTGTCACCAAGAATGTGGTGGCACGGTTCATCAAGAATAGTCTTATTTGTCGATATGGCATCCCTGAAAGAGTTATCACGGACAATGGCACCAATTTGAACAACAAGATGATTACTGAACTCTGCACGCAGTTCAAAATAAAACACCATAACTCTTCTCCGTATCGGCCGAAGATGAACGGCGCCGTGGAGGCTGCTAATAAGAATATCAAGAAGATCATACAAAAGATGACAGTAACATACAAAGACTGGCATGAGATGTTACCCTTTGCTCTTCATGGTTATCGCACTTCAGTGCGCACTTCGATAGGGCCAACTCCTTTCTCTTTGGTCTACGGAATGGAAGCTGTTTTACCAGTGGAAGTTCAGATTCCCTCTCTAAGAATTATGAAAGAGGCAGGTTTAGACGAGGATGAATGGGTTCAGACTCGACTCGATCAGATAAATTTGATTGATGAAAAGAGACTTGCGGCTGTTTGTCATGGGCAGATATATCAGAAGCGCATGACCCAGGCATTTAACAAAAAGGTCAAGAGACAGGTGTATGAAATTGGCGACTTGGTAATAAAGCGTATCATTCTACCACAAGGTGATCCTAGAGGCAAATGGACTCCCACATACGAAGGGCCATTTGTAGTTAAGAAGGTATTCTCTGGTGGAGCCATGATGCTTGCTACAATGGATGGCGAAGATTTCTCGCATCCTGTGAACGCGGACATAGTTAAAAAATACTACGCATAAAAGAGACCCGCTAGGTCGACGTATCTAGGCAAAAGTAAGGGCATCCCGGTGAACCAAAAGGGTTCGGGCAAAAATTAGGGATAAACATATAAAAATGTACACCCGGCAAGTCGAAAACCTGAAAAGGCGGCTTGGGCAAAAAAGGGTATCCTGGTGGACTGAAAACTTGAAAAGGCGGTCCAGGCAAAAATTAGGGATTAAAGCGTATGACTATGTCCCGTTCTCGGTCAGCTTCACCCAAGTCAAAAGGACTGAACAAGCCAATCACTTTTATCCGACAGCAGGAGATGAGAGGCTTGAAGACATAATGACAGTAGTGGAATTAAAATCAATAGGACTTTTTCTGCATAGCTTTCTCTTTGTTTTTTTTTACAACTTCATCTTACTAGGATTTCTGTCTCCCTGTACACAAATTGCCCGTTTATAGGCCCTCTGTCAAAATCAATACAATTTTATTTCCAAAAAGATGCTTTTGTTTTACTTTCTCTGTTTTGTTTGCATAAACGTCTGTTGATTTGATTCGAATGAGTATATGCGTTTGAACATGATTGATGTTTACCGAAAATACATGCATAAAATAGAAATAGCAGTTACTAAAAGACTTTAGGGTCGAGGATAAGGTCTAACCATGCTTTCCAACAAGTCCGATTACAAATCCTTTCCCCAGCAAAAACCAGTTATTCCCCAGAAGAAATTGGCATCACTAGACAGACTCGTCATCTCTTCTATCCCCAGTCAGGCTCTGTTGAATATTTCTATCATCAGACAGAAATCAAGTATCCCCAGCTAAGAAAGGGTCATCAATACAAGTATCTCCAACCAGAATACTGGGATTTATTTTCCCCTGGAAGAACTTTTCAGACACATAATTCATTCATGCATCATTTTGCATCATATACATGCATGCAATGTTCACATTTATTTTCACAAGCATAAAACATCTCATGCATCATGACATGGCATGAGGCTAACTTTTTCAGGTTAATTATCCTACCGATATAGTCAAAATAAAAGTTCATTCAGACGGACGCCTCATCGGTTACATTTTAGATTCAGATGCATCTTACAGATCTAATCCATATGGATGTTCATTCTGATGAGCATTCTGACATCCTCCTAATGATGGCATCTTTAAGCCCATCCCAGACATTTATTGCAAATACATCATATACAAATATTATCAGATATAGCCTAACGTACGATTCATTCTGATTCAGCCTAACGTATGGTTCCTTCAACTGTTCCGATACGGTCTAGCGTACGATCCATTTGGATGTTCATCCCATCAGATACTGCCTAGCGTACGGTACACTCTGAAGGGTAGTCTAGTGTATGACTACCCCTTTTATCATCAGATACAGCCTAACGGATGGCTCATTCTGCTCAGATACAATCTAGCGTACGATCCATTCTGATCTTTATTCCTCAGATACTATCTAACGTATGGTATATCCTGAATTGTAGCCTAGCGTACGACTACCTTTTATCATCAGATACAGCCAAACGGACGGCTCATTCTGCTACTCAGATACGATCTAGCGTACGATCCATTCTGACCCTTATATCTCAGATACAGCCTAATGGACGGCTCATTCTGCTACTCAGATACGATCTAGCGTACGATCCATTCAGACCCTTATATCTCAGATACAGCCTAATGGACGGCTCATTCTGCTACTCAGATACGATCTAGCGTATGATCCGGTCTGATCTTCCATCCCCAGTGAAGTCACCCGCCTAATGGACGACTCAGTCTGCTACTCAGATACGATCTAGCGTACGATCCATTCTGACCCTTATATCTCAGATGCAGCCTAACGGACGGTTCATTCTGCAATTCAGATACGATCTAGCGTATGATCCATTCTGATCCTTTATCCCCAGCAGTGTATGACCCATTTGGATCCTTATCTCATCAGGTTCAGATCACCCTAATATCATCTAATGGATGACTCATTATACGGTCTAGCGTAAGACCCAGTATGACACCCATGTCTTCAGATATGGTCTAATGTACGACGCACTCTGAAGCCCCCCATCCTCAAACTTCCTGGATGGCATCTTTAAGCCCATCTCCATCAAGACTAACTTTTA
Organism: Lathyrus oleraceus; assembly: GCF_024323335.1. Taxonomy (NCBI): domain Eukaryota; kingdom Viridiplantae; phylum Streptophyta; class Magnoliopsida; order Fabales; family Fabaceae; genus Lathyrus; species Lathyrus oleraceus. Next base: position 337,264,554 of record NC_066584.1, on the reverse strand, counting down.
GCTAACAAGTGCAAATTTTTGGGGCATTCTAAGTGTTCAATAATCTTCCACCTCCAGACCACGAATGGCGTACATGCCATTCTAATTCTCTCGGTCTAAGAATATTGAACAGGGGCAGCTGTCATACCCCAAAATTTGCCCGTTAATCTTGCAAGACATTTTTCAAGGCACTCCAACTCATTTTTCAAGATATTGATCTTATAGGAACAAAGACCCAACACACAGGTGGCCAAATCCAGAAAATGGCTTAAACCGGCTTGCTCGCTAGGCGAGCGAAATCCTTCGCCTAGCAAACCCTTCGCTACACCACTCGCCTAGCGAAGCTTGCGAATACCAGAAATTTTGGGCTTCATTCTGAGTCCATTAGGTCACAAAAAATCATTATAAATACCACAACTTCAGTCAGAAGAAAAAAAAGAAAGAAAGGGAGACAGACGGACGGAGACAGAAAGAAGGAACAGCAAACCCTGGAGGCTAACCCAGAGAATTCAGAGCAACCCTAAAGGAAACTCATCTGCACAAAGGTAACCTCCGCCCAACTCAATCCGGCACCAACCCTAAGAGTGATCTGCCAATTCAACGTTGCAATTCAATTGCCAACAGGTTTGCACTACCACTACCGCTTTATGCTTCCAATTTACATGTGGTATTATGATTGAATTTATAAATATATCTTAGGTTTTGCATGTGGATTTAAATATGTATGGATATCTTGAATGTTTAACCATAAAATTTCTGTAATGGATGCCATAGGGTGTGGAGCTTGCTGAAATCGTACTGTTCTTAAATTCAAAACCCGCAGCCGTTCGTTAGCACATCGCTAAGCGAACATGTAGCGAGGGTTCGCCAGGCCCTCGCTAGGCGAGGCAGCAGCGAACATGACAGTCACTGATTTTTCTATTCTGATTTTTGCTAATCTGACATGTTTTATTGTAACCATGCATGGTTTACCTGACATTATTACTGTTGTGATTCCTTTTGGTTTGGTGCAACTCTCGATTGCACCCTGATTTGGTATTCTGACCTGTTTGTTGAATATTGTAAGGGCTCACATACTCCTGGAAAGGATAGCTTGCTAGGTATTCCACTTTACTTGTGGGATACCCCTGTGGAGATTCATCCTAATTACCTAATTGATTATAATTACCTAATTGATTATAAAATATTGCCTTTGAATATGTGATCTTGGACCTCTCTTTGTTGCCTTACGGTATTACAGTATTACGGTATTACGGTCATGTCCCGCGAATGTGGGGATGCACTTAGCAAAGACCCTTCGGTTAAATCATCATGTCCCTATAAGATAAATCATAGTCCCTCGGATGTTGCCTGCGAATATATGATTTTTGTCCCTCGATGACCCGTCGTTGTAGCCTACGGTTAAATGATGACCGTCCCTTCGAATGCTAAGGTATCCTTACAAATGTTGCCTTCGATGACCAATCGATGACCCTACGATGTCCCTTTTACATCCAAAGGATAAAACTACTTACTTCTCAATAGTAAGGACAGTTTTACCCTCATAAGGATAGGAAATGCCCATAAAGACCTTGGGTAGGTATAACTCTTAAATGCTGACTCACAACCTAAAACATTTTTCATACATCACACTTTGCAAAACATCTACTAGAAAATCACCACTTGGTATACATTCATACTAGAATCATTGCCAAGTTATATTTTTCTAAACAACTTTCAAAATTAAATGAGATAAATACTTTGTATACATTCATACAAGAATCATTACAAAGCTAAACTCTCTTTTCAAAACATTTTCTAAGCAGTTCACAAACACTTTTTCAGACAAGAAAAACATAAGTGATCCAGCAATTAAGAGCCCATGGATAACCATGGATACAAAGGGTGCTAACACCTTCCCTTTGTATAATGTACCTCCCGAACCCAAAATCTAATTAAGGTCTTTCCTGTTCTTTTCCACCTTTCCTTATTGGATAAAAGAAAAGTCGGTGGCGACTCTTGCTATCTGCGACATTTGCTTTCCAAAGCAAAAACACACCAGGTCAGTTCACCGTATGACAATCTGGGTATCTTGTGTGACTTCCTCAGCAAGTTTCTTCAACAATTGGTCAAATATTTCAAGTTATACTTCATGATACATCATATTGTGAATATATGATCCTCCATGATCCCCAAAGATAAAAATAACTTCAAGTTTGCAAGATGGTTCAAAGAGGTTGACCAGAGAAAGTCATCTCGGCAAAACTAGGGTTCCCTAGACCCTATCTCCTATAGTATTTGTCATATTAAAATCATTCTAAAAGAAAAGTTACTACTTATGACATTCCAAACAAATTTCATGTTGAAATCAAGATCTAATTTTTATTGTGAAAGATTTTAGGTCATTTTGTGTGTGCCCTGGATAGAAGGTCGACTTCTAAGAACCATAACTTGATCATTTTTTATGATATGAAAACCATCCAAGTTTCATGATCAAATTCAAGATGTCTTATCGAAATTTTATTCTTTGATAAAGATCAAATTCAACTTTCAAAGGTATTTACAAGATGAAACATTATAGGTCATTTTGGGCCATCATTATTGAACAAGCATTTTTCCTCAATTTCTAAAATCCATAACTCCCTCATGCAAGATCCAAATGATGTCAAACTTGTGACTAAATTGAAGAGTAATTAAATATAGACAACATTGAAGAAGGAACCATTTTCATTTGAAGCTCATAGCAAAAGTTATTAAAGGTGGAAGAAATGGTCATTTGACTTTGTACTTAGAAACTTTTCAACCATGTTTGATTTCTCCAACTTCCACCTCAAAATTCATCATGATTCAAGCTCCAAATGGAAAAGTGTTCAACTACAAAGTTGTTCCCCCTTATGTTTCCTTTCCTAAAAATCAAAGATCATGGTATTTAGATCAAAATTGAGGGACTTGCGCATGGTTCCTTTGCTTGGTTTGTTTTTGCAATTTTTGCACTCAAATGATATTTCACATTGCATGGCTTTATGATAGGACTTAAGCATCATTTGCACATGAATTTGAATTGGATCACATCATTTTTTGGGCCTTGTTGCATGCACATACAACCATGCACAAGAGTTTATATTTTTGACATTTTTTTGGAATAGTGTGAAAATGAATGTTAGAGCCTATAAATACATTGCCTCCTACTCTGAATGAAGGACACCTTGCCCAAGCTTTTTTCTTTCAACCTTACCATCTCCATTAGAGGATAATCTTGAAGGGTTTCATTTGAAAATCGAGTTTCAATTTCACTTTTGTTTTGAAGTTGAAACTCCAAGAATCCAAGCCATTTGAGCTCTCATCTCACCTCCTTCAAACAAGTAGAAGCAAGCCCAAGCTAATTGAGATCCAGATCAAGCTTCATTACTACAAACAGAAGGTGATTTTTGTGAAACTTTCTCTCTTCGATTATCTCTCAATTCTCTATCATTTCCAGTAATTTTTGGTTGACTTAAGTCCAACAATGTAGGCAACAAGATTGAGCTTCTTTGAGGCCAAATCGAAGCAACTCAGATCATGCACCTCAAACTTCAAATCCATGTATCTTTCAATATACTTGGAATTGGGAGAAATTGAGGCCAAATTCGAGCTCCTGAGCATTTTTCCTTTAAATTAGTGTATGCATTTTTTATTTTGGTGAACTTTGGTGGTGGACCAGTCCGGTGAGGTACACCGGAGAAGATGACCGGAGCTAGGGCTCCGGTGGTCGGATGGCTTCATCTCATCCACCTGATTCGTGCCTTATGTTATAATCTCAGCCCTTGGTTTGAATGACCACGTTTGTAACGTGTTTGATTTGACTGAACTATGGACACCACATGGGTGGCCATCTAATCTGCCACCTCAATTAATGACGGAGATTTAATGGCCCCTTATTTTTTCCAATTTTATTTTAATTTATGATTTTCTATTTAATCCATTTATTTTATTTTATTCATAGAAATTCCATTTTTAATCCAAAAAATCTTTAATTATTTTCATCTTCCATATTTTGAATTAAAATCATTTTTTGGATTAATGTTGATAGTTTTTGTGAATTAAATGATTTTTAACTTGTTTTTAAAAAATTTAAAATACTTCTGACTTTCCAAAAATTGTGAATTTTTTTGTCTAAGGTCCTCTGACGTTGTTTGAGCTAGGGTAAATCCCTTGGCCATTTATTTAGAGATTTGAAGGGATTTGATGTTTTGTCCATTTAAAAATGCATTTTAATTCATTTTAAAATTGATTTTCAATTGTTGAATTGTTTAAAATCATTGTTGAGCCATTTAATTGATCTTGTGATGTTTGACTTTCTGTTTGTCCTTGGTCATAGTTGATTCGACTTTTGTTTGATCAATACTATTGGATTTAAGGGGTTGATGAAATGTACATTTCATCCCCAAAAATGAATGGATAGTATTAATCAGATAAAATTCCTCCTATGATCAATTTGGGTTTCTATTTCCCCTTACCTCTTTATCTCCATCCTTATTCTTCCCCAATCCATCATTGACCAATGAATTCTCTCCATGTCTAATGCTAGTTGATTCATCAATGACATTGTCTCAGATGAATCAACATGAGTCTGACTGAGATAGGTCCCTTCCCCTTTTTTAGTGTGTAGTATGTTTTAGGAGTTTGGTTCTTTGTACCAAATCTCTAACAGGAATTAACACCTATATTCTTATTGCCCGACCTCAGATAGTTGATACTTCTGTATAAGTCCAATTACGATTGCTTAACATAGAGCTAAATTTGTCCCGCAAGGAATAACATTCTAGTAAATGAGATTGTAAGTCTCCCATTCCTCATGGCATTGTGTGAAAACTTGACATTTTTCATTAATGAGAGCTAGTGGCATACTTGTTGATTTATCCAAGTTGGAGCCATCATGGATGATGTCTTGGTTCATGGATTCATACTTGTGAATGAATGGTTGAGTGTTCTCCAAAGAATGACTTAAACAATTAAAACTCTTCATTAACAATTGATTAACTTCTTATTAGCATTACTTTACTTTCAAGTCATTTACATAACAAAATTTAAATTTCAGCACCTTTATCACCCATTGCCATTTACATTTCATGTTAGATGTTTATGCGTCAGTCATTTTTACTTTGCTCACTTGAGCCATATCTTGTGATTGTATATATTTGTTTGTTTGTGATTTTTGTCTTGTTTGTGGTCTTAGGACCTTAAAATACTTAATAACTACAAAAAATCTTTAAAAATATATTGGTGGACTATTGGACTTGATCTGAACTTTTGGACTTAGAAGTAAGCAATTGCCCAATGGTAAAGGACTTGGCCAATGCCACTATTCTGGGACTGAGATATCTTTGATAGTTCCTTTCATCTGATGCAAGCCTTGAATGCCCCTTGGTTCATCTATCACTTTTTCTCTATGTTTAGTTGTTATATTTTTATTTTGATTATGTTTGATGATTGTTTCTGTGAGTTTGTCAAGGGAATATTTTATTTGATACATTGGAAGACATAAACGACTACTAGCTATTGGAGTTCTTGCTTTGATATTATGGCTATATTTATTTGATTCCTTGGTCTTCATATGGTTTTCTTTGATATTACTTATTCTTGTTGCTTGCTTAAAAGTCCCAAGGAAAATGGGTTTCTATCTGACATTCTTGTCTTGTGGATTGCATCCCATTGGTCAGATCTTTTCATCTTCTAACTTTTAATTTTTGTCTAGGATAATCCCTTCATCTCCTCTCACTTCTTTAATTTCAAAATCTCTCCCTCTTTTTAAAACCTTCTTTGTTTTTGTTTTTCAACTTAGACATATTTTAATAATTAGAAACTTTGGCCTTATGCCGTTGAATTTTTAAACTTTTTCTTAAATCAAACTTGTGAATAAACTTAACCATATTGACTTTACTTTCAAAAAGAAAAAAATAAATAACAACCCCATTCAAATCTTTAGCCTTTTGTGCCTTTCCGTGTTTAAACTTTTGTTAAAACCAATTCATAAACCTTCTTTGAAATTTTTACCATGAACTACGGGGTTTTGATCCCTCATTTTTATGTTGGTACGTAGGCATAAGACTGAAGGTCTTGTCAAACACAAAAATATAATTGATGAATTCTTTTTTCATCCACCCACTCTATATTTTACCAAACATCGTTTTGAGCAAAACATTTGCACACAAAAAAGGGCTCCCTAGGAGTAGCTATGACACTTTAGGTGCTAACACCTTCTCTCTATGTAAGCAACCCCCTTACATGTAATCTCTGACATTTTATTAGTTTTGATTTGAAAACTTCTTATCTTTGGGTTTTGTTCTTACTTTTCCCTTTTCCTTTGGAAACAATAAATGCCCGGTGGCGACTTTGGTTTTATTGACGTCAAGTTTATCCATAGCTTGATGGTCATGAATTTACCGCTACAGCTGCTGCTTGGACTGGTCCTCCAAGATGGATCCATGCATCCAACCCAGAGTACTGATAGAGTCCATAGAATGGTACTAGAGAATCTACTGAAAATCGATATATGAAGCACTGAGCAGCTCCCCATGTATCCACCTGATGGGTGAGATAGCGACCTGGCAGTCCAGTATGTGCATAGAAATCCTGCATAAAACAAAAGGACATCCGATCTCTGTGTCCCTGGGAGTCCTTATCATCCAATAGGCTCTTATGGGTTCTCCTTTGTCTCTGGTGCCTCCAGAGCTAGGGATTTACTTTTGGGGTGCTCTACAACCCACCTAGAATTAATTGGTTGCACCGGGTTCATAATGCAGCCATCTACAAACTTCGGTATCCCTGCTTGCCTGCACAAAAGAAGGATGACAATAGCATGTCCCAAAGACTTCTTAGTGTGACTCTGGTCCATATCATCCATGTCAGGAGAGATAATATGGTCAACATTTACAACACGTCAATTCAACTGCCCTTTTTTGTTTGTTCTTTATGCATTTTGGCATTCTCCTAAGATTGGTTCATAAACTCTTCTAACTCATGGAGCTGAAGAATTCTGGAATCCCCTACTTTGGAGATATCATAATTCACGAATTTTGTGGCCCACAACGCCTTTTGTTTCATCTCTAAAGGTAAATGACAAACCTTTCCATAAACTAACTGATAAGAAGACATACCTATGAAATCGACCGCCACCAAAATGTAATTCTTTCCAAAAGATGGTGGAAACGGTTCTATAAAATCTATTCCCTGTACATCAAATAATTCGACCTATACATATCATTATGGGGCATCTAATTCCTCTTTGTGATGTTACCTGTTCTCTAGCACCTATCACATTCTTGTACAATGACAGGAGAATCTTTGAACAAAGTAGGCCAATATAACCCAGATTGGAGAACTTTGGTTGTTGTTCTATCTCCACTAAAGTGTCCCCCATATTCTGAATTGTGACAAGCTTTGAGAATTTATCTCTACTCTCCTTCTGGAACACATCTTCGGATCAACCCATTTATCCCCTTTTTATGAAGGAATGGATCACCCCATATATACAACTTACAATCATGTAAAAACTTTTTCTTTTTGTTATAGTCAAAATCATCAGGTATAACTCCACCTACGAAATAGTTTGCATAATCTGCAAACCATGAAACAACAGTAATGTCCAAGATGCGCTCATCATTAAAGGTATCCTGAATAGGGTATGTCTCTTATGTTTCTTCCATTAGGGACATGATGGACAAGTGATCAGCAATGGTGTTCTCACACCCCTTTTTGTCCCGGATTTCAAGATCAAGCTCTTGCAGAAGTGGTATCCATCTTAAGATTCTTGGCTTTTATTCCTTATTAGAAAACAAATAATTCAAAGTAGCATGGTCAGTATACACAATCACTTTTGACCCTGGTAAATAAGACTTGAAATTGTCAAAAGCATAAACAAATGCTAACAACTCCTTTTTGGTAGTTGCATAGTTCATCTGAGCGGGATTCAGAACATGACTCACATAATATATCACATGTAAAAAAAATTCTCTTCTTTGTCCTAACACATCCCCTACTACAATGTCACTTACATCACACATGATCTCAAAAGGGAGAGACCAATCTGGGTCTATCATTATCGGTGAATAAACTAACTTATTCTTTAAAGTCTCAAATGCTATCTTACACTCTTTGTCAAAAGTGAAAGGCTTGTATTTCACAAGAAAATTAGTCAGTGGCTTGGCAATCTTTGAAAAATCTCTTATAAACTTGTGATAAAAACTCGCATGTCCTAATAAATTCCTTAGCCACTTCTCATTTATTGGGGGGAGATTACTAATGATCTCCACTTTTGTCTTGTCAACTTCTATTCCCTTGTGGGAAATTTTATAACCTAACACTATACCTTTTTGTACCATGAAATGGCATTTTCCCAATTTAGAATCACGTTAGTTTGTTGGCACCTTCTAAAACAAGAGACAAGTTAGGTAATCCGCTATCAAAAGAAGAACCAAAAACACAAAAGTCATCCATAAACACTTTCATGTGATTTTTAAGCATGTCATCAAATATGGATATACACCTCTGAAAAGTAGTAGGGGTGTTGCATAACCCAAATGGAATCCTTCTATAGGCAAGAATACCACAAGGATAAGTCAATGATGTCTTCTCTTGATCCTCGGGGCAACAACAATCTGATTGTACCCTGAGTATCCATCCAAGAAGAAAAATTACTAATGACCAGCTAACCTCTCTAACATCTGATCAATAAAAGGGAGAGGAAAATGATATTTCCTTGTTGTAGTGTTGATCATTCTTTAATCAATACATACTCTCCATCCAATTACTATGCGAGTTAGAATTAATTCATTTTTCTCATTCAATATCACTATTTTTCCTCCCTTCTTTGGAACCACATAAACGAGGCTCACCCATGAATTATTAGAAATCGGGTAAATCAAACTTGCATCCAACAACTTCACCACTTCCTTTCTCACCACCTCTTTCATTATCGGGTTTAGTCTTCTTTGGGGTTGTAGCACCGGTTTATGATCGTCCTCCGTCAGTATCTTATGCATGCATATTATGGGGATAATCCCTTTCAAGTCTCCAATGGTCCATCCTATATCACTTTTGTATTTCTTCACTATCTATACCAATTTCTACTCCTCTTTTTCTTGTAACACGAAACTTAATGTTGTCAGACGATTCTTCTCAAAGTCTAAAAAAACATACTCCATATTCTCAGGTAACTGCTTCAAATTTGTACATGTCTGAGACTCCTTTTTGCTCTCAGCTTCCAAAGGAACTCTTAAATCCTCTCATCGGTATAGTTTGGATCTTATCCGTCGAGGTTGTGCTTCCAACATGGCTAGCACTTCTTTCTCTTTTTCATCCTCATTTTTCTCTATTTCCTGGGCTGACAAGATGAGAACTCTTTCCAAAGGTAATTTTGGGATTTGGCTCTTAACCGAATAAGTTACCACGATGTCTAACATTTCAACTGAATTACTTGTCCCCTCATTATCTTTGTACTTCATATCATTTCTAGCATCAATTTTTAGCTCTTCATCATAAACCTTGAGGGTCATGGTTCCCTCCTTAATATCTATCATGCATCTCCCTATTTCTAGGAAAGGTGTTCCCATAATCAGAGGGATCTCTTCATCTTCAGGCATCTCAAGAATAACAAAGTCAATAGGAAAGACAAACTTATCAATTTTTACCATAACATCTTATAATATTCCATAGGGTCTTTTTACCGAGTGATCAACAAACTGAAGTGTTATCCTGGTATCCTAAAATGTACCTATTCCCAACTTCCTATACATGGACAAAGGTATAAGAGTCAAACTTGCTCCCAAATAAATAAGTTCCTTCTTGAACTTTCTATCTCCAATTGTGCATGGAATGGTGACAAAACCCATATCTTTCTTTTTTACTGGAATCTTCATACCCTACAAAATAACAATACATGTTTCAGTTAGAAATGTAGGTTCATTGTCAATGGTGTGTTTCTTGGAGATGATATATTTCATGAATTTGGCATAAATAGGCATCTCAAGTTCCTCAGAGAATGGGATATTGATTTTAAACTTCTTAAACATCTATAAGAACTTCTCAAAATATTTCTCATGCTGATCTTTCTTCTTGTTTCTTGAAGGATATGGGAGTTTGATGATTGGCTTTGGATCTTTCAGTTTTTCTTTCTCCACCACCTATTATGTGACTTCTTCTTTAAAAAAATTCTGCTTCTCTTTAATTTATAGGTTCACTTACAGCAAATGGTCTTCTTCACCTAATTTGTCTTTAGTGCTCTTAGTTGACTTACGATTTCTAAGTACCACACAACTCACGTTATTATGGTCTCTTGGATTAGCCGTTGTTGTACTAGGAAAAAACCCTTGTGCCTAAGTACCTGTAATTTTTTGTGCTATCTGACCCATCTGAACTTCCAAATTTTTAATAGAAGCCATAGTGTTCCTTTGGTTGTTTCTTGTCTCTTCTTGAAATTGGGAATTTTAAACTGGCATCTTTTCAATGGCTATTTCACAATCTTCCTTTTTAGGAGTTTGTTACTGATATTATTGTTGGAACTGATTTTGATAATTTTGCTGAGGTCGAAACTGTTGTTGGTTCTGATACTGAATAGGACCATGTTTCTTAACATTCCATTGATGATCTTTCTAGGGGAAATTTGGATGATTCTTCCATATTGGATTGTAAGTAATAGAATATGGGTTGTTCTGCTTCAGAAAATTAACTTCTTCAATTTGTTGCACAGTTGCAACACAATGCACAACATGATGAAGTCCACAACAAATTTCACAACTCACACCTTGAATTGGTTGAACTTGAGCTACCTGTTGAGTACCTATATTCATTGTGTTGAGTCTTTTTTCATCTTCTATAACAACTTGGTCTTCCATCATTATACTTTGATCATCTAATTTCAAATCAATCCTCCCTATGGTTTGCTCACACTCCCATCATACAACTCTAAGTGTTCATTTGCAACAATGGCTTCTATAATCTTCTTGATACCAGTGGCTATTTTAAAAATTGATGAGCCATCAACAGCTATTTTAATCAATTATTTAGTCTTCAACCTGAAGCCATTAATAAACATATGCATATGTTTAGTCTGCTCCAAGTTGTGATTAAGACAAGCAACCAATAATGTCTTAAGTCTCTTGTAAGGATCACCCAATGATTCTCCCTCATTCTTTTTAAAATTCATTATATCATATATTTTCTTGAGAAAAATAGAAGCAGGAAAATACTCATTAAGTAAAGTTGTTTCCATCTCTTCCCAAATAGTGATACTTCCACTAGGAAGTGAATAATACCATTCTGCGACATCTTCAGCTAAAGTGAACAAAAATATTCTCAACTTTTTGGCTTCTTCAAAATGCCTATCTATCTTCAAAGTAGTACTCATAGTAAGAAACTGTTACAGATGTTTATTTGCATCTTCGTTAATATTTCTTGTGAAAGGTATCTTCTCAAGTTGTCGGATGGTAGTTGGGTGTAACTGAAAATTTGCCATATTTACCAGTTGGTTAACTATAGTCAGATGACCACCTAGGTATTTGCTCTACCATAATCCCTAAGAAGTCTTTCTTCAGTAGCTTCATCCATAACCAGTTCTTCTACTTCTCTATCGAAATCTATATTTGATTCAACCAAGTCGTCTACCTCTTTATCAACCATCCTTGCTTGTCTTGCTTGTGTAAGCCAAGCATGCAACTTTGTTTCTAGTTTTGTGTTAAAAGGAAAATCAGTTGAGGGCTTTCCTTGCATACAAATTTAAGACAAATATTAGTAATAACCAAATAATAATAAAAATAAAATAAAAACTGAAATGAAATTTTAGTTGCAAAGGAACAAAATTTAAACCAAAAATAAATTGTGAACTCTATAATTTTTGGCAGTCCCCGGCAACGGCACCAAAACCTTGATCGATGAATTAGCAAGTATAATAATCTTCCAATGCACTAACAATCCTAGCATACTTTGACTACAACATGTGAATAGGCTTTGACGACAAGCTAAGGTCCTATCGAATTGTCGAACCAAGAAGATACCCTTCGACCATACTAGAGTTCGATCCAATATCTCACAAATCCTCACCTTAGAAAAAACTCTATAACATCAAGAGAACAAACTAGCTTTCTTCATGCTTCTTTATCAACTGCATACAGAGAAAAAACTTGTAACATGGTAATGCCTTAGTGATCATATCAACAACATTGTGATCTGTCGAAACCTTCAGTACTTAGATTTCTCCATGCTTCATTACCCTTCTGACGAAATGCAGTCTCACATCGATGTGCTTGGTTTGCTCATGAAAGGTTGAATTCTTCTACAAGTGTATAGAACTTTGACTATCACATTTCATAGTGATAACACGACCTTGAAGTTTTAATTCCTTAGAAAAACCTTCAATCCACAATGCTTCTTTCACAGCTTCATTGAAGGTGATATATTCCGCTTCAATGGTTAATAAGGCAAAACCTTCTAAAGTATTCTTTTCCAACTAATTGTTTTGCCAAACATAGTGAACACATATCAAGAAATACATTTCCTATAATCCATATAACCTGCATAATCAGAGTCATCATACCCTTCGATTTCTGCTTTACTATTTTCACCACATACTCCACCATAAATCAAGACTCTATTTAGAGACCCATTTATGTACCTTACAATCCACTTCAATGCTTGCCGGTGAGCCTCTCCAGGATTCTCCATGTACATGCTTACAAGACTTAGTGCATATGTTATGTTGGGTCTAGTACATACCATAACACACATAAAAGAACCTACTATGTTAGCATATGGGGTGCTATTCATATAAGCTCTTTCAACCTCAGTACTGGGACACTGATTTGTACTCATATTGAATTAAGGGTTTGTCGGAGTCACAACAGACTTTGAATTTGACATACCAAACTTATCGAAAATCTTCTGTAGGTATGTCTCTTGAGATAAGCATAATTTCGACTACTTTTTGTCTCTTTGAATGTCAATCCCAAGAATCCTGGATGCTACTCCCAAATCCTTCATATTGAACTCCTTATTGAGTTCAGCCTTCACCTTCATTACATGCTCGACATTGTTGCTTGCTATGAGAATATTATCCACCTAAAACAACAAAATAACAAATGAATTTCTAGGTCGAAATCAGAAGTAAACACTGTGGTCGAACTGACTTCTAATGAAACCTATTTGTGCCATGAACTTGTCGAATCTCTTATTCCACTGTAGAGAATTTGTTTCAGTCCATATAAAGATCTATGCAGCTTGCACACATAATCTTCCCTACCCTTTTCTACATACCCTTCAGGTTGCCTCATCATAATTGTTTCATCTAGATCTCCATACAAGAAAGCAGTCTTCATATCCATTTGTTCCAGTTCTAGGTTGAACTGTGCCACTATGGTAAGTAACATTCTAATGGACTTGTGCTTAACAATAAGAGAGAACAGATCGTTAAAGTCGACACCTTCTTTCTGAGTGAAACCCCTTGCGACCAAACTTGCCTTGTATCTCTTCGACGTCACACTTTTGATTCCTTCCTTAACTTTAAAAATCCACACACGGGTGACTAACCTGGCTCCAGTGTGTTTCTTGATCAGTTCCGAAGTTTGTTTAGCAGGAAGAGACTTCATCTCATCATCCATGGCCTTAAGCCATTCAGTCTTATTACGACTCCTCATAACTTCCTTACAGTCTCTAGGTTCTTCATCTAGAACCTCACTTTCAGAGATTAAGGCATAAGCTATGAGATTTGCATACCCAAGTCTTTGAGGTGGCTTGATGACTCTTATCATCCTATCTCTTGACAACAGGTAGTCATCGACAGTTTCCTCATCTTTCTTAGTATCTTCAGCATCTTTTTCTTGTTCTTCAACTTGATCTGGGATGCATAATTCAACATCGACATGTTCCCCCTCAACAAGAATCTCTTCTTGTTCCATCTCTCCTTTACATATATGTGAACTTCGACTAACGTCATCAGTTTTCTTGAAAGACATCTCAGCTTCATTGAAAACTACATCTCAACTAGTGATACACCTCATGTGACCTTGCTATAGGCACCATAGCCTATAACCTATGATTTTTTCAAGGTATCCCATAAACATGCATCTCATAGCTCTAGGTTCGACCTTGTCTTGCCTAATATGTGCATAGGCTATGCATCTAAATACTCTAATTTTATCGAGATCTGGTGGATTTCCTGTCCAAATTTCTTTAAGTGACTTCATATCTAACGCAGTCGAAGGACAACTATTTATCAAATATGTTACTGTCGAAACAGCCTCTACCCAAAACACCTTCTTTAACCCAGCACTAATCAACATGCATCTAACTCTTTCTAAAATGGTTCGATTAAACCTTTTAACCAAATCGTTTTGTTAGGGAGTACCTGCAGTAGTTTTGTGCCTTGCAATACCATAGGCTAGACCAAAAATGTTGAATGCCTCATTGCAAAATTCAAGGCCATTGTCGGTTCTCAACCTCTTGTCCTTCCTGCCAATCTGATTTTCAACCACAGTCTTCCACTTTTTAAGTTCTCAAAATTCCCATCATTAGTCTTCTGGATCAATACCCATAACTTTCTTGAATATCATCAACTATGGATAGAATATACCTTGCTTTTGAATCTGATGGACACCTCGCAAGCCCCCAAAGATCATCACGGATGTAATCAAGGGATCCATGTGTTCTTTGTTTTCCTTTATTTAACTTCACTCTACAAGATTTTCTACGTACACAAGTGTAACACCCCAATTTTGACCCCTAAGATCCCTCATGCCATCTCATAGCTTTGCATTGGCATTAAGATCACACCTTGGTATTCTCCTCACCTATTGTTCATTGGGTTTGCATTGGGAGATATAACCAAACATTTATGATTGTATCATACTTTATTTTCTTTGTTTACTAACCAAAATACAAAAATATGTCTAGTATGGTTTTGTTTCTTTTGTCGGTAGTGTGTGTGTCCATTTGTGCCCCACCAAGCCCACTACATGGGTTTGAGATCCTCAATGAAAGAGATCAAGCAAGAAAAGCTCCACATTGTTTCTAAACATCATATATGGATCCCCATGTTCTTTATTTGTCATTTTGATCAAGAGTTCATCAAGAGTTTGAAGCTTGTTTGATAAGGATGCCCTAATTCATCTAGGTATCTTGTGTGCCTTCCTCAACAAGTTTCTTTAATATTTGGTCAAAGATATCGAGGGATACTTAATTTTACATCATCATAAGCATATATGATCCTTCATGATCTCCTAAGAGCAAATGAACTTCAAGTGTGCAAGTTGATTCAAGGAAGTTGACCAGAAAAGTTAACTAGTCAAATCTAGGGTCTCCTAGACCCTATCTCCTACAATTTTTGTCATATGAAAATGATTCTAAGATGAAATTTACTCTTTATGGCATTCCAAACATCTTTAATGTTAGCCTCAAGAGATAATTTTACTTGTAAAGTCATTTTTTATGGTGAAAGATTATAGGTCACTTTGTATGTGCCCTAGATAGAAGGTCAACGTCCAAGAGCCATAACTTCCTAATTTTTTATGATATAAAGATGATCCAAGTATCGTGATTAAATTAAATATTTATTTTTAAACTTTTATTCTTTGTGAAAGATCAAATTCTACTTGCAAAGTCATGTACCATGAGGAAACATTATAGGTCAATTTTGGTCCTCACCATTGAACAAGCAAAATTCCTCAACTTCTAAAATTCATAACTCCATCATCCAAACTCCAAATGGTGCCAAATTTTTGGTCAAATTGAATATAATTGGAAGGTATACAACTTTGTAGAAGGAGCCAAGTTCATTTGAATATCACATTAAAAGTTATTCAAGGTGGAAAGAGAGGTTATTTGGCTTATAACTTAGAAAAGACCAAGATCACGTCATTTGGATGAGAAACAATGGACTTATGATGAGAGCTTTCCAAAAAGACCAAAATAACGTCATTTGGATGAGAAATAAGGGACTTGCGCATGAGGTCTTTCCATGGCTTATTTTGGCAATTTTTGAACTCCAAACATTGCACAACTTTGCATGACCTTGTGTGATGACTTCAACAACATTCTTGCACGATTTAAAATGTATTTCAATCATCAATTGGGCATGAACATACACCTATGCATCCATGCAACAAAATTGCTCATTTTGATTCAAAATTAGAAAGGTGCATTTATCATACGCTTGGCCTATAAATCAAAGCACATTTGCTTAGAATTGAAGAGAACACTGCCCAAGCTTTTCCATCCATTGCTGCAACCTCACACCATAGAACCCTTTGAAGATTTCTCAAGAAATCAATTTTTTGTTCAACTCAAGTTTGTGAACAAAAACTCCAAAGATTCATTCCATTGAGTTCCTGCAAGCAAGAGGAGGAGAAAGCAAGAAGAATTACATCGAGAACCAAGCTCAGAAGCTTCTCACAGAAGGTGAATTTCTCAAAACTTAACCTCTTCGATTCTCCCTCCATATTCTAGATCTGAACTGAATTTTGTGTTGGCTGAAGTCCTACCAATATAGGCAACATGAGTGAGTTATTTTGAGCTTGATTCGAAGCAACTCAAGTTGGACAACTCAGTTTTCAGCTTCACTTTTCTAATCATAGAGTGACAGATGGGACAAATGAAGGTCATACTCGTGATCCTTACAATTTTTCCTTTAAAATGATGGTAGATCCATGAATTTCTGGTCAGGTTTGATCTTGCCAGTCCGGTAACCCTCACCGGAGAAGAAGACCAGAGCTAGGGCTCCGGTGGTGGCGTGGCATTGCTCTCACCCTTGGATCTCTCTTCCATCTTCTAATCCTGACCCATGGTTATGATTATCACAGGTGTGTTTGTGTTGACTGAGGCGTATGTGGAACGCGTGTTTTAGATCATCAGATCTACCACCTCAATTAATGAGGGAGATCTGATGGCTCCGTTTTTTTCCTTTTTATTTGATTTTTCTAATTTGATTTTTAAATAGATTTTTCTTTTAAAATTCACCATAAATTCATTTTTGATCCAAAAATCATGGGACCAACACCAAAAATTCACAAATGTTATCTTCTTCCCATTTATGATTTAAAATTAATTTTGGGATTAAGTTTGATATTTTTGTTGAATTTTGTGCTTTTTAACTTGTTTTATTTAGTTTTTAATTACTTATGAATTTTGAAAAATGCCAAAAAAATTAGTCAATGGTCCTTTGACCTTGCTTGACCTATGATAAACACCTTGGCCATTTCTTTAGTGTTTTGAAGGGACTTTAGATTTTTTATCTTTGAAAACTTATTTTCTTCATTATAAAAATGTTTTAAAATGTCTTAATTGATTTAATGCTTTGGTGAACTTCTGTATTGATTTCGTGTTGACCTTGCTTCTGTTTGGCCTTGGTCATGGTTGAATTAGACATTGACTTGGTCAATACCATTGGATTTAGGAGAATGATGAAGTTTAAACTTCATCCCTCGAGATGAATGAAATGGTATTGATCAAGTGAGGTTTATCCCTTGACCAATTTGGGATCTCCTTCATTTTCATCTCTACATCTTCATCTCATTTCTTCCCCAATCATCTCTTAACCAATGACTTCTCATGGATCATTAGCTAGTTGATTCATCAATGACCTTAGGTCAGATGAATTAACATAAGCTTGATTGAGACAGGCCCATCCCCTCTTGTTTTTGTGTGTGGTATGCTTTAGAAGCTTGGTCTTGGATACCTTGTCTCTAGCATGCATTAACACCAACATTATTATTGACCAGCGTTAGATAGGTATGGCCTCTATATAAGCCTACTTACGATTGCTTAACATAGCGCTAAATTTTCCTCAAGGCACAAATTGACATACTAACTTGACAACTAACATTTAATTCTCTTGTCATTTACTTTAATGCAATTTAAATTCTTGCAGTTTATCATTCCCTGTCATTTACATTCATGAAAATTATTTATGCTTAAGTCATTTGCTTTTTGCCCACTTGGGCCTATGTTTATACTTCAGTCATTTTCATCTTTGCTCACTTGAGCCATTATATTTTGTGCTTGTGATCTTATTTTGTTTGTGGTCTTAGGACCTTAAAACACTTAATAAAAACAAAAACACTAAAAAACACATTGGTGGACTGTTGGATCTTTGTCTCTGGCTTGATTTGGACCTATGGACTTAGAGTAGGCAACATATCAAATCTAAGCCATGGAAGAAAATTTGGCCAATGCCATTAATTTGAGACCAAAATCATGGTCAATGTCATTCATCTGCCACAAGCTTGAGAGACTCCCTTGGGTTTATCTGATACACTCTTTCTCTTTGTCTAAATTGTTATTATGATCTTATTATTATTATTTAATGTTTTCTCTTTGAGTATGTTTCAAGGGATTTTTCATCTGATACACATAAAGGACATTGAAGATTGCTTGCTTTGGAGTGCATGCTTGGATGTTTGGTTATCTTTATTTGATACCATTGGGTTTCTTATTAATTGCTTAGATGATTATGGCTTTGTTGTTTTCTTGAAAATCCAAAGGAAATGGGTTTCTATCTGACACTATTGTCTTGTGGATGCTTCTCATGGGTTAGATCTTTTCAACTCAAAACTTTTAATCTTGTTTAAGATAGTCTCTTCATCTCCATCTCCTTCTTCTTTAATTTCAAAATCTCCTTCTAATTTTCGAAACTTCTTTGCTTGTTGTTTTTCAACTTATACTTGTTTTAATGAGTAGAAACCTTGGCCTTATGCCATTGATTTTCAAACTATTTTCTTAATCAAACTTGTAAAAAGACTTAATCATATTGACTTTATTTTCCAAAAGACCAAAAAGAACTAATAACCCCATCTAACCGTTTTGGCCACTTGGTGCCTTTTTTCTTTTAAAGTTTATAAAAAAAGCATTTAGATTTGAGTTATCCTTGGTTGAGATGTAATTCTCCCATTCCTTGATATATTGAGTGTAAGACTTTCCATTTATTAGGGGTTAGTGGCATACTTGTTGATTTTATCCGAGTTGGAGCCCTCCCTCTTAAATGTTGTAAACCCCTCATTATCGGTGGATATTTGGTTGAGTATTCTCCCATTGATAACAAAATATCTTTAAGCTTTTGTTAAAATCAATCAACCCATCTTTGAAATTTTTACCACGAACTATGGGGTTTTCATCCCTCATTTATGTTGGTATGTAGGCATAAGACCAAAAGTCTTGTCAAACACAAAATCTAAATAATGAATTATTTTCTCATCCCCTCATTCTATTTTTAAAACAAACATCTTTTTCAACCAAAACAAGTGCACACAAAAGAGGCTCCCGAGGAGTACCAACCCCTTTATGTTAGGACACTTTGGGTGCAAATACCTCCCCTCTGTGTAACCAACCCCTTTACCTGTAATCTCTGACATTTTATTAGTTTTTATTTGAAAAATTCTTATCTTTGGATTTTTTTTCGTACTTTCTCCCTTTCCCTTTGGAAATAATAAAAGCGTGATGGCGACTCTGGTTTTATTGACGTTGAGTAAACCAATAGCTCAGTGGTCATGAATTTACCGCTACAATAGGGTTCACAAAACTTATTCTTTTCGACTTTGTATCCACCAAGTACATATTGTTTCCCCAATTCAACTAGGATCCTTTCACTGACATGGCCCAATCTGATTTGCCAAATTTTTGTGTTTGACAAAGGTTTCGTGGATTAAAATCTGCAAACCCACTGACAACTTCAGCCGCAAGGGTATACAAGCCTTGTTTCTTTACGCCTCTTAAGACTTCCTTTGAGCCCTTCATGACTTTTAGAATACTTTTATCTCCTTAGAAAACATATCCTTTCCTGTTGAATTCACCAAGAGAAATCAAATTTCTCTTCAAATCAGGTACATACATGACTTCAGTCAACAACCTTATAAACTCATCAGGGAGCTTGAATCTCAAAGATCCACCATATTGATCATATAGTTCCTCAAACAAGTCTTTATTTGGAGTCATGTACCAAGTGCAACCTGAATCCATAATCCACTCTTTACTTGATTCACCCTTGAAACCACAAGAACATCAGATGAGTCAAAATCATCTTGAACAATGGTTGTGTTTCCATTATCCTTACCTCCATGATCTTTTAGGCGTTCAGGGTACACTTTTCTTGTATGACCCTCCTTCTTACAGTGGTAACATCGAATACCCAATGCATCACCATTATAAGACTTCTACAGACTCTTACCCTACTTCTTGTCGAACATGTCATCTCTCTTTGTGAATTTTGCCTTAACCAACACACCTTCACCAGTCGAAGATGGTTTGTGCTCCTTTCGTTTGTTCAAATCCTTAGAGCACAAGGATGATTGAACTTCTTCAAAGGTTAGATACTCTCTTCCATACAAGAGAGTTTCTTTGAAGTGAGAATGTCTTCTGGGAAAGATACACAATAGTAACATCACTTGATCTTCATCCTCTATTTTTACATATATATTTTCAACATCAAAAATCATCTTGTTGAACATATCCAACTGCTCAGCCATAACTTTATCTTCACTCATCTTGAATGAATACAGATCTTACCTCAGGTAGAGGTGATTGACCAATGATTAGGTCATGTACAAACTTTCTAGTTTCTCCCAAAGACCCGACGTCGTCTCCTTCGAAACCTGTTGAAGAACCTTATTACCAAGGCTCAATTAGATGGCGATGTTGGCTTTCTATACCATAGTCAATTTTTCTTTATCCTTTAACGCATCATCCATGGTTGCGTCTCCCTTCAATGCTTCTAAACAACCCTGTTGAACCAGTAGGGCTTTCATCTTCAAGCGCCACAAACTGAAACCATTCACTCAAGTGAACTTTTGAATATCATACTTTGTTGAAGATATCTTCTCCATGCTCACCACACCAATTTATTATGAAAACAATGTCGGAATTACAAAGTATAATTGTTTTCTTGATCGATAAGAAACCCACCTGGGTTAAAATAAGGAAAATAATAAGAGCACAATGAAATTGGTTATAAACTGCTATTCTTTACTTTCTCTTTGAAACAATATTACAAGTGTTATAGAATAGAAAATAACCTCTCTCACCCTAATTAGGATTTTCCTTATACAATATTGAGAGACTAGTATGCTATTTATAAGAAAACTAACACACTAAACTAATGGGCTTTTACACTCAGGCCCATTACACAAGTTAACTTAGAGAATAAGCTAACTTAAACAATTTGACAATTCGACCATACTAGAGTTCGATCAAATATCTCACGAAAAGTATTATGAGTGAACATGCTAGGGAAGGTGTGTGATTGGATTCATTAACAGTAGTAAATTAACCTTCTAACAACTTAATTCAATAACATTGACTACTGGTTCTTAAGGGTGTTTCCTCCTAAGTCCTTAGTGAGAAAACCTTTAATCATTCAAATTAATCCCTATGTCCATAGTGAATTACAGATGAAATTAAGCATTATTTTAATCAATAATATTCTGGTTTCCACAGGGTATCCCTAGGCCTAGATGATATCTACTATGAATTATTCACAACTAAGCATTAACAATGGCATTCAAGCCTAAATATAACCATATATCAAACTTAATTTTTCTGAAAGAGAAAGCATTAAGCACAAATTGTAAATAAATCAAATATCACAAATTAAAGTCATTACAATGTAGAAATTTAGAATTGTATCATAAATCTGAATCAGGGACACCCCTTATTATTGTGGGGTTTAGCTACTCATAACAATAACAAAAAATATGACAGAAAGTGTAGACATTACAAATTAATGGAAGAAAAGAGGTCTTCAATCAGAAAAGTTCATGAAAATCTTGATCCACCATGATTTCTTCAGTGTTCCAACCTTTAAAACACATTCTCTATAATAAAAATTCATCAAACCCTTGGAAATTCACGTCTTTCGGCTAAGTAGGAAAATTCTGGGCTTTTTCAGATCTGGGACGTGCCATGCGCGTGTGGCCTCCACCAATATGCGTATGGGACTTTTTACACTAACTCATACGCGTATGGCTCAGGGTAGGGCGTATGGCCCAACTGCAGTCATACACGTAAGACTTCTAACTATACAAAGGGGGCCTAGCTGGTTATCCTAGTACACGTATGGGCCTTCCCATATGCGTATGAGCAAAGACTTGATTTCACCTCCCTCCTGCTATTACGCATATGGTGGGAGGTGATGCTGAGTGGCCATACGTGTATGAGAGGCCTCATATGCGTATGGGCAGGAAATGTGATTTTTCCTCTTTTTTCTCCTACTCATGCATTGTCGTCTGGTTTCTTCTTTGATCTAGCTCTTCTTTACTCATAAGCCATGTATACACATGAAACACTACCTCAAGCGTGTAAAATAACTTTGAATTCCTAAAACCTTACAAGATCAAGTTTCTATAAGAGATTGATGAAGTGAAGTGAAGATAGTAAAGCAAGGACTATAATAGAGGGTTAAAATCGTTGATGAACACTTTCAGGAGAGAATATGAGAAGAAGTTAACTAATAAAGGGAATATGAATGTGTCATACCATTATTTTTAACCCTAAGATCCCATATATCATTTTTATCCTTGCATGCAAACAAGGTCACATCTTTGTCCTCTCTCTCTCATCTTTGGGTTTGCCTTTTTGCAAAGATCATTAAGCACCTATTTTATGGTGTTTTACCTTTGTGTTTGTATGTTCATTTCTTTTCTAACCACTAACAAAAATAGAAAAAATATGTCTTGTTTTATTTAAGTTTATTGTGCAAGGGAGGGCTTTTCATCAAGAGCATCAAGCATGGTTCCTCAACTAGGGTTTGTGTTGATTCCTCAAGTCAAGGTGTGGTCAACCATTGATTCTCAAGGGGCTTATATCCTAAAACATGATCTTTAATGTTCTCAAGAATCTTTCAGTCACATTTTAATCAAGATCATCTCAGAGTTTTGTTGCTTATTTCTCAAGAGAAGTCAAAGGTTCATGTGTGTATTTCCTTGCCTTCTTCAACAAGTTACCTCAAACATTGAGAAATTTAATCAAGATACATTTAAGTACACCTTATTTTTAGTTAATATGGTCATCCATGTACCTTGAAATGAAAGAAAATCCCAAGTACACAAGTTTATTCCAAGAGGTTTGACAAAAAAAGTCAACACTTGAAGTCAAAGTTCAAAGGATCACAACTCCTTCAATTCTCAACTTTTTGAATGATTATTTTTGAATATGACACTTATCATTATCCTCTACAACTTCTATTTACATAACAAGATCTAATTATGCTTGGAGGATCATCAAAAGTTTGAAGATATTATAGGCCATTTTCATCCATTTGGGACTTAGAATTTTCAAGTTGCATTACCAGACTTTCATGCCAAATTCAACATGTAATAACTTTGTGCTCAAGAATCCAAATGCAACCTTTCTTGGGACATTGTAATATTTGATATGATTTCAACCAATTGCAAGAAGAATGGGATCAAAAAGCCTCCCGAGCAAGATGCCTCATTGAGTTAAACATGTTGGAACTGAAGAAATCACCATATCTGAATTTTGAACTTCACTAATCTCAATTACAAGCCAATTTACCATGCATTTTGGACCTAAACATGCTTAATCAAGTCTCTAGAAGTTAAATGACTCCTAAAATGCATGATTTAGCTGAGTTTTGATGGTTTTTAAGTCACATTTTTAACACGTCATGAGCAAATTCGTTTTACACGAATTAAGCATCATTTGGCACGTATAAGATCATCATTTCCCTATAAATAGAGCAATATGCTTTCTTCATTCCTAAGCCTTTTGAGAACCAAGAAAACTCTGCTTGATTCTGAATTTTTTCCAGAAAATTGGTTATCGTGTTTTGAATTTTAACTTGTTTCAATCCAATTTATTGATTCCATTAGCACCTTTGGTCTTCTCTGAAGCTTTTGCAACAATTCCTAAGCTCTAAGACCTTCTAAAGTGACCTGGCCAGATCGATCTTCTTCAACTTCTGGTTATCATTAGGACAAGGTAGTTCTGAGCATCATTTGAACTCAAACAAGTTATCACAACGTAGTCCTTCATTCTCTGATGTTTTCCCCTAAGTTATATGATGTTAATTGCTCGTGTTCATCATTTAGTTTAATTTTTCATGGCTTGCTTATTTCTAAAACTTATCTGAAATTCTCCATGCTCAATTTAGATAAATGAATTCTGAGCATGAGGTTGAATTCGTGATGAGGAGGCAATTACATTGGTGGTAGTCTCATGTTCTGAATTTTCCAAACGATGAAACTCCAATGAGGGATCATCGGGAAAGATGACCGGAGTTATTTCGGGTCATCTGAGTTTGGCCATACACGTTTGCAATTTGAAATGTTCTGATTGTCCAGTTTTGAGTTCGATTTCGTGTTTTATTTTAGGTAATTTCCACCAAGCGTCCTAGCCTTATAGAAAATTAATCTTTTATCCAAAAACTCCCAAAATAATTTCTAAAATTTCCTTTTATTTTTCTACATCTGATTTTTATTTTTCCATATTTTATTTTCTTGATTTTCTATTTTTATAGAATTTTCTCTTTTCTCCTTTGTTTTAATTGGTTTAAAAATACTTTTAGGCATTTAAAATTTCTGAAAAATGTATTTTATGTTTGTTATTTTATCTCTAACCTTCCATAATTTTCTTGGCCATTTATTTGGTGTTTTGAAGGGCTTTATGAATTTTCTCTTTTATTTCCCTTTTAAAGTTCATTTTAAAAATATTTTTAATGCATTTTATTTTATTTTCTTGCATTTTATATTTGTTTGACCTTTGTTGATTTCTGTTGGCCTTGGATCTTAGCTATTTTTACCATATGTCTCATCAAACTCAATGGATCTTAGGTGTTGATGGGGTTAAAACCCTAATCCACCAAAATGGATGATTCATTTTGATGATGATTTGATCAAGCCTTTGGTCCAATTTGATTTTGGTTTATCTTGTCTTCTTCTTCTGCATCCATTTCTCTTTTTTTCCTCTTAATCAATTGGATGGTTTGTGTCCATCTTATTCATGATGTATGGATTGATACTTGATAAACTTTCATCATTTCAAATCTACTTCTTAATTGATCATGGATCATTTAAGGTACTTTGGATTGATGAATAAGTTTGTTCTAAGTATCATGAAGTATTGATTGGTGCAATGGACCGCTCTCCTAGCCTTTGTGCTTGATCCATTACCTTTTCTTTTTTATGTGGCATAGTTTTAGGAGAATGATTTACATATCATTTCTCTAGCATGTATTAATACAAATACTATTATCGATCGACCTTAGATATTTGTGACTTCTACATAAGTCCAATTACGATTGCTTAACATAACACTAAATTTGTCCTGAATCTGAAAGCAAGTCATTTTCAAAAGTGATATTGTAATTGTCCTACTCCCAATGGTATCGTGTGAAAAAATATTATTTCCTTTTCACCTAAGAGAGCTAGTGGCATACTTATTGATTTTATCCCAGTTGGAGCCCTTCTCATGGTGATGTAGAGGTCCATATTTTCATACTTGTGGGTAAATAGTGAAGGTGAGAAAAATAAGAAAGGGGGGGTTTGAATTGTTTTGGAAATAAAAACCTTTTCAAAGAATAAGAACACACAGAATTTTATACTAGTTCGCTTAGAAAACAAAGCTACTCCAGTCCACCTGGCCAAGGTGATTTCGCCTTCAAAAAGGACTTAATCCACTAATCTTGAAAGATTACACAACCAATCGTCTAAGAAAATAATCTCTTAGCCCTCTCAAGTATACAGACTGCGCAGAGTCACTTGAGGAACAAAAATAATTTAAACAAAATAGAGTTGTAATGTAAAGCGCTTCTAAGAGTAAGCGAGTATTACGGAAAAGTATTAGAACAAGAGTTTTTCACGTAAGAGCAGCAGCTCGTGAAAAATGAGAGAATATGAATGAAGTTTCTGTGCGTCGCAGATGTGTGTCTCTCTAGTGAGGTAAATTGTCCTTTATATAGTAGTTGAGAAGGACCGTTGGAGTGATGACAGAATCTTGGTCTTTGATGAGTATTCAATGTCATTACTTCTATGTTTCTTTCTATAACCATTTTGTCTCCCTTTTAAATTCTTTCTTAAAATACTTCCTTTCCATAGTGAGAATTATTTTCGTCATGCTTTCTGGACTTGTGAATCTTTATCAGAGTCTTGATGTACCAGAGTTATTCTTCAGAGGATGATCACGTCTGACTTCATCAGAGCTTCTCAGAGTACTAGTCTTCTTTAGTGTCAGAGTTTGAGACCAGTAGTTTGTTGGAGCTTCTGGTTCTTTTTGTTGTCTTTCTTTGATCAGAATCAGAACTTCTTGGACGTACTCCTTTCTCAACGACATCCGATCCTTTAATACTTTGTATCTGACATACGTTTGTATCTGGTATATGATCAGAGTCCTTCATGACTGTTCAGAGTCCTGCGTGAATGTTCAGATTCCTGCATGAATGTTCAGAGTCCTGCATACTTAGAAAAAATCTCGTTAGAGTGCCATTTTTGGTTTCATGCTTTGTTATCATCAAAATCTTAGAAATCTATTGTAGAGCCAGTTTTGTTCTTACAAATAGTTGAGTGTTCTCCAAAAACTGACAATTTACCTTTCCATTCTTGATTACTAACACAACTTACTAACATATTATTGTATTAACTTTACTTTAATGTCATTTATATTATGCTATTTATTTTTGTTATTTACTTTATGATTTGGTCTTTTGCTGGATGCATAGGTGTCTTAGCAGGTTTGCATTCCGCCATTTCGAATTTATTCAGAATGTCTTTTATGTATTTACTTTGATGAACATAGGTGGCTTCTGAAGCTTGATTGATTTGAATTCCTAGAAAGAACTTTAGTTCTTGCATTAGGCTCATTTCAAATTCTGCCTGCATTAGCTCAGAGAATTCTTGACATACAAAAGGGTTAGCTGAACCAAAAATGATGTCATCAACATATATCTGGCATATCATGAGGTCATTATTAAAGTTTTTACAGAAGAGTGTAGAGTCAACTTTCCCTCTGATAAAATCATAATCCAGAAGAAAATTACTTAGCCTTTCATACCAAGCTCTAGGAGCTTGTTTTAGTCCGTATAACGATTTCTTAAGTTTAAAAACATGTTCTGGACAAATTGAACTTTCAAAACCTGGAGGTTGATTGACATACACTTCTTCTGATATATAGCCATTAAGAAATGTGCTCTTAACATCCATTTGATATAGTTTAATAGAATGATTTACAGTAAATGAAACAAGTAAGCGAATAGATTCTAACCTGGCGATTGGGGAAAAGGTTTCATTGTAGTCAATGCCTTCTTGGACTGTACCCTTGAGCCACCAGTCGAGCTTTATTTCTGACGACTTCGCCTTTCTCATTTAGCTTGTTTCTAAACACCCATCTGGTTCCAATAATGTGAGTGCCTTTGGGTTTAGGAACAAGATCCCATACGTCATTCTTTGAGAATTAATCTAGCTCTTCTTGCATGGCTAGAACCCAGTCGTCATCTTGAAGTGCCTCATCACAGGAAGTAGGCTCGATCAGAGATACTAGTCCCAGAGGGGTTTCTTCAGGTACCTTGAAGGTTGACCTAGTTCGGATAGGTTCATCCTTGTTTCCCAGAATTAACTCTTTAGATACGTTGGGGTGACTTTTAGATTTCTTTTGGATCGCTGGGGCTTTAGTTCCTTCTGAACTTTGTATATCAGATACTTCTGGTGCTTTGATCTTCTCTTCAGAACCTGCAAGAGTAATCTCCATATCTATAAGTTTCTCAACTAGCTTTGACTTTTCAGGGTCAAGCTTATCATCAAATTTGACGTGAATTGATTCTTCCACAATTTTGGTTTCCGTATTGTATACTCTGTAGCCTTTAGAGCGTTATGAGTATCCTAACATAATACCTTTTTGTGCTTTTGAATCAAACTTGTCCAGATGTTCTTTAGTATTCAGAATAAAGCAAGAGCATCCAAAAAAATGAAAATAAGAAATGTTGGGTTTTCTTCCTTTACACAGTTCATAGGGAGTCTTTTCCAGAATAGGTCTTATGGAGATTCTATTCTGAATATAACACGCTGTATTTACTGCTTCAGCCCAAAAGTGCTTAGCCACGTTTGTTTCATTGATCATGGTTCTAGCCATCTCTTGGAGTGTCCTATTCTTCCTTTCTACAACTCCATTTTGTTGTGGAGTTCTAGGACAGGAGAAATCATGGGATATTCCATTAGAGTCAAATAATTCTTCAAAAAATTTATTTTCAAATTCTCCACCATGATCACTTCTGACTCTGATGATTTTAGAGTCAAATTTGTTTTGCACTTTGGAACAGAAGCTAGTGAATACAGAGTGAGACTCACTCTTGTGCTTTAAGAATTTTACCCATGTCCAGCGACTAAAGTCATTAACAATAACTAGTCCATATTTCTTCCCATTGACTGATGATGTTTTAACAGGACCAAACAAATCAATGTGAAGAAGTTCCAGAGGCTTAGAGGAATAAACAATATTTGTCTTTTTAAAAGATGATTTTGAAAATTTTCCTTTCTGACATGCTTCACATAGAGCATCTGAAGAAAACTTCAGCTTGGGTAGACCTCTGACTAACTCGAGTTTATTTAGCTGAGATAGCTTTCTCATGCTAATATGGCCCAAGCGTCTATGCCATACCCATTTCTCTTCATGAACAGACATTAAACATTTTACATTTTGTTCTTTTAAATCTGAAAGATTTATTTTATAAATATTGTTTTTCCTCTTGCCTGTGAATAGGACTGTTCCATTGTTCTGATTAATTGCTTTACATGTTTTTTGATTGAAGATTACGTCATACCCGTTATCCCTTAATTGACTTATTGATAACAGATTATGCATTAACCCTTCTACATAGAGAACACCAGATATAGAGGGAAGAGTACCATTACCAATAGTTCCGGAGCCTCTGATCCCTCCTTTCTGATTTCCTCTGAAACCTACGAATCCAGCATCTTTAAGTTCTAGGTTTTGGAACATATACTTTCTTCCCGTCATGTGTCGCGAGCATCCAGAGTCCAGGTACCATGACTGGTGTTTTAACTCTACTGCATAAGATATCTGCAACATAAACAATCTTATCTTTTGGTACCCAGAATCTTTTGGGTCCTTTGTTATTAGTTTTCCTAGAGTTTCTTAACACTTTGGGTTTTCTAGCATTATCAAAGCGTTGTGCTTGTGTATGTGTATAGTGATAGGAAAATGGAGATTTAGGTTTGTCATTAGTAGAAGTTTTATCTTTACTAGGATCATACCCAATTCCTCTTCTGTTGTTCTGACTGATCCCATAAATCATGGATGCCATTCTGCTTCTCTCTATCCCATTCTTCAGAAACTTTTGAAAAGATTTTTCATATTCATAAATTACTGTATTTGAAGTTTGTGGAGCTTGAGATAACGCTTCTTCATGTTTTGAGCATTGTTTATTTGTGGAATCTCTTTCTAATGTCAAGGTTCGGTTTTCATCTTTTAGTTCTGAAACTGTTATCTCAAGTTTACCACATTCTTCGAGGGTTTCTTCAAGCACCTCTTTTACAGCTTCAAATTTTTGTTTGAGTTTCTGATATGAGTTTAGAGTTTCAGATAGGCATGATTCAAGGTCAGAGCGAGAAAGATCAGAAAATACCTCTTCGGATTCAGATTCTCCATCTGAAGTATTCCTAGAGGTGGTAGCCATGAGTGCCACATTTTCATGTTCATCAGAGTCTGATTCTGATGAGTCAAATCCACTCTCATCCCAGGTAGCCATTAGTCCCTTTTTGGTTCTGAAGGAACTTTTCTTGAAGTTCTCTTTTCTGGAGCTTTCTTTCTTCAACTCGGGACATTCGTTTCTGTGATGACCTGTTTCCTTACATTCATAGCAAGTTATATCTTTGTTAGATTTACCTTTTGAAGTTGGTTCTGATCGATCTCCTTTGGATCTTGGTCTTCTGAAGTTATTATTCCTTTTTATCTAGAGTTGTTTTACTCTTCTGGTTAAAAGGGATAATTCTTCCTCATCGTCAGATTCTTCCTTTTCAGAGTCATTAATGTCTATTTCTTCAGCCTGGAAGGCTTTGTTTCTATTAGACTTACGTCTTTCTGATCTGGACTTTAGTGCTACAGACTTGACCTTCTTCTGAGGCTCATCTTCCTCCAGTTCTATCTCGTGACTTCTGAGTGAACTGACGAGTTCTTCAAGGCTGATGTTGTTCAGATCCTTTGATAGTTTTGAGGCTGTGACCATGGGTCTCCATTTCTTTGGCAAGCTTCTGATGATCTTTTTGACATGGTCCACAGTTGTATATCCTTTATCTAGCACTTTGAGTCCTGCAATTAAAGTTTGGAATCTAGAAAACATTACCTCTACAACTTCATCTTCCTCCATTTTGAAGGCTTCATACTTCTGGGTTAGAGCTAGAGCCTTTGTTTCTTTGACCTGAGAGTTTCCTTCGTGAGTCATCCTCAGGGAGTCAAGTATCTCTTTAGTTGTTTCCCTGTTGGTGATTTTTTCATACTCATTGTAGGAAATGGCATTGAGAAGTATCGTTCTGGATTTGTGATGGTTCTTGAATTCACGCTTCTGATCATCTGACATTTTGCTTTTGGGAATGGCAACTCCAGCATCTGTCACAGGTGGTATGTAGCCAATTATGACAATGTCCCAGAGATCAGTGTCGTAGCCCAGAAAGAAACTTTCAATTCTGTCTTTCCAATAATCAAATTTCTCTCCATCAAAGACTGGAGGTTTAGCGTTGTAACTATCTCTTTCATTTGTGTTGGCCATAGTTTTTATCACTCTGGATCTCTCTACAATGTTAAGTGTTTGATTAGAAAATCAATAACAGAGCCGAAGCTCTGATACCAATTGAAGGTGAGAAAAACAAGAAACGGGGGGGTTTGAATTGTTTTGGAAATAAAAACTTTTTCAAAGAATAAGAACACACAAGATTTTATACTGGTTCGCTTAGAAAACAAAGCTACTCCATTCCACCCGGCCAAGGTGATTTCTCCTTCAAAAAGGACTTAATCCACTAATCTTGAAAGATTATACAACCAATCGTCTAAGAGAATAATCTCTTAGCCCTCTCAAGTATACAGACTGCACAGAGTCACTTGAGGAACAAAAACAATTTAAACAAAATAGAGTTATAATGTAAAATGCTTCTAAGAGTAAGCGAGTATTACAGAAAAATATTAGAACAGGAGTTTTTCACGTAAGAGCAGCAGCTCGTGAAAAAATGAGAGAATATGAATGAAGTTTCTGTGCGTCGCAGATGTGTGTCTCTCTAGTGAGGTAAATTGTCCTTTATATAGTAGTTGAGAAGGACCGTTAGAGTGATGACAGAATCTTGGTCTTTGATGAGTATTCAATGTCATTACTTCTGTGTTTCTTTCTATAACCATTTTTTTCTCCCTTTTAAATTCTTTCTTAAAATACTTCCTTTCCATAGTGAGAATTATTTTCGTTATGCTTTCTGGACTTGTGAATCTTTATCAGAGTCTTGATGTACCAGAGTTATTCTTCAGAGGATGATCACGTCTGACTTCATCAGAGCTTCTCAAAGTACTAGTCTTCTTAAGTGTCAGAGTCTGAGACCAGTAGTTTGTTGGAGCTTCTGGTTCTTTTTGTTGTCTTTCTTTTTATCAGAATCAGAACTTCTTGGACGTACTCCTTTCTCAACGGCGTCTGATCCTTTAATACTTTATATCTGACATACGTTTGTATCTGGTATATGATCAAAGTCCTTCATGACTGTTCAGAGTCCTGCGTGAATGTTCAGATTCCTGCATGAATGTTCAGAGTTCTGCATACTTAGAAAAAATCTCGTTAGAGTGCCATTTTTGGTTTCTCCTTTGTTATCATCAAAATCTTAGAAATCTATTGTAGAACTAGTTTTGTTCTTACAAATAGTTGAGTGTTCTCCAAAAACTGACAATTTACCTTTCCATTCTTGATTACTAACACAACTTACTAACATATTATTGTATTAACATTACTTTAATGTCATTTATATTATGCTCTTTATTTTTTCTATTTACTTTATGATTTGGTTTTAGCATCTCATCTCATATTGTTTGTGCTTATGATATTTGGTATTTATCCACTTGGACCTATGTTTATGTTTATTCTCTTTTTCCTTTGTCCATTTGGACTTCTTTTTCTTTTATAGACATTAATAAAGGGAAAAAACCTAAAAAACGACACTCTTGATTCATGGAATTGTGGTTACTATCCTTGGAATTATTGTACAATTATGGACTTAGAACAAGAATCCTGAACCTTTTCTTTGGGAGTTTGAGATTTAAGACCTTGGATTCATCTGGTACCTTTGACTTTGGGCTTCTTTTGAAGAATTGACTTGGTTACTTTGGTTTCATCTGATACATGGATCATTCTTTGCTTATTTGGCTTGCTTAAGGCTTAATTCAAATGAGGGAATTCTTACTTGACTCATGTCATAAAGCTTTCTTTTTCTTTGTTAGATCTTTCCTCCCTAGCTTTTACTTTATGTCCTAGGATAGCCTCTTCATCTCCTCCCCTTCTTTGATTTTCAAAATTTTCTCTCTTCTTTTTAAAAACCTTCTTATTTTTAAACTTGAACCATTTTCTCAATAAACCTTGACTTTTGTCAAGTTATTTTCAAAATATATTTATTAATAAAATCTAATACATCTTAAGCATGTTCAAAACCAATTTAAAATAAAAAATAGAAATACATAACTCATTCAAACTATTTTGTGCCCTTTGTGCATCTTTTTTCTTTTAAAACTTTTTTCTGAAAGTTTAGACATGTGTAATTTCCATAGTTGAGATGTAATCCTCCTATCCCCATAGTATTGACGATAATTCTTTTCCACCCAAGAGAGCTAATGGCATACTTGTTGATATTTATCCAAGTTGGAGCCCTTCTCCGCGGTGATGTAAAGTTCTCATACTTGTGGGTGGCTAGTTGAGTGATTTCCTTAAAATGACAAATGTTTTTTCATAAAAAAAAATGAGTCAAAACAAACATCTTTGTTATTTTTACCATGAACTACAAGGTTTTTATCCTCCATTGCACTTTGTTGTACGTAGGCATGAGATTCAGGAAGTCTTGGCAAACACGAAAATTATAAAAAACATTTCTCTTCTGACCTCCCCAATATTTTGTAAACAACACTATTTTAAAGTCAAAATACACATATTTTCAAAGAGGTTCCTAAAGAGTACTATATATGTTTAAGGTGTTAGTACATTCTCTTTGCCTAACCAACCCACGAACCCTTGTCTCTTTTTATTAGTTTTATTTTAAAACTTCTTCGGGTTTTGTTCGTGGTTTTCCCCTTTCCTTTGGAAATGATAAAAGCGCGGTGGCGACTTTTACTTTGTGAGTTAAGTTAATTAATAGCTTAATCTCAAATTTTTTACCATTACAGAATGAACTTAAACGCCAAGGATTGTGAAAAGTTTCTCAATGCTCAACTCCCACTTATTTATAAGAAAAGTATATTGGACGATTCATATTTGCTATGGAAAGGAGTATGAGATCAATGACTGAAGTTCTCATTAGGAATACATGCAAACTCAAGTGCATTATAAGTTTCATCATGCCCTAGCTTGTCGCATCAACACACATGTAAAAATAAAGTACTGAAATGTTTCAATGATGTAAATGCATTTAATGTGCTTGTTCGCTACTACTTTTTCAACTCACTCAAAATGTTTTTGTTCTCTCTCACATAGGAAAACATCCTTGGAGGCAGAAGAAAATCATTAAAGGCTTCCCCGACTTTCTCAGTGCCAAATAAAGGCGTGGTGAAATTGTTTTGGGCCATTCAAAGGTCCAATTAGCTAAGGCCCGATTTATCTCAAATCCATTCCACTTGGCCCAAGGTATAAAGTCAATCCACACAGAAAGAAAGGTAGATTCTCTGATCTCTAATTTTCACTAAACTCATCTTGAATCTTGAACTGACTTAAGCATTGAAGTGTTAACCTCTCGGGTCCACCCTGCACCACTGTATCAGAGATCAACATCACCTATTCAAGACCTCTAGTTCACCGACTACATCCAATTCTTGTTCCAGGACAAAACAACTCTCAAATATAATCTTATTTTATTTCAAATCTTATAAATTTGGTTGATATCAGTTTGATTATCCTTGTTTTGATCTTGTTGGGAATTCAACATGTGTTTCAATTTAATATTGTACTTTTTTAATTTGTGGTTATGTCTTGACTCTTTTTTGTCTAGCATTCTCCAAATGAATGAGAAATCAATGTATAAGTGAACTCATGGTTGTGAAGTTCACACATCATGTTAACCAATATCCAATGACATCCTTCAACGAATTTACTCTAAGTTTAAACAAACAACCACACCTTATAAAGGTTTTTGTCTTTCACGTAACTTATAATGTTTTAGACTCCCTTTACAATCATGTTATACTTTTATCTTCCTTCCTCTTTTACTCATCTTTACATTTGTTTTTGTAATGATATCAACCATTTTGTTTTGTATACCCATCTTTATAGCACATATCAATAGGATTTTTCTTGTCTTAAATATTTGATATATGTTAAAGGATTTGGTCAACTATTAACATAAGAGTTTCACTACAAGAAAATGTTGGATCAGCCAGGGCATTTCCAAGGTGAAAAGCCCTATCACTAAATATCTACGTTTTCTTGGGGTTTATCCCCTAACAATGTATAAAATAAAAAACAAAATTTATAAAGACAACAGTGTGGGAAAAACCCTCGCAAACATTAAGGAGGGAGATTTTGAATTTTGTAATTGACCATTTGCGAGGGGGGACCCCTAGCCAACAGTTGCAGTATATTAGCAAGGGGCAACCCCACGTAGATTGTGAGAGCAGTCTGCCACATTTCCCCACCACATCTACCTCATGTAAGACACTTCAATAAAGGTATGGACTTTTGTGAGGGGCACACCCTAGAAATTTATTTTCGTTTGATTTGGGAGGTGCAGCCTCTTGAAACTATTGTCACCCCTCTGAACTATTTCCCATCACTATGTACGCGTGTCAGCTCATTTATGATATCAATAAATGTGTTAACAACTAGTGAGGGGCATCCCCTAGCTAAGTATGACCGTTTAGTTGTCATGGGGAGCCCCCTAACAAAATGCAAAATATATTTGCGACTTCCCCTTTCATTTTTCATTCCACCATTTTAGCATTCATCTTTTTCTTTCCATTTTCTCTCAACTCTAGTTCCATAATTTTACTCTTCCTTTAACAAAAATCATATTTTTCATCAATAAATTTTTAACAAGTTATCATTTGGAAGGTAATTATTTACATTTTTTATTTGTTTTTTATTCTTCTGATTTTCGGATATAATAAAACCCTAATTTTAATTTATTTTGCTTACTTTCCATTTTTTCTATAAAGGTTTGAAATTTTGAAAGGAGAATAAAATCAAAGGTTAAGAGTTGTTTAATTTCTTCATCCAAGGTACACATTTTTTCTCTATTTTTTTAAATCCGAATATACGAATATTTGTTGGATATTAGTTGATATTCGTTAATTTTTATTATCTTTTAATATTTGAATGTATCTATATTTGTTGATATTTGTTAATATTATTTTAGAAATAATATATTATGTATTATTTAAATTTATTTTTGAAATTATATTATATAATATGTAATATATTATATATTATGTATTATACATTATTGATTAATTAGTATTATTTATTTATCAATGATATATTATATATTATATATTATATATTATGTTAATATTTTTAGAAATGATATATTATTTATGTATTATATAATGTACTGGTTTTAATATTAAAAAATATTTATACTATTTTTATTATTAATTAGTAATAATATTATTTATGTATTATATAACATACTGTTTTTATTATTTATGTATTATATAAATTAAATAAATAATATATTATATTAGCAATATATTATATATTTAGTATTATTTATTAACTAGTATTATTTATAAATAATATTTATACTAGATTATAATTTTATTTTTGAAATAAATACCTTCCAAAAAAGTATAAATAATATTTATAAAATAAAAAATAACAATATCAAAAATAGTATATATTTAGTATTGTTTTAGTACACATATAACACATAATTTATTTTTAGAAATATTAAGTATTATGTGATAAATATTTGTATGAGAAAATAATGTTTTATTTTAATTTTATATATTGTTTTTATTTTTTATTTTCGAAATAATACTTAAAAGAATAGTATAAATTATATTTTGAAAATGAATAAAAATCAGTATAAAAAATAGTATACATTTATTATTATTTAGTAATATATTTTCATATTACTTTGATAAATATAATTAACACTTAGAAATTATTTTAGAAATATTAAGTAGTATGTGATATATATTTAGTATTATTTAATATTATGTAATATAAATTATTTAGTAATATATTTTAGTTTAGTAATATATATGACGTGTATATACTTAAAAGTATATATTTAATTAAGTGGATAATTAATAGATATCTGTAAGTGTATAATTAAGTGTATAATATATGTTATAATCTCTCTTTTCATAAATATATGCTAGTTATATGATGTGATTGATAAAAATTTAAAAATTTATCGATAGATCAATCCCCATATTATTTATAAAAGTTAAACACGAACATTGTTATACATGTGCGGTATGTAATATTATAAATTCTATCATAGTTGGATGTATGATAAAAAGTTTCTAGGAAGACGTGAGCTTAAATCATATTTTAATGAGTAAGTTGTCGGTTATCTCACATGTACGTTTTCTCAAGAATGTTGTAGAAGAGAAGGAATGGTAAGATGTTTGTGTTTAAAGCACGGGTGTAGGAATATAATTAGTGACCCAAGTGAAGTGAAACGTCACTTGGAGAGAATGGGTTTTAGGAAAAATTATTGGGTTTGGACATCTAATGGAGAAAAACTACCAGAGATGAATAAAGAGGCTTATAGTGGTCAAACACATATTGGATCAGAGATAAATAGAGATGCTTTAAGGAGTCAATCATATATGCAATATCAGGAATAATTTAATCTAATTGATGATATGGTCGGTGGCACATTAGGGGTGAATGTGGCTTATGATGAACCTCAATACTTTGATGTGGAAGATCTCCTGAATGAGAGAGCGCAAAAGTTTTATCAGTTGTTGAAAGAAAGAAATATACGATTGTTTGAGGGGTCTTCTGAATCTAGGCTATCAATGTGTGTGACGCTCTTGGCTACGAAGTCAATTTCCTTATCAGTGTTTAGAATTCTTTGCAAAAATGATGTTAGGTGCGACTCATGTGAAAGAAAACATGCATACAAGTTATTATGATGCAAAAAGGATGGTGTCGAAGTTTGGATTAGAAGTAAAAAAAGATTGATTGTTTCATATGAGGTTGCATGTTGTTTTATAACAATGAGTTTGATACAAATAACGAGGGATTGGAGGAATATAAGTTTTGTAAGAGTCTGAGGTATGTAGTTCGTAGTAAAGGCGTTGATTGAAAGCAAAAATGAGTTGCATTGAAGTCCATGTTCTATATGCCAATAATACCTAGGTTGCAAAGAATGTTTGCATCAATGCATAGTGAAAGACAAATGACATGGCAGCATGAAAGCATAATTAGCTCATGCATGACGCGACATCCAT
Organism: Lathyrus oleraceus; assembly: GCF_024323335.1. NCBI lineage: Eukaryota > Viridiplantae > Streptophyta > Magnoliopsida > Fabales > Fabaceae > Lathyrus > Lathyrus oleraceus. The sequence goes on along the minus strand of NC_066584.1, from coordinate 337,226,988 downwards.
CGGATGGTGAGACATGAAAACACATTGATAGATTACATCCATATTTTGCAACAGAACCCATAAATGTTAAGTTTGGATTATGCATGGATGGTTTTACTCCTTATATCCAATCATCATAAATTTCCTATTCTTGTTGCCCAGTTATTTTTACCCCCATACAATATCCCTCCTGAGATGTGTATGGCAAAATCTTAAATGTTTTTGACATGCCTCATTCTAGGTCCGTCGAGTCCAAAGGCAGGAATATATGTTTATTTAAAACCTTTATTTGATGAACTGAAGAGGTTACAAATCGGAGAATGGACTTATGATGTGTCTCGTAAACAAAATTTTAATATGGAAGCTGCTTTGATATGGACAATTAATGAATTTCTTGCATATGGGTTGTTGTCTGGTTGGGGTACCCATGGAAAAATGAAATGTTCGCATTGCATGGGACACACACAAGAATTTACTTTGGAAATGGGTGGGAAAAGTTCGTGGTTTGATTGTCACCGTAGGTTCTTACCTTCAAACCATGCTTTGAGAAAAAAATAAAAATGCCTTTAGAAAAGGAAAAAAGTAACAGATCTTCCTCCCCCTCGTTTGTCATCGACTGAAGTATAGTATAATGTTTGTGACCTACCAAAATTCACAGATAATGATAAAGCATATAGAATTCAAGGATATGGGGACACACGCAATTGGACAAAAAGAAGTATTTTTTTTGGACCTCCCATATTGGCGTGACGCCCCTCGTCTATTATTTGCATTTTAGATTAATTAAAACTAATTATTTTTTTCTTATATTTTCATTTAATTAGCGTGACGAGTTGGGTAGAACTCCGCTTCTTAATGAGATTCATCTAGAAACTCATATCAAGAAAATGGAGAGTTTGTCGATGACCGCTCAAAAAACACTCAATTATATTTTTCTTATATTTAGTCATTTTAATTATGTTCTTTTATGTATATAATTTATTTAAATTATGATAACATCTAACTTATTTATTTTTATAGGAGAAGTATGATAGACGACTTGCCCTTACTCTATTAGAGCATTCTGAGTTACCTTCACCGTCACTGGGATATCCTGTTGATCCTTGTCTGGGTTTTCAGACTTGGTATGATGTTGCTCGCGAAAAGAGGGAAAATGGGAGAGTGTATGGTGCTGGAGGGTATGCAAAAACAATCAAGCGGTGTAATATGAGTTTTAGAATGAGACTTGCTGATGGAGAAGGAACATCACAACCACCTATATTATATGTTAGAAACTGTGAGATCCTTAGCGCATACCGAGGCAGCACGCGAAGCAACAACAAGAAATGCCAAAATTGAAGTAATGAGGAGAAAACAAACAAAGATGGAGGACGAACTGAGGAAAAAATCAATGGAGCATGAGGAAGCAATGCATGTTACAAATGAACGCGCACATAGATTTGAGCAATTTTTGGTCTTTCATATGAATCAAGGTTTTGGAGGAATTGATGATGATGATGATGATGATGATGATGATGAGGAAGATAATTAAATTTGTGGGAATATGATGAAACTTTTAATATGTGTATTTTTATTTTTATTTTTATTTCACCTAATCATGAAGTATTTTTATTTTGGTGGATATGAATACAATTTATTTCTATTTCACCTTTAATTATGAATTATTTTATTTCTTAATTTTATTTTATAAAATTTAAAAATATTTATTTATTTATTTATTATATTGATGGTATTTTATTATAATTAAAATTATTATATTTATAGTAATATAATTAAAATATTATTATATATTATTATAAACATTAGTTAGAGACTAATCTTCTCACAAATACCAAAACGTATATGAATTTGCTAGAGGCTTATCCCTAAGCAAATGATTGACACACTGGCTAACAAATGTCAAAACATAAATGCATTTCCTAGAGGCTTATCCTCTAACAAAATATTGATACAACTGTGCCACTAGACTGCTCCTACACCTGCATGTCAACAAATGAAAATTTAAGCATGACAATTTAGGAGGATTTAGCCCCATGTTAATTAGCTATGCGGAAAACCTCTAATTAATTATTTGTGATTTCCTATTTAACTTGCAGGTTTATTCCCTCACAAATTTTTATTTTGTAAAAGAGTTATGAAATAGTAAGAAATTTAACCCCTAACTAAAAACACACTTTCTTAAAAGTGTTTATTCTTCATTGTATATCACATAAGTTAAATTCGAATCAACAATTTAAAAAAAATTACTGAGATATAGTAAGATCTAATTTGAATATTCAAAGTTGTTATTTTACTTCAAAAACGTTTGATCTTAATTCAACAATTATAGTTATTCTAAATGTGTGAATGAATTAAACTTTAACTACATACAATCATGATCCCTCTTAATCATCTCCATATCTTTCACACCCCACTCTCCTTTTACTCATTTTTCTTTTGAGAGTGATGCATCTGCGAGGGGATCCAACTCCAAACATATATGTAGGTATAGTTTTATGAAAAACATAGTACAATATAGATGAATCGATTGTTTCAAGATGCTTTTATTTATTTAACTCAAAGACATGAAGATATTTGTGAAAAATTAAGCTTGAAAATATTTTCTCATCTCTCGAAAATGATTTATTTGATAATTTCACATCAAGTAAAAGTAATATATAAAGTTAAATAAAGTGTGAAATTGATGTGTCAAGTGTTAGAAGCTTTTTATTACCTATTTATGGTGAGAGTACATTACATGTATTAATGCTTCAATCCAAACCTTAAACAATACATGTGAGATACGTTTTAGCAAACTTTTAAAACCTCATTCAAAAAGAAATAGAGACAACACTACTTTTAACAAATTATTAATACAGTATAACCATATAAACTTAACATATTAAATAAATAATTAATAAACTTATTAAACCAAAGTCCTCTATATACCAAACCAAAGAAAAAAGCACTATCAAGACATGTGCTTATTCTTTTGTGTTGGAGAGAAAAGGAAAAAAGTTAAATTATTTGAAGAAAGAAAGATGGGAGAAATTAGTGGCCAACATGAAACGCAATAACAGCAAAGAAAGAGTAAAATGATAGAGTCAAAAGAGTCAAACACCAAAACTTATCTACTTTACATGAGTAAGTTGTTCCTTCTCTAACTATAGTCTATACCCTCTAGGAGACTCCTTTTTCTTACTTCAAACCCCATCCATGTGTCTACGATTCTTTACTTGGAAAAGGGAAAAATAGTATCCTAACCATAACAAAGCATGTTCAGTACTGTACATTATTCATATATCACCTTAAAAGTGATGCTAATACATGGTGAATCATGCATCACTTTATGCATAATTTAACATGCATCGCTTTATATTAAACATGGTGAATCATGAAATCTTATGGGTGTTAGACACATATTAGCTACAAAAAGTTACTACCCAATTTGTAGATTAGAAACAGTATTGTCCTTTGTAATTTTTTTAAACACACTTTTAGAGAAAAAGGTTCGCTAAGCACGAAACAAACCCAAATACAAAAGAATGTGGCTTACAAGATAAAGGATGATCCTTTAAGCTAATGAGATTTGGGCTCAAAAAATGTGTCTAATCAAATAATAGAGAGCATTTAACCTGTCATCCTTCGCGTTATATCAGTCACTCCCATAATATGTGTGTTTTTAGTGTTATGCTCTTGCATAAAATACCATTTTTTATAAAGTATAAATGCGTATCGGAAATTTCGATACTACATTGAAAAATCAATAAACAATTTACAAAAATATTGAAAAATTCACAAAGAATGTCGAAATTTTTTATTTTCTATGAAGAAATACAAATGATTTTGAAGTTTCTGGTATAGACCGGTATATATTGGAAATTTATCTTCTAACTCAATCCATGTCTGATTGGTTCTACTTAGTAAACAATGTAGCCAATCTTTTTTCTTTCCTATTAAAGAAAACCCGAACAATCTCCACTTGATTTGACTATTATTTACGCACAAAGAACATATCTCAGAAAAATGAGTCATATGCTACCAAAGATATCTAATAGCGCTTCCATCGAACTCGTTATCTTTCAAATCTGCAAGAATAACATTTTTAATGTTAAAAGTAATATGATTACCTAATTTGAACACAAGAGATCTCCACCCAACGTCAGTTCTCCTGCAATAGTCTCCCAAGATCTGCCTAGGGGGATTGACCATGACTTTTCTTCTTGTTCTTTCCTTATTAACCGTGTCAAGTGAGCTATTTTTTATATTTTATTTTTGTTTCTATTTATCTTAAATCTCGCATAAATAAACCAAAAACACCTCGGTAGTACTGCAATAATTAACAATAACTAAAAACAACAGAAAATAAAAAATAAAATAATAGCAATAAAAATATAGAAAAAGAAATAAAAACAAAAATAGAAAACAAAAATAAAATTATAAATATTAACAATAAGAAATTTAAAATACAAAAAGAAAATAAAACAAACTAAAACAAAAATAAAGATAAAACAAAAAATAAATTGAAACAAAGAAAATAACAAGGTAAAAATAATTTTTAAAAATATATATAACATTTGAAGCACAAAAGTAGCTTTGTTAAACTAATTCAATAATCCCCGACAACGAAGTAAAAAATTTGATGACAATTTTTAGCATGTGTACTAAATATATCGAATTAATAAAATTTATAAGTTCGTATAAACAAAAATTGTTTTATTTTAACAAAGTAATTCACATGCTATTGAAAGTAAACATGGGATTTTCATGTGTGCTTAGATAAAATAAAAGCATATATGAAATTGTTGGAAAACTTGATCGTATTAACGATGATTAGGTTTTATTTGAATCCCTAAAATCGTATTGTTGATGAGTGTGTTTATTTATCTAAAATTGATTTCACAAAGTTACGATGAATTAACAAGACCATTATACCAAATTCTTTGGTGTATAACACACTAATTTAAATGACAACTCCCTAATTCCTTAAGCTAATTGGATAGTAAATTCAGGAAAATTATGTCTGTTAATTCCTTAGCTACAACTAATAATCTAAATATATAATTGAACAATTAGTCTAATTCATGTATATAGAGTTAAGGTTAGTAATCACTACAAATCTAGGTTTGATTAGTGAGTTCACAAAACACACAAAAGGAATTACACAAAAGAGTAACTGAATAGAAAATGCAATATCAATTTATGCACATAATACAAAACAAGTCATGTGTCTCAACAGATCAAACATGATCTATCTCCTAAGCCCTAATTATAAGACCCCAATTTTGACCCTAAGATTCCTCATTCTATCTCATCATTTTGCATTGGCTTTGGGATCACACCTTGGCATCCTCCTTACCCCTCAGTCATTGGATTTGCACTAGGAGAGATCACCAAGCACTACTTGGTTGTATCAACTTTATTTTCCTTTGCTTACTAACCAAAATACCAAAAATATGTTTATGTGTAGCTTTGTTTCTTTGGTAGGAAGTGTATGTGTCCATCTATGACTCATCAAGCTCACAACTAAGGTTTAAGGCTCTCAATGCAAAGAGAAAGACAAGGAAAGGTTCACATTGGTTCTAAGCATCATATATGGATCTCCATGTTCTTTATTTGTCAATTTGATCAAGAATTCATCAAGAATTTGAATCTTGTTTGCCTTGGAAACCCTAATTCATCTAGGTATCTTATGTGACTTCCTCTATGAGCCCCAAAGATCAAGAGAACTTCAAGTTTGCAAGTTGTTCAAAAAGGTTGACTAGAGAAAGCCAACTGGTCAAAACTGGGGTTCCCTAGACCCTATCTCCTAAAATTTGTGTCATATCAAAATTATTACAAGATAAAAGTTACTCTTTATTATATTCTAAACAACTTTCATGTTGACATCAAGAGCTAATTTTTCTTATAAAGGCATCTTTTATGGTGAACAATTATAGGTTATTTTGTCTGTGCCCTAGTTAGAAGGCCAACTTCCAAGGACCATAACTTGCTCAATTTTGGTGATATTAAGGTCATATAAGTTTAATGATCAATTTCAATATATATTATCTAACTTTGATTCTTTGCAAAATGAAAAATTCTACTTGCAAGGGCATGTGCTAAGAGGAAACATTATAGGCCATTACCATTGAACAAGTATTTTTCCTCAACTTCTAAAATCCATAACTCCCTCATGCAAGATTCAAATGGTGTCAAATTTATGACCAAATTGAATAGGAATTAAATATCTACAACTTTAGTGAAGGAACCATTTCCATTTTATGCTCACAGAAAAAGTTATTGAAGGTGAAAGAAGTGGTCATTTGACTTGATACTTTGAAAATTTCCAACTATGTTTGATTTCTCAAACTTGCACCTCAAAATTCATCATGATCCAAGTTCCAAATAGAAAAGTGTTCAACATAAAATTTGTTCCCCTTGATGTCACATTTCTAAATCATCCAAGATCACTTCATTTGGATGATAATTGAGGGACTTGCACATGGTCCCTTTGTTGGGTTTGTTTTGGTAACTTTTGCACTCAAATGATTAATTCTTTTTGCATGTTTCCATGTGATGAATTCAGTACCAAATGTGTAAAAATTGGAAGTGGATTGCATCATTGGTTAGGCCTAATTCAATGCCCATGCACCCATGCACAATATTTCTATTTTTGGCCAAAATTGAAATGGTGCAAAACTAAATTCCATAGCCTATAAATACAAGTGCATTGCTTCAAGAATAACAGACACACCCTACCCAAGCCTTGCATAGCTAACTCAGAACCCTACTCCATATAATTTCTTGAAGATTTCTTTGAAATCGAGTTTGAATTTATCCTTCTGTTTTGGGATTCAAACTCCAAGGATTCATTACCATTTTCATCTCAATTGATGACTCCAAGCATAAGGAGGAAGAACCAAGTGGATTCACATTGAGATCAAGCCAAATCACTACTACCCAGTGGTAATTTTTCAAAACTTTAAGCCTTCAATTCTCACTCAATTCTCATGTATTCTCTTTGATTATTGGTTGTCTCAAGTCCTACCAATGCAGGCAACAAGATTGAGTTGCTTTGAGGTCAAATCGAAGTAACTCAGATCATGTACCTCAAAATTCAATTCCTCATATGTCTCAATATATTTGGAATTTGACAAAATTAAGGCCAGATTCGAGCTCTTGAGCTTTTTCTCTTAAAAATAGTGTCCTTATTTTTCATTTTCTGAATGGTTGGGGTGGACCAGTCCGGTGAGGTCCACCGGATAAGACAGCCGTAGCTAAGGCTCTGGTGATGTGTTGGCAAGGATCCAACCATTTGATCTTGAGTCCACGTTCTAATCTTGACCGCTCCTTCTGATTACCACTTGTACATGCGCGTCGACTGTGGACTATGGTGGATGATGCGCGCTTGGCCATCAAATCTGCCACCTCAATTAATGGAGGAGATCACATGGTCCTCGTTTGTTCTATTTTCTATTTTTATTCTGATTTTTCATTTAATCCATTTATTTTGTTTAATTCATATTAATTTTATTTTCAATTCAAAAAATATGGGACTTTAACCAAAAATCTTTAAATATTTTGCTCATCCATATTTTGAATTAAAATCATATTTTGGATTAATTTTGATATTTTTCATGAATCAAACTATTTTTGACTTGTTTTAAATATTTTTAAAATACTTTTGACTTTCCAAAAATCATGAATTTTTTTGTCTAAGGTCCTTTGACCGATTTGACCTAGGATAAATCCCTTGGCCATTTATTGGGTGTTTTTGAAGGGATTTGAGGTTTTGTCCAATTTAAAATGCATTTTAATTCATTTTTAATTTGATTTTTAATTAAATAAATGCTTGAAAATTATGTTGAGCCATTTTTATGGTCTTGTGATGTTTGACTTTCTGATTGGCCTTGATCATGGTTGATTTGTCTTTTGTTTGACCAATACTATTGGATTTAGGGGATTGATGAAATGTACATTTCATCTCCCAAAATGAATGGATAATATTGATCAGATGAAATTCCTCATATGATCAATTTAGGTTTCTATTTCCCCTTCCCTCTTCATATTCATCCCTATTCTTCCCCAATCCATGATTGACCAATGCAATCTCTTCATGTCTATTGCTAGCTGATTCATCAATGACCTTGTGTCAGATGAACCAGCATAAGCCAGAATGAGATAGGTCATCAATGACTCATCAATGACTTTGGTGGACTGTTGGACTTGATCTGAACTTTTGGACTTAGGATAGGCAACCTCCCTATGCTTTGAGAACTTCTTCAATGCCACTATCTGAGACTGAGCTATCTTTGCTTGTACCTTTCATCTGATACAAGACCTTGAGTGACTTTGACTCATCTTCCACTTTGGCCTTGTGCTTACTTGTTATACTGTTATTGTTGTTGATGCCTGATGTTTGTTTTAAGTTGACCAGGGGATATTTTCATCTGATATATTGGAAGAAATTGAAGACTGCTAGTTATTGGGTTGCCTTTCTTGGATATTCGGCTATCTTTATTTGATGCCATGGTCTTCATATAATTGCCTTGATATCGCTTATGCTTGTTGCCTGCCAAAGTTCAAAGGAAAAATGGGTTTCTATATGACGTTCTTATCTATTGGATTGCATCCCATTGGCCAGATCCTTTGAACCCTTAACTAATAATTTTTTCTAGGATAGTCTCTTCATCTTCTCCCACTTCTTAAATTTCAAAATTTCTCCCTCTTTTCAAAAACTTTCTTTGTTTGTGTTTTCTAACTTAGACATGTTTTAATGATTAGAAACTTTGGCCTTATGCCGATGAATTATAAAATCTTTTCTTAATCAAAATTGTAAATGAACTTAACCATATTGACTTTAATTTCAAAAAGATAAAAGAACTAACAACCCCATTCAAAACTTTGGCCTTTTATTCCTTCTTATCAAACTTTTATTAAAAGCAATTCACCAATTTTCTTTGAAATTTTTACCACTAACTACGGTGTTTTGATCCCTCATTTTTATGTTGGTACGTAGGCATAAGACCGAAGTTCTTGTCAAACACAAAAATATAATCAATGAATTCTCTTCTAATCGCCTCATTCCCTTTATTTTATCAAACATGATATTGACTGAAACACTTGCACACAAAAAAGGGCTCCCTAGGATTACCTAGGACACTTTAGGTGTTAACACCTTCCCTCTGTGTAACCAACCCCCTTACCTATAATCTATGGAATTTTATTAGTTTTGATTTGAAAACTTCTTATCTTTCGGTTTTGTTCGTATATTTCCCTTTTCCTTTGGAAACAATAAAAGCGCGGTGGCGACTCTGGTTTTATTGACGTTAAGCTTATCCATAGTTTGATGGTTATGAATTTACTGCTACATAAATTAAGTGGCGACTCTGCTAGGGAGTAGTCCTCAGTGGGTTTAGCCTACTTTTTTGTGTGTATATATTTATATATTTGATGTTTGTTTGTATATATTATTGTATGATACTCTGTCTATTATGCTTGGTGATCTTTTTGTGGTGAGATAAGTTCTAACCCGAACTTGAGTGCAATCTAAGATAGGAGGGTGATATAATCATGTTGGCTTTGAAGGAGTAGTCCTGAAAGAGTTGACATGAGATCCCCCACTCAGTGGAGACCTCTTTAGAGTTATGGATGCCACATAAATAATTTGTGAATATGCATTAATTTCTATAATTTGGGGGTCCGAGAAGCTGAGGACTGTAGAACACTTAACCTAACTTGGCCCATATAGGACGTAGTATGGAGAATGTTTAAGTGTAGACTTGATAACGGTTGTTACACGATACTACACTCAGGCGAGTTTCTCTTGAGAATACTATGGGTTGGTAAGTCAATCATCTTAACCTATAATATCTGATAGATGGGATCGTGACTCTGGGAACTTTTTAAAACATGATTTACAGGTTTTTACCCTTAGTAAACACCTTTGGGATGGTTCTTAACCCGACTCCATGCTCGTGACTCACAACAAACCCTTTGATTCTTGGTTGATCCGATCAGTCTCATAAATATCAATGGAATTTGGGTGTTGATAAGGTGAAAGCCATCATCCACCAAAATGGATGATTGATCTCGATGATGACTTGATCCATCCCTTTACCTTTGTTTGTGTTTTCCTTGTGTGTGATCCCTTGTGTGTGATTGTTGCATTCATGCATACATGTGCATCATAACATTCATCATAGAAAATAAATTTCAAGGAACTAAGGTCTTGTTTGCAAATATTTTCAGACCATGGATTGTGGATGAAGGAACACTAAGAAGTAGAGTTTCAGATGTCCTGATTTGAAAGAGCTAAGGAAGTTGTCATCCTTTGTATTAGATCCCTTGGATTTTAAGCAACGTCATGGGAAGCTCTTGTCTATGTTATCGACTGATATGGCTCAAGCCGGTAGCATGGATGCTTTTGAAGCTATCTTGGTATTACTCATCTATGGCTTGGCTTTGTTCCTTAATATTGACGGTTTTGTTGATGTTAACGCCATTAGAATTTTCTTGATTGGGAATCTTATTCCGACTCTTTTGGGTGACATGTATTTCTCTTTGAATTTAAAGAATTCTAAAGGTGGCGGAACTATTGTGTGTTGTGTTCCTCTTCTGTACAAGTGGTTTATTTCGCACTTGCCTCAAACGCCTGATTTCGTGGAGAATCGACAATGTCTATGATGGTCCCAAAGACTTATGTCTTTCACTAATGATGATATTTATTGGTATGATTCTGCATTAGGTAGCTTGGATATTATTGACAGTTGCGGTGAGTTCTCTAACGCGCCTCTCATTGGTACGCAAGGAGGAATCAACTACAACCCAACATTGGCCCGTCGCCAACTTGGGTTCCCCTTGAGAGATAAGCCTAATAACGTTCAGTTAGAGGGTTTATTCTATCAGGAGGGTAAAGATCCCAAACTTTTGAAGAGTAAAATGGTGCGTGCTTGGCACAATGTGAATAGGAAAGGAAGATCCTAGCTTGGTCCATGCAACTGTGTAGCTTTGGAAGCTTACACTCTTTGGATGAAGAAGAGATCTTTGGAACTCAAGATGTCGTACGCTTGTGAGAAACCTATGTATATGGTTGTGGTTGAGCCATCAACTCTCCCTAACCAAGATGTAGAGGAGTTGGAAGACGCACTTGCCAAGATGAAGCAAGATAGAGATATGTGGGAAGAGTGGTTCCATGCTTTAATGCAAAAACATGGGGAGTTGCAGCTTGAGTCAAAAGACAAAGATGCGTTTATTGAGATCCTTGAGCAGCGTACAAAGATGCGCTTATTATCCTCTAGTATGCCTCAACCTTCCGGTGCTTGGAAGAAGATTGTTGATCAGCTTGTTCTTGAGAAGGCTCAGATGAAGACATCCTTTGAGTCCGAGATTCAATGCATCCAAAGGAAGTATGCTCCCATAGCCAGATCATCTGATGCAGTTGCTAGGGATCCTTAGGATGATAGTTTCCTTTTCTCTTGTATTTGTATTTTGGTTTCTGAAATTGTACTCAGTGTAATCCTTCCAAATTTTATGAATAAAAAGAGATTTTATAGTCAATTGAATTGTTATTATTATTGATAATTGTTATTAATAATTGAAATATATTTGCAAGTAAGGTTTCATATGTTCCTTGAAATTAAAAACAATAAAAAATATTGCATTTCATACATCATTTGCATAAGAGGTTTCTTCCTCCAGGTGTCTTATCAGTTCTTCTTCTGTGTATCAGCCAAGTTGACTCATCACTATAACACCCGAGCTAATCGACCGAAGAGAATGTAGCACCTCGAGCAAGAAAAAAGGGAACTGAAGGACCAAATCTACAAACTCACAACCTTGATGGAATCTGTGATAACTACTCAAAACCAACAGTCTCCACCTCTTGCAACCCCTCCTCCTCAGAGGACTATCATTTGAGAGATTTCTTCATCAACTATACCTATGGCAGCTAGCCAGTTTGTTCCTGTCATACCAGCTGGATTCCCGTGGGGAATGCCACCATATTTCGTGTCTGAAGGGTATGCACCTAATTTTTCTTATGTTCTGACATCTAGCCCGATCCTGTCAGTGTCTCCTTTTATGTTTCACACTCTGTCTCGTGTCGAGGACACCATCTACCTCTCTGAGCCATCTGAAGGTCCAGATGTTTATGAGAAGATAGATGAAATGAAGGACCAGTTCCTTGAGCTGTGCAAGGAATTGAAGACTCTAAGAGGAAAGGATTTCTTTGGGAAAAGTGTTGTCGAGTTGTGTTTAGGGCCCAATGTCAAAATTCGGGTGAAATTCAAGGTCCCAGACTTTGAAAAATACAAGGGGAATACTTTCCCGTTGAGTCATCTTGTCATGTTTGCTAGAAATATGTCTACTCAAACTGATAACGATCAACTTCTTCTTCACTACTTCCAGGATAGTCTGACTGGAGCTGCCCTCTGATGGTATATGGGCATGGACAATGCTAGCATCCGTACTTTCAACGACTTGGGAGAGGCCTTTGTCAAGCAATACAAGTATAATATTGATATCGCGCCGGATAGAGATCAGTTGAGGTCTATGTCTCAGAAGGATAAAGAGACGTTCAAAGAATATGCTCAAAGATGGAGGGAGTTAGCTTCCGAGATTAGTCCGCCTTTGGAAGAAAAGGAGATGACTAAGATTTTCTTGAAGACGCCGAGTTCATTTTACTATGAATGAATGATTGCAAACACCCCCAACGATTTTACCGAGATGGTGAATATGGGGATGAGATTGGAAGAGGGAGTCTGTGAGAGACGTTTATCCAAAGATGATGCGTCAACCAACAAGAAGTATGGTGGGAATTTCTCTAAAAAGAAGGAAGGAGAAACTAATGAAATATCAGCTGGGAGGCAGAGGAGGCCTCATGTGAGGAAGAATTCTCAGTCACAGCAACCTCAACATCAGGTATCATCAGTAATTTCAGTATTTTCCAAAAATTCAACCAATCAATCAGTTCTTATTCAACACCAACAACATCAATAACAACAACCACAACAACGTATCAACTTTAGCAACAACAACAACAATCATCAGCAAAACTATGAGAGGAATAAGGTGTCTTTTGACCCTATTCATATGACATATGCATATATATATCCGTCTTTGGTCATTAAGAATCTTATCCAATCAAGGAACCCACCTCAAATTCCTGAGCCACTACCATGGTGGTCCAAACTAGACTTACACTATGCTTTTCACCAGGGAGCTCCTGGTCATGATATCGAAAATTGTTATCCCCTAAAGTATGAAATTCAAAAGCTAGTCAAAAGTGGTATGGTGTCCTTTGAGGACAGAGCACCGAATGATAAAGCCAACCTGTCGCCTGCTCATTCTAGCGGTAAATTCATGACCATTAAGCTATGGATAAACTTAATGTCAATAAAACAAGAGTCGACACCGCGCTTTTATTGTTTCCAAAGGAAAAGGGAAAAGTACGAACAAAACCCAAAGATAAGAAGTTTTCAAATCAAAACTAATAAAATGCCAGAGATTACAGGTAAGGGGGTTGGTTACACTGAGGGAAGGTGTTAGACCCAAAGTGTCTTAGGTACTCCTATGGAGCCCTTTTTTATGTGTGTATGTGTTTTGGTATAAAAGATGTTTGCAATAAATAGAGTGTGGGGGTGAGAAAAGAATTCATTAATTATATTTTTATGTTTGACAAGACCTTCGGACTTGTGCCTACGTACCAACATAAAAATGAGGGATCCCAATACTTGCATCAGATGAAAGCTCATTTCACAATGACTTGGTTTCAGAGATTTTGGCATTGGCCAAGTCCTTTTGCATAGGGAATGTTTCCTAATTCTAAGTTCAACGCTCAGATCAAATCCAACAGTCCACACAAACATTTTTTAGGGGGTTTTTGTTGTTTATTATGTACTTTAAGGTCCTAAGACCACAAACACAAACAAGGTACACAAACAAATATATACAATCACAATATATGGCTCAAGTGAGCAAAGTGAAAATAGCATTAAAAATAAACAAGTTAAATGATATGTATAATGACAAATGATAAATGGCTTGAATTTATAGTGCATAAAGTAAATGACTTTAAATTAAAAAGTTAGTCAAATGTTAGTTGATTAGAAATTAGTGGTGTTTTGCCTTTCAATTGTTTAAGTCATTCTTTGAAGAACACTCATCCCTCTATTCACAAGCATGGATCCTTGAACCAAGACATCTTCCAAAGGAAAGAAAAAAGGCCAAGTTTCCACACAATACCATGAAAGGGGGAGACTTACAATCTCACTTACTAGAATGCTTTGCCTTTTGTGTCAAAATTTAGCGCTATGTTAAGTAATCGTAATTGGACTTATGTAGAAGTCACAACTATCTGAAGTCAGGTAATAAAATTTTGGTATTAATTCATGTTAGAGATATGGTATAATGAACCATACTCCTAAAACATACCACACACAAAAAGAAGATGAACAAAGGGTGGACCTAATCTCATCCATCCTTGTATTGGTTCATGAACCAATTAGCCTTAGGATATTGAGATGTCATTGGCCAATGTAACACCCCAAAATCTGCCCTCCTCATTCATGCATTCATTTTTAGGTCATTTAGCATTTCACATTGCATTTCATCATTATCAATCAGAATTAGATACATTGCATTTCATCATGTCAATCAGAATCAGATCCTAGAAGCTTGAACATCATCCGAGACACTTTGTGGTTTCTATTCAGATGATCAGTTAACACAAGGGAAAGACTTGAGTTACTTCCAACAGGTTCAAATGGGGTCTATTCATCAGTCCAAGCGCTAATCTCAAAGGAGCAAAAAGCAGAGCCTGAGCTGTCATGCTCGCTAGGCGAGCAGAATGGTTCGCTTAGCGAAAGGAACTGTCATGCTCGCTAGGCGAGCAGATCCTTCGCTAGGCGAAGCCCGCGCATTTTCAGAATATAACAGAAAGTCATGGGCTTGAGTTACCCTCTTTTGAGCCCACAAAGTCACGAAAATCAGGTTATAAATACTAGAGTTTCAGTGAAACAAAACCCCGGGGGGGGAGAAAGAAGAGAGAGAAAAGGAGAGACCTAGGAACTAATCTGCAGCAACCTCCAGACAGCTCTGAAAAGTTCACTCTAACTCACACACTTTTTTGCCCCCATCTCATGTAAACCCTAACACTGCTTTGCAAACCCAACCGGGCAATTCAATTCCATTCGATCTCTCCAATCAGGTTTGCCCTATTCCCATTACCTTATGTTTTTAATTTGAATACTAGGAATGTATGAGGTATTATCGTGAGGTTTTACCCACGGGTTTAGATATGTATGAACGTGCAAATAATACCTTGAATATTTAATCGTTTCGTTGCTGATGGATACCACAGGGTTTAGGGTTTCTGAGATCGGACTGTTATCAATGAAGAACCCAAAACCCGCAGGCGTTCGCTGGCACCTTCGCTAGGAGAGCCTTTAGCGAGGCTTCGCTAAGCCTTCGCTAAGCAACGCAGCAGCGATCGCGACAGTAGCTGTTCTTTCTGTTTGCTCCAATCTGTTTTGTGTTTGCCATGGCATTGTTTTCCCCAGATTCCATCCTGTTACTCTAACCTGTTTGTTGAGTTTTTGTGAGGGCTCACATACTCTTGCAGGGATAGCTTGCTTGGTATTCCACTTTATTTGTGGGATACCACCTGGAGGTTTATTCCGATTACCTGTACTGACTCACTTTATTTGATGGTGCTAGCTTGGGGAGATCTCTGGGTTTCTTATTCCGTTAGTTGATATTACTTTGGATCTTTATCCGTGCGGTAGATCTCTTGACTCCTTTATTTTTCCAACATTTTACCGCCTTCTTAGCTGGAAGACCTCGATAAGAGGCAATATTTTGCGTGTTTACTTTATGCATGTTTGTTTTGTATGGTTTGATAGTCTCCCGTTTGCATGTCTATTAAGGTAGCACGGTTCCTTCGTCTAGGACTGCCTTTTTGCATGAGCATCCCTAAAACACCACAACTCATTGTTTTTTCTTCTCCTAAGAACACGTTTACTCATTCTACTACAAGCGAGTAAGTCTCCAAAGGTCGAGCATCCGGTAGATTGCGTAGTAACGTCGTTCGCCCAAAACACAACCCTTACCCGTAGTTAGCCGAACTACCTTTTGCTCTGATTCTCATTCCAGATGAGATACGTAGGCATAAGACGCGATGTCTTAGCGAGCACACATCCCCCAACCCTTATTAATTGAGGTGGCATATCAGATGGTCCAAAGCGCATGTTCTATGTGTTCCTTAGTCAAATGAGATGCACGCATGGTAATCACATTGGATGGTTGAGATTAGAGCATGGGCTCAGATCAAAGGGTTCTGGACAAGCCAGCACACCACCGGAGCCCTAGCTCTGGTCATCTTCTCCGTTGAGGACCACCGGACTGGTCCAAGTTCAACTCAAAGAAAAATGGAAAATGAGTACACTATTTTGAAGGAAAAATGCTCAGGAGCTCGAATCTGGCCTCAATTTTGTCTAATTCAAAGTATATGAAAAGATACAGGGAATTGAATTTTGAGGATCATGAACTGAGTTCCTTCGAATTGACCTCAAAGCAACTCAATCTTCTTGCCTACATTGGTAGGTCTTCAGACAACCAAAAATCAACAAGAATAGTGGAGAATTGAGTGAGAATCGAAGAGATGAAAAATCTGAAAATTCACCTTCAATGGAGCCTCAGATTGGCACGATCTTGCTTCCAATTATGCTTGACCTTATTTCAGATGCTTGATGGAAGAGAAATAGATCAGAGAAAGGGATGGACTCTTGGAGTTTCAATCTCAAAAACAGATGGAGAATTAAAAATCGATTTTAAATCCTCAAGTTTATCCTTCAATGGTGAGGGTTTGGTGTAACACCCCTTTTTATACCCCAAAATACTTAACAAATAATCAGAGTGAATAAGCACGCATATAAACAAAAGGGCGTCACATCGACGTTTTCAAAAACTAAAAGCTTTCAAAAACCAACATCATTCATCATCAATATAAAATACACCTGGTCATTTAAAATAACACATTTCAAATATCATGAATATTCAAGAATATGCGTTCGCAGCGGAAAATAATGAATACTCATGTACTTCATAAAATGATTCATGTCCCATACCATGATCATCTCTCAATAATCTCCTCAAGATAAAATAAAACCATATCCAGACTATTTGGCACTATGGCCTCTCAAACAACAATTGCAATTAAACACGTTCACAAGTAATAACATAATACATATCCAAATAAGATATGAGTTCAATACTACTAATCTACCCAATGTTACACGACCAGAGCATTGACTCACTACCTAGTCTCTAAACCAAGACACAGAGACTCTCCGGCTAAATGTCGAGTAAACTACCTTCCACTTACTTCAACAATACTACTCTTGAATATCTGCACGATGCCCATGTAAAGGCAACATTCAAACAGAAGGGTGAGAATTCGAATCATTATGAAGAAGTATAATAAAGCACAATGATTAAATCAAAAATTAAAGGAATTCATCACACCTTTGATAGCCATGTAAATAATACTAACCAATATTTATTTCACATGTTTCAAGCATACATCAAAACACAAGGAGTATAATATTAGAATCCAATGTTATATTCTCAATTATACACATAACCATAATTATCACATAATCACATATTTTACCAAGTTATGTATCCAAACATCACCAACTCAATTACCATATCTCATACACACATAACAATCACATCAATGCATATATTCAATTATCACAGAACCACACCTTTTACCAAGTTATGTATCCAAACATCACCAAATTCAATTACCATATCTCATACACACATAACAATCACATCAATGCATATATTCAATTATCACATAACTCTAATGTGACTGAATGCAAGACATGTGACTCTATGCATGTGGTACCGCAATGTTAACCCAACGTTTCACTGCTTTCCGATTCAATATCTAGAATCCAAGCCACGCTTCCAATCCGAACAAGATCAAAGCCACTACGTCTATTTCCAATTAAGGATCAACGTCTGCTACGCCTATTTCCATTTAAGGATCAACGTCTACTACATCTTCCATTTAAGGATCAACGTCTGCTACGTCTATTTCCACTCAAGGATCAACGTCTGCTACGTCTATTCCCACTCAAGGATCAACGTCTTCTACGCCTATTTCCATTCAAGCATCAACGTCTGCTACGCCTATTTCCATTCAAGGATCAACGTCTATTACCATGTGAACCCACAGTTTCACCGCTTCCACCATAAAGCCGACTATGCCATGAATGAATGTACAAATACCAACAATATATGCAATTAAGATCATCTCTACCATCTTAACATTCCACATATAACCATAATTCAACTATATGAATTATCCACCAGTGGTACGTATACACATTCATAACAAATATACTATTCACATATATAGGCTCATCATCAAACACGCACACTTAGATTTTATTTCAAAATGGTTACAGCATTTAAAATCCTCAATTTTTCCCTTTTTCAACAGTGGTAACCGGTTAACGCTTTTAGGGTAACCCGTTAACCCGAAACAGAATTCAATTCCTGGGTAGATTTTTCAGCATGTAACCAATTAACACATTTTGGTTAACCCGTTAACACGAAAACATAATTCAATTCCTAGGCAGATTTTCAGCAAGTAACCCATTAACACATTTTGGTTAACCCGTTAACACGAAAACATAATTCAATTCCTAGGCAGATTTTCAGCATGTAACCCGTTAACATATTTTGGTTAACCCGTTAACACGAAAACATAATTCAATTCCTAGGCAGATTTTCAGCAAGTAACCCGTTAACATATTTTGGTTAACCCATTAACACGAAAACATAATTTTTCTTAATGTTACCAATACTATAATTAAATTTAATAAACCAAGTGGCTTCTCAATCTATCCTTCAATTTCACTCATATATCCATTCCAAACACAATTAATCACCATAAATCAAAAATTACTCATCAAAACCTAACAATTCCAAAACCATAAAAATTAGGGATTTCAACCTAAACATATTTCTACCCAATGACCCAATTATACTAACCCATAATAATAAGGATTCTCCCCCTTACCTCTTCAATTTTTCTGGAACCCTAGCTTCTCCTTTGTTCTTCCCCTCTTCTCCTTACTCTTTCCTCTTTCTTTCTCTGTTGCCTTGAAAAGACCAAATGAGTGTTACCTCTCACTCTCCTCACCTCTTACTATCTTATTATTATATTTGGGCTTAAGAAATGATACCTCTAATTTAATTAATAGGCCCAATAAGACATAGCATTATAATATCTCTAATTAGTTCAAATAAATTAAACCAACACAATATCCCACCAAGTCAATTAATTCAATTATTCAATTATATCTCATATCAACTAAATAATTGATTAACACACCAAATTAATAAAATAAAATATAATAATAATATAAGAAATAAATACTAAAAATTGGGTTGTTACATTTGGGGTTTCTGAATCAAAGTTTGGGCATGAGGCCCTCAATTCTGAGCATGAGAGGTTCTATTTATAGCCATAGAGAATGATATTTGCACACTTCCAATTTTGGCAAAAATTTGAAAATCCTCTTTGCATTGTTGTATGGGCGTACATGAGGCCCATGAAATGATAGCATCTGATCCATAATCCAATGTGCAATGTACTGAAATCATCTTGGAAGCTTATGCAAGTGTGTATGAAAATTGGACCTTGAAAATATCCAAATGGTACTTCAACTTTCACCCATGCACAAGTGCCTCATACTTTATCCAAATGAGATAATTTTAGACTTTTTGGAAAGGTGAGATCAAGAGAAACAACTTTCATGTTTAACACTTTTTCATTTGAAGCTTGGATAATGAAGAATTTTAAGGTGGAAGTTTGGTAAATCAAACATATTTGAAAAATTTCTAAGTCCTAAGTCAAATGTTCACTTCTTCCACCTTGAATAACTTTTTCTATAAACTTCAAATGAGAAATGTTCCTTCATCAAAGTTGTATCTCTTTCAAACCTATTCAATTTGGTCACAAATTTGACCTCATTTGGATTTGTAATGAAGGAGGTATGCATTTTATAAGTTGAGGAAAATCACTTGTTCAATGGTATTGGTCCAAAATGACCTATAATGTTTCCTCTTGACACATGCATTTACAAGTTGAATTTGCGCTTCCTCCAAACATCAAAGTTGAAGTATACATCTTTAATTTGATTATGCAATTTTAATGGATTTCATCTCTTAAAAATTGAGCAAGTTATGTTCTTGGGAAGTTGACCTCCAAACTAGGGTTCAGACAAAATAACCTATAATCTTTCACCATAAAAAATGACTTTACAAGTAAAATTAGATCTTGACCTCAACATGAAAGTTGTTTGTAATGTCATTTAGAGTAACGTTTATCTTGGAATAATTTTCATATGACAAACATTGTAGGAGATAGGGTCTAGGGAACCCCAGTTTTGACGAGTTGACTTTCTCTGGTCAACCACCATGAACCATCTTGCTAGCTTGACAACCTCTTGACTATATATAGACATATTTTTGGTATTTTGGTTAGTAAATAAAGAAAAGTGAAGTATGATACAATCAAATGTGCTTAGTTATCTCTCCCAATGCAAACCCAATGAATGAGGGGTAAGGAGAATGCCAAGGTGTGATCCCAATGCTAATGCATAGAATTAGAATAGCATGAGGGATCTTAAGGTCAAAATTGGGGTCTTACAGTTGCCCCTATTTAAGGATGTTCTAGCTGAGGAGGTGAAGGTTAAAATTTTCGTATCAACTCAGTAGAATGGGCTTAAATAACAATAATATAAATGAATTTTGGTCCCTAAGAGACCTCATGATGCATATGATATGAAATGTTAAAAGTAATCTATATGGGGAAAAGGTTGCCACAAAGGAAAAGAATCCGGAGAGACTGAAAGTCTGTAGGAGCATAATATGTTCCATAAGGAAAAATCACTGGGGAGACAGAGACTCTAGGGGATAAAAGATACGCGTAGGCCAGACTACAGCTTAAAATTGCTGGGGGACATAAGGGATTCCACGAAAATAAATCAGTGGAAAGACTCAGCCAGGGAATAAAAGGAACATCTGTAGGGGAGATGGGTAGATCGAAGCAAAGCTGAAATACTCAAACCAAGCAAGAAAAGGAGATTTCACTGAGAAAATACGCACTCAAACTCAACTGAGGAAGAGATAATCTTCAACACAAGAGTAACAGAAACGTATTATCCACTACCGGTTACTGAGTACAGGGATAACAAGTTCTGACAGAGAGGATATCTATTACCAGTTAGGGTAAACATATCAAGGATGACTCACTGAGGGAAACAGGAGGTGTATTCATTACCAGTTACTGGGTAAGAACAAACTGCTGGGAAAAGCCAAAATACGATTTACAACCACCAGTTACTGGGAAGAAGACCAAAGAAAGAGAATATTCGTCACTGGTTAAAGTGAACATATCAAGGATAGACTCAAAGGGAAGAATATCCATCATTAGTTAAGATGAACATATCAAGGATAGACTGCCGGGGTAAAGCAGGAATTACATCTATCAATTACTAGATAGAATACCTAAAAGAGAAATTCATCATCAGTTAGGATTAACATATCAAGGATATACTCTGAGGGGAGAAATAGGAATTACATCTATCAGTTACTGGATAGAAAACCAAAAGAGAGAATATTCGTCTTCGGTTAAAGAGAACATGTCAAGGATAGACTCCGCAAGGGGAACCAGGATTTACAACTACCGATTACTGGGTAGAATACCGCAAAGAGGAGGAAACCCGTCATCAGTTAGGATGAACATATCAAGGATTAACCCTCTGGGGACGAAATAGGGATTACAACTACCTTTATATTGGGTAGAATACCAAAGAGAGAGAATATCCGTCATCAGTTAGGATGAACATATCGAGGATAAACACAAAGCAAGGGAAGAAAATATCTGTCATCGGTTAGGATGAACATATCAAGGATAGACTTCCTGGGGAAACGTGAAAAGAACCCGCTGGGGAAAAAGGTTACTTTTGTCGGGTATTGCGCAAAAGCAAAATACTCGCAAATCGAGAAGAATATTACCAGTTACTGGGTAATAGACCTCCAAGGGGACCAAAAGCATCTATCTAGGTAAGATCTAGAAAGAAACGGTCAATCAAAGATTCAACCCAATGAGGTCACAACTTAGGGGGAGTGGCTTCATCCAGATAATCAATTGGGGAGGAAACTGAAATAATAATAATCCACGAGGAAATAACTCAGTGGGGAATGAGAAAGGTTTAAATCTTTCTACTTAGGGGGTTGACACTTTATAATTGAAAGAGGACAGATATACCAAATCTGTGTGGGTAAAAGGATACCAGCATAGCAGAGGGTCAGAGAAATAATGAATCACAAAGTGCAAATAATAATACAATAGTGAAATCTATGAGTGTATGTGTATATGTATATGTATATATGATGATTATGCTGACAAAACAATCACAAAGGATACAACTATCGCTGGTTTGAATCATCAATACAACGCTCGGCCAATCTCGACAGGAGGGAACCCACTGGATAAGGAGAACGTGAATCAACATTATCAAAGGATCAACCCTGGATGGGGAAGAGGGAAGATCTGTTGAGAAGTTGCACTACCAACTCTACGGGGAATTTTAGGTCAACACCATATCAAATGGGAGACAACCTTATAGAGGATCCACCATACTGCTCTAGAATCAGTGATGCATGAAATCCGCTGGAGATCTGAAGGGAAACCAGAATCTTGTGCTAGATCCACTCAAACTGAGAAAATGCGCCTACAACTCACGGGAGGCAAAATGCAGACTCGGCTAGAGAAACCAACAAAAATTCAGCTGGAGATGCTGAAATGCTACTGGGGGTGAAACATATATCACACCAACTGCTTGGGGAAAACCAAACAATGCTTCGCATTTTAGGGCTTACCGGTTTTCAGACCGTTGTTGATATTCCTTAAATGAAATTGATTGCTCTTAAAGTATCAGCTTTTATTAATTTAGAAAACATGATTTCAAAAATTAATTTCAAAATGGTCATCATAAAAATTTAAATCTATTTAGCTGAAATAAACAAGAGTATAAACAATTGGGTAAAAAAGCTCAACTTTATTTAATAGAATGGTAGTCTGTAAATGACAAGACTCCATAGATCTTTACAAAAGTTGAAAAATGGTAATTTACATGGAAAAGAGCTACATTGAATACAATGATCACTATTCCTTCTACTGACTTCAATATCCAATGTGCTCTTGGCTTTGGTTGAAGATGAATCAAAACCAAATTTTATGCTCAAGAAAGTTTTCAAGACTGAAGATCAGCAGGATGCAGTTACTTACCATGATCCCTAAT
Organism: Lathyrus oleraceus; assembly: GCF_024323335.1. NCBI lineage: Eukaryota > Viridiplantae > Streptophyta > Magnoliopsida > Fabales > Fabaceae > Lathyrus > Lathyrus oleraceus. The sequence goes on along the minus strand of NC_066584.1, from coordinate 337,203,658 downwards.
TTTTGCATAAATTTCCCCAAGGTGGGGTACTCAATTTATCGGGATAAATTTTCTATTTTTATGTCTCTAACTTTTGCCTGGATTGCCCTTTCATGTTTTCAATCCACTGAGACGCTCATTTTTTCCTAAGCCGCCCTTTCAGTTTTTCAACTTAGCGAGTTTTTCTTCTCTTTTTAGTCGAAGTATTTCTTGACTGCATCGACATTCACAGAACGAGTGAACTCTTCACCATCCATAGTTGTAAGAATCAAAGCACCACCTGAAAAGGCTCTCTTAAAAACATATGGGCCTTCATAATTAGGAGTCCATTTTCCCCTAGAATCTTCAATTAAATTCAGCTGGTCATACCTGGTCTGACACCATTCAACTTCTGTCAACTTGGCTTCCATCAAAACACGCAGTGACGAGATCTCGACCTCTACTGGGAGCACATCTTCCATACCATAAACAAGTGAGAAAGGGGTTGCCCCTGTTAAAGTGCAGATGGACATACGATACCCGTGCAAAGAAAATGAGAGCATCTCATGCCAATCCTTGTACGTCACAACCATCTTCTGGATGATCTTCTTGATGTTCTTGTTCGCAGCTTCAACAACCCCATTCATCTTGGGTCTGTAGGGAGAAGAATTATGATGTGCAATCTTGAAGTCTTTTCGAAGAGCTTCAACCATATTATTATTCAAGTTTGATCCTTTATCAGTAATGATCTTACTCGGCACACCATAACGATATATAATTTAATTCTTGATAAACCTCACAACAACTTGCTTGGTTACATTCGCATACGATGTCGCTTCAACACACTTTGTGAAGTAGTCCATATCCACTAGAATGAAACGATTTCCATTCGATGCTTTGGGCTCAATCATACCAATCACATTAATTCCCCGCATGGAGAAGGGCCATGGAGAGGACACGACATTCAACAGTGTAGGAGGAACGTGAATCTTATCGGCATATATTTGACACTTGTGGCATTTCTTCACAAACTTGCAGCAGTCAGATTCCATTGTCATCCAATAGTAACCTGCTCTCAACATTTTCTTAGCATAACATGTCCATTGGAGTGAGTACCAAAGGAACCTTCATGGACTTCAGTCATTAACAGGTCTGTTTCATGTCTATCCACGCATCTGAGAAGAACCATATCAAAAAGTTTCTTGTAAAGCACATCACCATTCAGGTAGAAATTGCCAGCTAGTCTTCTCAAAGTCTTCTTATCTTTCAAAGATGCCCCATGAGAGTAAATCTGACTTTGGAGGAAACACTTGATATCAAAATACCACGGTTTCTCATCTTTGATTTCTTCAACAGCAAACACATGAGCTGGCCTATCAAGATGCATTACAGTCAAATTAGGAACTTCATTCCAATACTCCACCACAATCATTGAAGCCAACATTGCAAGAGCATGTGCCATCCGGTTCTCATCTCGAGGGATACGATGAAACTCAACCTTTGTAAAGAAAGTTGAAATCCTCCTCGCATAATCTCTATATGGTTTCAAACCGGGTTGATTCGTCTCCCATTCACCTTTGATCTGATTCACAACCAAAGTTGAATCTCCATAGACGTCCAAATACTTGATTCTGAGATCAATGGCCTCTTCAAGCCCCATAATGCAAGCTTCATACTCAGCCATATTATTTGTACACTTGAAAGTCAATCTAGCTGTAAACGGAAAATGCATGCCTTGAGGAGTAATAATCACTGCCCCAATTCCATTACCATACTGATTTACAGCTCCATCAAATACCATTCCCCAATAGGAACTATGTTCTGGCCCTTCTTCAAGCAATGGTTCATCACAATCTTTCATCCTTAGGTACAAAATCTCTTCATTAGGAAAATCATACTGCACTGACTGATAATCTTTAATTGGTTGATGAGCCAAATGGTTAGCCAAGACACTACCTTTGATAGCTTTTTGAGATCGATATTCAATATCATACTCTGATAACAACATCTGCCAACGGGAAATCCTCCCAGTTAAAGCATGCTTCTCAAAAACATACTTGATTGGATCCATTTTGGATATCAACCATGTAGTATGATTCAAAATATACTGACGCAGACGCTTGGCAGCCCAAGCCAATGCACAACAAGTCTTTTCAAGCATAGAATACCGAGTCTCACAGTCGGTGAATTTCTTGCTAAGATAGTAAATAGCATATTCTTTCTTTCCAATCTCATCTTACAGATCCAGAACACAACCCATACTCTCTTCAAGTACAGTCAAATACATAATCAACGGTCTTTCTTCAACAAGTGGACACAGAATTGGAGGCTCAAGCAAATACTCTTTGATACTATCAAAAGCTTTCTGGCAATCCTTGGTCCAATCACAAGATTGATCTTTTTGAATAAGCTTGAATATAGGCGCACATATGGCAGTCATATGCAAAATGAATCTTGAGATATAATTCAAGCGGTTGAGAAAACCTCTGACTTGCTTCTCAGTCTTGGGCGCAGGCATTTCTTGTATTGCTTTGACCTTGGCAGGATCAACTTCAATAACCTTCTCGCTGACGATAAAGCCCAACAACTTACTAGAACGAACACCAAATGTACACTTATTGGGATTCAAGCGGAGTTTGTACTTCCTCAAATGCTGGAATAACTTCAACAAATGCTCAACATGTTCTTCTTCATCACTGGATTTAGCAATCATATCATCACCATAGACTTCAATCTCTTTGTGCATCGTATCATGAAAAAGAGTGGTCATTGCTCTCTGGTATGTTGCACCGGCATTCTTTAAACCGAAAGGCATCACTCTATAACAAAATGTTCCCTAGGGTGTAACAAATATGGTCTTCTCTATATCTTCGGGTGCCATTTTAATCTGATTATAACCGGAAAATCCGTACATAAATGAAAAGACTTTGAACTTAGATGTATTATCTACCAACATGTCAATGTGTGGCAGAGGAAAATTATCTTTCGGACTAGCTTTGTTCAAATCTCTATAATCAGCACACATACAGACTTTTCCATCCTTCTTTGGAATGGGAACAATGTTGGCCACCTACTGTGGATACTCAACAGTAACAAGGAAACCGACATTGATCTGTTTTTGCACTTCTTTTTTGATCTTCACTGCCATATTAGGATGAGTCCTCCTCAACTTCTGCTTGACTGGTAGGAATTCTGGCTTCAACGGCAATATATGCTCCACAATCTAAGAATCCAAACCAGGCATGTATTGATAGGACCAGGCAAATACATCTGAATACTCTCGGAGAAGATCAATCAACCCCTTCTTAACCTCTGGATATAGTCGAGACCCAATCTTGACTTCCTTCACATTATCTTCGGAACCCAAGTTGACTAGCTCAATCTGCTATTCGAATGGCTGAATGGCTTTTTCCTCGTGCTCAAGTAGACGAGAAAACTCATCATACACTTCTTCATCCTCTTCTTACTCAGCCTCAAACACAGGGAATTCAAAGTTTGGAGGAGGAGTAGGATCATTGTATTCAATGGGTTTAGAAACCAACCTGCATAATGATTTGATATTTGGATTTTAGAGAAGTGAATTGTGACCAAATATTATGCAGATGGACAATTATTATTTATTTAATCATGTTTTATGTAATTACCATTTTCAGAAAAGAAAAAAGTAAAATAAAACATCATAGACTTGGATGAATAGAATTGCATTTTATTGATGATTAATTTGAAATATGCCCAAAAATGTCCGCTTCTCCCTTAGACATAGGAGAAGGATTTTCAAAAATAATAAAAACAATTACTTAGAGCGATGAACAATAACAGGAACATCAACAACGATCCAATTACTGCAAGCCTTTCCATGTGTCACAAAATTGGTGCAGTCTTCATCTTCATCCCCTTCGATCACTGCAACTGAGTGTTGTTCATTATCGTGGATGAACCCTCCGCTAGGGAAACTAGGTTGCATATCTCCAGCCTTGACAACAAACATCCCTTGCTGGAAACCCAGATCGGCTCAGTTCTTGTTCTCAACGACCTCTACCATACGGCCCCACTGGTCAGAACTTCCATCTTCGATAATCTTCTGAGCGTCTTTAAAAGAGGACATAGGTGCCCCAACTTTCTTCTCTTTAGCAATAGATAGAGCTTGGAATAGAGTTCCAACCTCTTCCTCAGCTTCAACATATGAGAAAGACGATAGGTGACTCATTAATAGTGCTTTCTCTCCTCCCATGATGACAAGCTTTCCATTCTTTATAAACTTCAACTTCTGATGCAGAGTGGATGTTACATCCCCAACGTCATGGATCCATGGCCTTCCTATCAAGAAGCTATATGCCGGGTGGATGTCCATTACTTGAAAAGTGATTTAGAAATCACTTTGACCTATCTTCATTGGAAGGTCCACTTCACCAATAACAGTCTTGCGAGAACCATCAAAAGCTTTGACGATCACGCCACTGTATCTCATCGGAGCGCCTTGATATGATAATCTGGACAGAGTTGATTTGGGGAGTACATTCAATGAAGAACCGATATCAACCAACATATTTGACAACCGCATCCTCCTTACAATTCATCAATATATGCAGCGCTAGGTTGTGATTTCTGCCTTCCTCGGGAAGTTCTTCATCACAAAAGTTCAAGTTTTTGCAGGAAGTGATATTAGCTACAATATGGTCAAACTTATCCATTGTTACATCATGTTCAACATAAGCTTGCTCCAATACTCTTTGCAATGCTTCTCTGTGCACTTCAATTCATAAGCAGAGACAACACTGAAATTTTGGAAGGAGTTTGAAGCAGCTGCTCCACCATATTGAATTCACTCTTCTTGATTAATCGTAGTACCCCATCATCATCACTAGGCTTCAAATTGCTGTATTCACCAGACTGACACTTTGGAGCACTAACTGGATTTGCTACAGGTACCTCAACCTTCTTACCAACATCTTCTACATCTTTTGGGAAAACGGGACCAAAAACACGACCGCTACGGGTCACCTTCGTAACATCAACAATATTCACGATGGAATTAGTCGTAGGCAATGGAACCTCTTGACCATTCTCCAACATAGTAGCATTATACTGGTACAAAACAGCTCTATCGGATGCATACGGGACTGGGCCCGCTAACCATATTACCAACAGCAATACCAATCTATTGATGATGTTGTTGCTGCTACTATCAAATTGAATCACTGCCCGCGCAAGGGTCTTAAACACTGGTACTATCACATTGAGATCATCTATATCCCTCGACTGTTGAATCTGGATTACATTCTCATACATAAACTTCTGGATATCTCTCTTGACGATTGAACACCCACGGGGATTTACACTGCAAATCATACAACCGTCATCGTCGTGTTCACAATCACTAATAGTACACAGGGTCTTATGCATCTCTACCAAGGACCTATGAATACGTTGCACATCGAACACTCGGAAACTTCCTAGACAACCATCTACCATATTAACAGAGGAATTACCATAAGCAGGAAATGGGTTAGCTTTCACATTCGGCGCGCGGTCCTCATAGGACACCATCCCACTTTTTACTAGCTTTTGGACATCATACTTCAAAGGGTAGCAATTCTCGATATCTTGACCGGGAGCTCCTTGATGAAAGGAACAACAAAGTTCGGGCTTATACCACCATGGAAGTGGTTCTGTATTTATGGCGGATTTCTTGGTTGAAGTAGGTTCTTGAGAACCAAAGATGGGTATAACTCATCGTATTTCATAGGAATATGGTCGAAAGAGACCTTTTTCCTCTCAAATCTCTGTTGTTGATTATTGTTGTTGTTGTAGTTAATTGTTCTTTGTGGTGGCTATTGTTGACGTTGTTGTTGAACTGACACTGATTGACTATTAGAAAATACCGGAATAACTTATGAAACTTGATGATGATGTTGACATGGTTGCAAACTTCTTTTGACATGAGGCCTCCTCTGCCTCCCTGAAGCTAGCGGAAATATACCCGAACGTATCGCACCCTCGAACATACAACAGAGTCGCCATCGAACTTTATTTATCCCCAAAGGGAAGGGAAAACATCGATAAAACCCGGGGGAAAGAGATATATTGGGTAAGGAATTCGGTTCTGCAAGGGGAAGGTATTAGCACCCCAAATATCCATGGTACTCCATGGGAACCGTTTTGATTGTTCTCGCTCGAATAGGTGTTAGATCTAATATTACTCACAAAATAATGGGAAAAGGAAAGAAATAGATAAAGTGCCCAGTGAGGATTGGGGCTCTCATGCTTACGTATCCTCATAGTGCAATGAGGGATTCAGAGCTCCGTAGTTCAAGGAACTAGAAGTGGGAGATGAAAATGATTGTGATAGAAGTATGGCTTGAACCAAAGGATAATGTTGTTTTAACTCCAATAAGGGGTGAAAAGATGAAGCCAAGAGTAAACATGTATGAACCAACAAGTGAGGGCCTACAGCGCTGGATCACTATATTGGAACTACCGAAAAAGAGAGGAATTAGGTGTTTGGGTTAAGGGACAAATAACTCTTGGTTCACAAGGAGGTACAAGATGGAGCACAAAGGTATAATGTATTTGGCTCAAAGATTAGGTATATCGCGTGGAGTGAATGAAGGTAGAATACGAATGCATCATCGAGATGAATGGAGTGAAGTGACCGAAGTCACAAAATAGAGTATCTGGTGATAAGTGACTGAAGGGGTATTGTTTGAAATTGAAAGGTGAAAGTACATTGGAATCCATAAGAGAAATGACATTTCTACCATAGAGGGAAACAACTCTGACCGCTACAGGGTGTTAGCTAAAAAGGAAGGAATTAAGTGTTTGGGGTTGTTTGCCCAAACAACTCTATGTAGAAAGACGGGCTACATTAGGTGTCCTAAAAGGATGTATATGGAATCCCAAAGAAAGTGTATTTCAATGTCAAAGGAATATTATGTCACTGGATGAACGATTTACGATCGAAGGTAGATAATGAATAATGAAAGATATGAGTGATGCCCTAAGGCGAAGGATGAATAATTATAAGTATGCTCACCAAGGATTCTCATCCTCGTGTCTATGTATTCTCATTTTGCAATGAGAAAACTAGAGTAATCGTAGTTCGGAACTACGAGAATAGAAAGAAAGAGACATTTGTCTAAGCAACGGGGACTCACAAGACAAACACGTCTTCAAGGAAGGATTGTAGTATTAGAGTGCAAGGAGTAGTGTATCACTTACTAGGGAATCAACAATTCGGGATCAAATCAGGATAGTGTCTTGGATCTAAGAAAAGTATAAACTCTTAATCGAAGAGCAAAGTGGCGTGTTAGTCGAAAAAGAATGAATTAAGTGTTTGGGTTAATGGCCAAACAACTCTCGATTGAGGGGGTAGATTGTCATCAGGACGTCCTAAAAGGATAGACAAGGAGTCCAAGGAGAAGTATGATTAATCTCAAAAGTATGGTATAGATTGCATGAGTGAAGAATGATCGCTTAATAAATAGGGTAGCTCACGAAGAAACTGGGTTCTCCTGCCGACGCATCGTTATAGTGCAGTAAGGCAATCAGAGCTTTCGTAGTTCAGCCCACTAGGGCTGAAAATAAGATGATTGATGAGGCAAAAGAAATGGAATTGATTGAGACTGAAATGATTTGAATGGAACGGAGAGACTTGATAGTTACTGGACGAGAATCACACTAAAGTCTATGGGTAAAGGTGGATACGATAAACAATTAGTCAAATGTCTCGCACCCAAAGATATCCAGAATGAGTGTAGGAAAGATCTAGTCTCATTCCTTCTTTTCCACTTAAGGCTCGTGGCATGTAACTCTTATCTTAAACTTCAAGTGGAGAGAGAAGAATCTTTGTAGTCGTTTCTTGCATTGATGATGAAGACCTTATCAATCGTTTGATTCGAATTGCACTAAAGTCTATGAATAGAGGTGAATACGATGAGCGTTGGGTCATACGTTCCATACCCAAAGATACTCAGAATGGGGGTAAAATACTCCAGTCCCACTCCTTCTCTATTGCTTGAGGCTCATGTCGTACAACTTGATTCATGATTGATAAGTTGCTGATTGTAGTCCTTGCTTTTGTTGTTTTTGCTTTGTGGAGAGAGAGACTTGTCAATCGTATGGTTAGAATTGTGCTAAAGTCTATGAATAGAGGTGAATACGATGAGCGCTGGGTCATACGTCCCATACCCAAAGATACTCAGAATGGGGGTAGGAATACTCCAGTCCCACTCCTTCTCTATTGCTTAAGGCTCGTGTCACACTCTTCTAACTTTGATTTAACAAGTGTTGAAGATGTTGGTGTAAGCCCTAGAGGCCAATACTTTTGGTACTTGTATCGAATTATTTATTAATAATAAAAGGCTTTTTATTTATTATGTTTGTTTAATAAAGTCCCTAGAATAGCTAGTCCGTTTAATGTATCAAGTATGACTTAATCATAAGATCACATTAAACATAAGGACACTATTCTTCAAGTATCCGTAGTCGAGCTTTATTGTGAAGTGGGATAACATTAAAGCATGAAGACTATTATGTTTATAGACTGATGATCACATCTCATGGATCATGGATAAGGAGTTATCAAGTCTTAAACATAGGTATGAATATTAAGAGTAATATTTATACTGGATTTACCCGCTATGAGAATACTATATAGAATGTTATGAAAAGTGTCATAAGTTATTCTCATGGTGATAATGGTGTATACCACCCTTCGACCTGAAACCACTATGGACCCTGGATGTAGAGTCGAGTGCCTTATTGTTGATCAAACGTTGTCCACAATTGGATGACCATAAAGACAGTTGATGGGTACTCCACGAAGCATGCTAAGGGACATGAGTGACCTTGATGGAATTGCCCATCCTGCGTAACAAGATAAATGTCTATGGGCCCAATATTGAACTGGACAAGGATGACACGGTATATGCCTTGTGTTCAATATAGACATAAGGGCAAAAGGGTAATTGTGTACATTAGTATTATCACAGAAGGATTTGTCAGATCACATGACATTTTCGTGTCTTGAGTAGCAGTGATGTGTTGCTAGATACCGCTCACTGTTTATTATGTTAAATACGTGATTTAATATAATTGCCAATGCCGCGAAAACCTACAGGGTCACACACAAAGGACGGATTGATGAGAGATAGAGTAACTAAGGAACACCGTAAGGTACGGTGCACTTAAGTGAATTGTAGAACATCGTAAGGTACGGTGTACTTAAGTAGAATAGAAATATGGTAAGGTACCACGCGCTTAAGTGAATTTGGCATATTATAAGATATGGGTCACATACACTTAAGTGGGATTTTTAGCTTGAATCCCATACAAGTGCTTCTATAAATAGAACCCTTGTGTAGAAGCATTTAGTAGTTGCAATTTCGTTTCTCTCTCTCTCTCACTCAAAGCCTTCATTCGTAGCAGCTAGCACTGAGATTGAAGGAATCCGTTCGTGTGGACTGAGTAGAGGCGTTGTCATCGTTCAACGTTCGTGATCGCTCCGTAGATCTGCATCAAAGGTTACAATCGCCACAAGAGGTAACAATTCTATCACTGATCATGCCCATTTGTAAGGATCATTAAAGGAGAAATTTTAAATTCCGATGTGTTTTGGATCGCCCTTCTCCTTTAGAAGATGTCACCTTTGATGTGCTTGTATAATCCGCTGCTTGGTATAACTGAGGATGCTTTTACCAAAGATCTTGTCTTGAGGCCTTGAGCTCCATAGCTTGGAAGAAAAGTCTTATTAAGTGACCAAGGGTCTTTTGGTCACTCAATTTAGACTGCGGGATTATACAAGTTCAAAGGATTTAATCAATCAAAATTGCTATGATCAATTTAATCATGGGTTTTGTTTTGTTTTTAGGGAACTAAGCTTGGATCTAATCAAAGGTAGTAATTGTTAGAAACTACCCTAAGGGATCATGCATTAGAAATTGATTGAAAATTCTAAGTTAGAAGTCATAAGGGAGCATGTGAAAATTGGTCAAAATATTGATTAAAAGTCCTAGGTATAAGTCCTAAAATTATAAGGAAGTGATTAAATTCTATGTCACACTCTAATCCTAAAGGGATCATGCCATTCTATCATAAAAATACCAAAATAAAGTCCATAAGGACAAAATGGTCAATTGTAAAATATGTCTAATTTTATGGTCTAAAGTTTGTCCTAACCTAATGTTGATCTTAACCTAATGTTAAATATTGTCATGATTCTCAAAGTTAATCAAGCCTAATTGTTTCTAACTAAACCTAATCGTCATTCTAATGAAAGTCCTATTTAAAATTCTAATTAAATTCTAAGGAAAAATCCCAATATCCTAAATATCAAGATTTAACTTCTAATTGTCAATTACTAATCTAATTAACCTAAATATTTAGTCTAATCGCATTTTTTAAAATCCTAACTAATTTCTAATCCCTAATCAAATTCTAATTACTCTAACAAAGTCTTAATCCTAATTAAGCATAGCTGACCTAATTTGATTATACCAATTAAAATTAATATTCCTAATATATTTCTAATCTCTATACTAATTCTATGAATTAAGATTCGAATTAACCTAGAAGTATAACTAAACCAAGACTTAAATCTAATTATCAAGATATAGTAACAAAAAACAAAGAATGGGCCAGGATGGAGTAGAGGGGTATAGGCCCATTTCTGGGGATGTGATGAGTAAATCTAAACTGCTGCGCATGGGCTTCAGGGCAAAGGCCCTTGCTCTAGAGTCCACCGGCATATGTGGGTACGTTTGCGCATCGTGGAAGCACGAATAGAAACTGGTGGGCCTAAGGGGCTTGGACCATCGAACACGCTCATGAGGAAAAATCCACGTCCAACCACTCAACACTCCTTCAGAAAGGAGATCCCCCGCCTTGCCAAAAATCGCCATCGGCGGTGGCGGGGATTCAAACCACCCACTACATATTTCGAACTATTCGTCTCATTCTCTACCACACGAATTCGCCCCCAATTCCATACAGATCTGAGCCTTCGCCTCCAACTGAATCCTAATATCAAGAATCCTGATTCTCTAATCTCCAAATTAAATCCTACAATAATGAAATCAAATCCCTACCTATGGGGAATTTGTAGCAGTAAATTCATAACCATCAAGCTATGGATAAGCTAGACATCAAATAGATAAGAGTCGCCACCGCGCTTTTATTGTTTCCAAGGGAAAAGGGAAAAGTACGAACAAACCCCAAACGCTAAGAAGTTTTCAAATCAAAACTAATAAAATGCCAGAGATTACAGGTAAAGGGGTTGGTTACGCAGAGGGAAGGTGTTAGCATCCAAAGTGTCATAGGTACTCCTAGGGAGCCCTTTCTTGTGTGCATATGTGTTTTTGTACAAATGATGTTTGCAAACAAATAGAATGGGGGAATAAGAAAAGAATTCATTAATTATATTTTGTGTTTGACAAGACCTTTGGACTTGTGCCTACGTACCAACATAAAAATGAGGAATCAAAACCTTGTAGTTCGTGGTATCAATTTCAAAGTGAGTGCATTGCTTTTAACAAAAAAATTAAGTTTGAAAGACACAAAGGCCTAAAAATGATTTGAATGGGTGTTAGTTCTTTTTGACGTTTGAAAATTTTAAGTCAAGTATAGTTAAGTTCATGTACAAGTTTGCTTAAGAAAAGAGTTTGAAAAATGCAATGGCATAAGGCCAAAGTTTCTAATTTGCAAACAAAATTGGTCTAAGTTTAGAAATCAACAAACACAAGCAAAGAAGATTTTAAAAGGAGGGAGACATTTTGAAATTAAAGAAGTGGGGAGGAGATGAAGAGTCTAATCCTAAGCATAAAATTTAAAAGTTAAGAGTTGAAAATATCTGACCAATGGGCTGCAATCCAATAGACAAGAATGTCATATAGAAACCCAAATTTCCCTCGGATTTTAGAATCAAGCAACAAACAATGCACAAAATATCAACTTCAAGAGCAAGGCATCAAATAAAGATAGCCTCATCCAAGCTTAGCAACTCCATGATCTTCTTCAAATTTGCCCATGTAGCAGATGAATTCCAAGATGGCATAAGTCACAGGTTCAAAATAACAACTTCACAATGATCATGTTGCAGATGAACTCAAATGGATATTTAGTATTGTATCAGATGAAGTTTCAAATTTCAAGCACTTGGTTACATGAAAGTTGGCATTGGCCAAATCCTTTGCATAGGGAGTGTTGCCTAAATTCTAAGTCCATTTGTCTCACGTCAAACCAACAGTCCACACAAGATATTTTTTAGGGTTTTAGTTCTTATTATGTACATTAATGGTCAAAGACCACACAAACAAACACAATATACACAAACAAAATATATCACAAAATATGGTCCAAGTGGACAAAGTGAAAATGACATTAACATAAACAATTAGAATGGTATGAATAATGGAAAATGAATAAAGTTTAAAAAAAATAAAGTGCATTAAAATAAAGGACTTGAAATTAAATGTTAGTTGTTAATAAGTTAGAAGTTAGTATTTCTTTTTCTTTTACTCTTTTGTTTAAGTCATTCTTTGGAGAACACTCAATCCACTTATCACAAGCATGGATCCTTGAACCAAGACATGTTCCAAAGGAAGGAAAAAAGGCTAAGTTTCCACACAATACCATAAAAGAGGGGAGACTTACAATCTCACTAACTAGAATGCTATGCTTTTTGTGTCAAAATTTAGCGCTATGTTAAGCAATCGTAATTGGACTTATGTAGAAGTCACAACTATTTGAGGTCGGGCAATAGAATTTTGGTGTTAATGCATGTTAGAGACATAGTCTGATGAACTATGCTCATGAAACATACCACACAAAAAGGATATGCAAAGTGTGGGGGGACCTAATCTTATTCATACTTATGTTGATTTTGCAATCAATTATCCTTAGGATGTTCAGATATCATAGTTTCATGACATGAATGCATAAAGAAGGGGAATGAGATGAAGAGGGAGGGGAAATGGATCAAACACAAATTGGACAAAGGAGGACTTTTACCAAGTTAAGATCATTCATTCATTTTGGGAGATGGAATGTACATTCCATCAATCCCCTAAATCCAATGATCTTAACCTAGCAAAGTCAAATCAACCTTGACCAAGGCCCAACAACACAAGTCAAACTCACAAAGGCAATTAGAATGGTTGGTCATTTTCCAAAAACCTCATCAAAACACCAAAGAAATGGCCATGAGATTTATCATAGGTCAAAGGACCTTGGAGAAAAAATTTCAGAATTTTTGGAAACTTAAAAGTATTTTTAAACAATTAAAAATATTCACAAAATCAATTAAATCATGAAATTATGCAATCAGAGTAATTATGCAATTAAGGGTGTCACACAATCATTTCACACCATTCACCATAATAACTGTCATGCTCTTTTATTAATTCAAAACATAAAGCATTTGCACAATACGCAGCGGATAGAAATCAAATCAATCATGCAGAACATGTAACACATTACATGTAAAATTATTCAACAAGGTAAAACATCCCGTCCCGATGTTACATCTATCAGAGCATGACCCACTAAGGAGACTACACTAGACTCCAAGCACTAGCTTCTACTCAATCACTGCTCGTTACCTGAAAAATAGTTGTAAGGGTGAGTTCCTCAATCGATATAATAAGCATTATAAAATATCATGTAATGCTAAGTAAATAACACATTAATCACCCTAATCATATCACACATTCGGTAACGGCACATCAACTCAAATGGCATACTCAATACCAACACAATTCATACTCATACCCAATGCCAACACAAACACACGTATAATATTGGAATACATCCATTCATATTATACGTCATACATACATTATGCAATGAGACTCCATGCATGCGGTACCGACTATTCGTGAACATATAGTTCACCTCACCGATCAAATCCAGATACGGCTACCAAGCCCACTAGTCCCACTCATTTGAGACCTAGTGACTCACTCACTAATTCCTCACCACGGGAATTAGCTACCACCAACTCACTAGTTCCTCACCACGGGAATTAGCTACCACCCCAAGGGCTATGCTATGCACGCTAATCACCTAGCATGCAAACATCAACAACAATCCACAATGATTTACTCACTAATTCCTCACCATGGGAATTAGCTACCACCATAAAGGCCACAATATGCATGCTAATTCACCTAGCAATGCAACATCAACAACAATCCACAATGGACATATGCTCACACTCTAAGCCATAAAACAGTCCATCCACAATTACATACATAATATATACATTCACAACATTATGCATATTTTCACACATCATCAGCATATTTATCACATAATCATATCATGTCATGCCAAATAATTCAATCACAGTATTAACACACTCTACTAGTACCTATCCTACTCAAAACAACGGGAAATAATCCCTACTATATCACACACCGATATAGGCCAATCACCAATTATGTTCACAACATTAAAATATCAAATTTTCCAATTTCCAACAGTGTTAACCGGTTAACGTCCTGGGTTAACCGGTTAACGCAACACAGAACACGCTCTCTGGCAAAACTCAACAGTGTTAACCGGTTAACGCCCTGGGTTAACCGGTTAACGCAGACAGAACAGCAATTTCTCAGAAATCACAACAGTGTTAACCGGTTAACGCCCTGGGTTAACCGGTTAACGCAAGCAAAACAGCAATACTTCACAATTCCTAACAGTGTTAACCGGTTAACACCCTGGGTTAACCGGTTAACGCAAGACAGAAAGTTGTTCCTGCGCTAACACGAAGCAGAATGCAGAATTCTCCGCATTTTCCGCCGTTGGAGGACTTCCGGACCTCCGATTCCGATTCCGTAAAAAGCTATACGTTCGGGAAATCACAACTCACACAAATACAGATTCAATTACAGCTTTAACACAACTTATCCAACACAATTTTTCAGCATTCAACATCCCAATTAGGGTCAATTCAACGGTTTATCACTACCCATTACATGTTAACCCATAATACCCATTAAACGACGATAAACCCCCCTTACCTGAGTTAATCCGGCGAATCTTTAAGCTTCAAGCTTTTCTCTTCTCCAACCTTCTTCCTCTTGCTCTGCCTCTTTGCCCTTTTCCTCTTTTTGAGCCGCTTCTCTGTTTTCACGTGAAAACTCTTTTTACCAAAATGGAACTCTTTTTCCTTATTTCCAACTTATATATTTTCCAATAATTATTATTCCAATAATAATAATAATAATAATCCAATAATTCCAATTATTTAATTAAATTAATAAATATAATATTAACTTAAATTAAATAATTATCTTATTTTTATCAGGGTGTTACAACTCTCCCCCACTAAAAGAGTTTTCGTCCTCGAAAACATACCTCAAGCGAATAACTCCGGATAAGACTCCTTCATCTGACTCTCCAGTTCCCAAGTCACATTGCCACCTGCTGGTCCTCCCCAAGCTACCTTCACCAAAGCAATCTCTTTACCCCGCAACTGCTTCAACTCTCGATCCTCGATCCTCATAGGTGATGTTTCAACAGTCAGGTTATCTCTCACCTGTACATCATCTATTTGGACTACATGCGACGGATCAGGAATGTACCTCCTCAACTGAGACACATGAAAAACCTCATGCAAATTCGCAAGTGACGGCGGTAAAGCGATACGATAGGCTACCTCCCCTATCCTCTCCAAAATCTGGTAAGGACCAATAAATCGAGGTGTCAACTTCTTCGACTTCAAAGCTCGACCAACCCCAGTTATCGGAGTAACACGAAGAAACACATGATCTCCCTCTTGAAACTCAAGTGACTTCCTCCTCTTGTCGTGATAACTCTTCTGACGACTCTGAGCAATCCTCATCTTCTCCTGAATCATCTTAATCTTTTCCGTAGTTTGTTGAACAATCTCCGGTCCAACCATAACACTCTCACCGGACTCATACCAACATAAAGGCGTCCGACATCTCCTACCATACAAAGCTTCAAACGGTGCCATACCAATGCTCGAATGAAAACTATTGTTGTAGGTAAACTCAATCAAAGGTAAATAACAATCCCAAGCACCTCCCTTTTCCAAAACACAAGCCCTCAAAAGATCCTCTAGTGATTGAATCGTCCTCTCAGTCTGACCATCAGTCTGCGGGTGATATGCAGAACTCAATCTCAGCTTAGTTCCCAAAGCCCTCTGCAAACCTTCCCAAAACTTCGATGTAAATCTAGGATCTCTGTCCGAAACAATACTCGACGGAATACCATGCAAACTTACAATTCTCTCAATATACAACTCGGCTAATCTCTCTAACGGATAATCCATTCTGATCGGAATGAAATGAGCCGATTTCGTCAATCTGTCAACAATCACCCAAATAGCTTCAAAATTCTTAATTATCCTCGGTAAACCAGACACAAAATCCATACTGATACTATCCCACTTCCACTCTGGAATAGCCAACGGTTGCATTAGCCCAGACGGCTTCTGATGCTCAGTCTTCGACTTCTGACAAGTCAAACAAGAGTAAACAAAACTCGCAATTTCTCTTTTCATTCCCGGCCACCAAAATAGCTTTTTCAAATCATGATACATCTTCGTAGCTCCAGGATGAATACTCAGGCCACTACGATGTCCTTCCTCAAGGATGCTCTTCTTCAGTTCGGTAACATCCGGAATACACACCCGATTACCAAATTTCAACACACCATTCTCATCAACTCTGAATTCACCACCTTGACCTTGATTCACCAGAGTCAACTTATCAACCAAAAGCACATCGGATTTCTGACCCTCTCTAATCTCATCCAGAATACTACTCGTTAACTTCAACATTCCCAGTTTAACACTATTGTGAGTACTCTCACACACCAAACTCAAGTCTCTAAACTGTTCAATTAAATCCAATTCTTTAACCATTAACATAGACATATGCAATGATTTCCGACTCAATGCATCAGCCACTACGTTTGCTTTACCCGGATGGTAATTCAAACCAAAGTCATAATCCTTCAGAAACTCTAACCATCTCCTCTGTCTCATATTCAGCTCTTTCTGATCAAACAAATACTTTAAACTTTTATGGTCACTGAAAACCTCAAATCTTGACCCGTACAAGTAATGTCTCCATAACTTCAGAACAAAAACCACAGCTGCCAACTCTAAATCGCGTGTCGGATAGTTCCTCTCATGAACCTTCAGTTGTCTCGAAGCATAAGCTACAACCTGCTTATTCTGCATCAACACACCACCCAAACCCAACAATGAAGCATCACAGAAAACCTCAAATAATTCTGACGGACTTGGTAATATCAGAACAGGAGCAATAATTAACCTTCTCTTTAACTCTTGGAAACCTTCTTCACATTTTGAGTCCCAAACAAACGCTTGCCCCTTTCTAGTCAACATCGTCAACGGTAACGCCAACTTAGAAAATCCCTCGATGAACTTCCTATAATAACCAGCCAAACCATGAAAACTCCTTATCTCAGAAACTGACTTCGGAGCTTCCCACTTAGATACCGCTTCTATCTTAGAAGGATCAACAGCAACACCACCTCTTGAAATCACATGGCCAAGAAAACTAACCTCTTCTAACCAAAATTCACACTTTGACAGTTTCGCAAATAACTTCTTTTCTCGTAGAACTCCTAAAACCACTCTCAAATGCTCAGCATGCTCTTCTTCAGATTTCGAATACACCAAAATATCGTCAATAAACACCACAACAAACTGATCTAGGTACGGATGGAAAATCCTATTCATATACTCCATAAACACTCCAGGCGCATTAGTCACACCAAAAGGCATTACAGAATACTCATAATGTCCATACCTCGTTCTGAAAGCAGTCTTCTGAATATCCTCAGTCTTCACACGTATCTGATGATATCCCGATCTCAAATCTATTTTGCTGAACACACTCGCACCAACCAACTGATCCATCAAATCATCAATCCTCGGCAAAGGATACCGATTCTTGATCGTCACTTTATTCAGTTGCCTGTAGTCCACACACAACCTCATAGTACCTTCTTTCTTCTTAACCAATAACACTGGTGCACCCCACGGTGACACACTCGGACGAATAAATTTCTTATCCAACAGATCTTCCAACTGACTCTTCAATTCAGTTAACTCAACAGCAGACATACGGTACGGAGCCATCGACACCGGCCTAGTACCAGGTACCAAATCAATCGAGAACTCAACTTCACGCTCTGGCGGTAATTCATTCACTTCTTCCGGAAACACATCAGGAAAATCACACACCACAGCTAGATCGCAAATCACCAGTTTATCTTTAGCCTCCAAAGTCGCTAACAGCATAAACAACTCTGCCCCATCTGCTACTGCCTCATTCACCTGCCTCGCTGATAGAAACAAACTCTTTCCTTCCTCAATCTCAGGAAAAATCACAGTCTTATCAAAACAATTGATATAGACTCGGTTAAACACCAACCAGTTCATACCCAGAATAACATCAATCTGCACAAGTGGAAGACACACTAGGTCCATCCCAAAGTCTCTACCAAAAATACTCAAAGGAAAATTTAAACAAACTGAAGTAGTAGTCACTGAACCCTTCGCAGGAGTATCAATCACCATACTTCCATGCATCTCAGATATCTCTAACTTAAGTTTCACAGCACAATCCAAAGATATAAAGGAATGAGTCACACCTGTGTCAATAATAGCTACAAGAGGAAAGCCATTAATATAACACGTACCTCGGATCAAACGATCATCTGCAGAAGTCTCAGAACCCGATAAAGCAAAGACCTTGCCTCCCGACTGGTTCTCTCTCTTCGGCTTAGGACACTGTGGGCTAATATGACCCAACTCTCCACAGTTGAAACAAGTCACAGTCTTCGACCGGCACTCTGCAGCCAAATGACCACCTTTTCCACACTTGAAACACTTCCTCTCAGCACTGGTACATTCATGGACACGATGTCCAGCCTGACCACATCTGTAACACTTAGCAGGGGCACTGGAGTCTCCCCCACTAGGCCTCTTCATCCCACTCTGTCTCTGGAAACCTTTTCCAGCTGCATACGGTTTCCCACGATCATTCTGATTCTTGCCTTTCCTATCAACCCTCTGCTGATAGCTTTCCGCTCTGGCCTTGGTATCCTATTCAAAAATCCTGCAACAGTCAACCAAATCAGAAAACACTCTAATCCGCTGATATCCAATAGCCTGCTTGATCTCGGGACGCAACCCGTTCTCAAACTTCACACATTTTGAAAATTCCCCAGTGGCCTCATCATAGGGAGTGTAATACTTCGACAGCTCTGAGAACTTAACAGCATACTCAATAACAGACCGGTTGCCCTGCTTCAATTCCAAGAACTCTATCTCTTTCTTTCCTCTGACATCCTCTGGAAAGTACTTCCTCAGGAATCTCTCTCTGAACACAGCCCAAGTGATCTCAGCATTCCCCGCAGATTCCAACTCAGTGCGGGTAGCAATCCACCAATCATCTGCTTCTTCTGACAGCATATGCGTACCGAACCTGACCTTCTGGTTATCGGCACACTCAGTCACTCGGAAGATCCTCTCGATCTCCTTCAACCACTTCTGAGCACCATCTGGATCGTATGCTCCCTTGAACATTGGAGGATTGTTCTTCTGGAACTCACTCAGTTGACGAGCAGCTCCCATTCCCACAACATTCGGATTCCCTCC
This sequence comes from Lathyrus oleraceus, assembly GCF_024323335.1. Taxonomy (NCBI): domain Eukaryota; kingdom Viridiplantae; phylum Streptophyta; class Magnoliopsida; order Fabales; family Fabaceae; genus Lathyrus; species Lathyrus oleraceus. The sequence continues at coordinate 337,184,043 of NC_066584.1, read as the reverse complement.
AAGTACTCCAGCTAGCATACCCAGAGCCTCAGCAATCGCAGCATCGTCTCTACCTCTTCCAGCCATCTCTATTCTGAAAACCCAACAAGCTAAACAATAAGTATTGATAGGGTTACACAACACCTATCCCGTACAGGGGAACAGAATAGTTACGACTCGACTCGACCGACTATGCTCAGATACCACTAATGTAACACCCTTCTAAAATACCCCAAATATTTAATTAAAATAGCAATATATCAATCAGAGTAATTATGCAATTAAGGGTGTCACACAATCATTTCACACCATTCACCATAATAACTGTCATGCTCTTTTATTAATTCAAAACATAAAGCATTTGCACAATACGCAGCGGATAGAAATCAAATCAATCATGCAGAACATGTAACACATTACATGTAAAATTATTCAACAAGGTAAAACATCTCGTCCCGATGTTACATCTATCAGAGCATGACCCACTAAGAAGACTACACTAGACTCCAAGCACTAGCTTCTACTCAATCACTGCTCGTTACCTGAAAAATAGTTGTAAGGGTGAGTTCCTCAATCGATATAATAAGCATTATAAAATATCATGTAATGCTAAGTAAATAACACATTAATCACCCTAATCATATCACACATTCGGTAACGGCACATCAACTCAAATGGCATACTCAATACCAACACAATTCATACTCATACCCAATGCCAACACAAACACACGTATAATATTGGAATACATCCATTCATATTATACGTCATACATACATTATGCAATGAGACTCCATGCATGCGGTACCGACTATTCGTGAACATATAGTTCACCTCACCGATCAAATCCAGATACGGCTACCAAGCCCACTAGTCCCACTCATTTGAGACCTAGTGACTCACTCACTAATTCCTCACCACGGGAATTAGCTACCACCAACTCACTAGTTCCTCACCACGGGAATTAGCTACCACCCCAAGGGCTATGCTATGCACGCTAATCACCTAGCATGCAAACATCAACAACAATCCACAATGATTTACTCACTAATTCCTCACCATGGGAATTAGCTACCACCATAAAGGCCACAATATGCATGCTAATTCACCTAGCAATGCAACATCAACAACAATCCACAATGGACATATGCTCACACTCTAAGCCATAAAACAGTCCATCCACAATTACATACATAATATATACATTCACAACATTATGCATATTTTCACACATCATCAGCATATTTATCACATAATCATATCATGTCATGCCAAATAATTCAATCACAGTATTAACACACTCTACTAGTACCTATCCTACTCAAAACAACGGGAAATAATCCCTACTATATCACACACCGATATAGGCCAATCACCAATTATGTTCACAACATTAAAATATCAATTTTTCCAATTTCCAACAGTGTTAACCGGTTAACGTCCTGGGTTAACCGGTTAACGCAACACAGAACACGCTTTCTGGCAAAACTCAACAGTGTTAACCGGTTAACGCCCTGGGTTAACCGGTTAACGCAGACAGAATAACAATTTCTCAGAAATCACAACAGTGTTAACCGGTTAACGCCCTGGGTTAACCGGTTAACGCAAGCAAAACAGCAATACTTCACAATTCCTAACAGTGTTAACCGGTTAACACCCTGGGTTAACCGGTTAACGCAAGACAGAAAGTTGTTCCTGCGCTAACACGAAGCAGAATGCAGAATTCTCCGCATTTTCCGCCGTTGGAGGACTTCCGGACCTCCGATTCCGATTTCGTAAAAAGCTATACGTTCGGGAAATCACAACTCACACAAATACAGATTCAATTACAGCTTTAACACAACTTATCCAACACAATTTTTCAGCATTCAACATCCCAATTAGGGTCAATTCAACGGTTTATCACTACCCATTACATGTTAATCCATAATACCCATTAAACGACGATAAACCCCCCTTACCTGAGTTAATCCGGCGAATCTTTAAGCTTCAAGCTTTTCTCTTCTCCAACCTTCTTCCTCTTGCTCTGCCTCTTTGCCCTTTTCCTCTTTTTGAGCCGCTTCTCTGTTTTCACGTGAAAACTCTTTTTACCAAAATGGAACTCTTTTTCCTTATTTCCAACTTATATATTTTCCAATAATTATTATTCCAATAATAATAATAATAATCCAATAATTCCAATTATTTAATTAAATTAATAAATATAATATTAACTTAAATTAAATAATTATCTTATTTTTATCGGGGTGTTACAGTGCGCGCGTTCCATGATGCGTGCTAGTCAACTGTCCACACGCTTGGTAATCACAATGAGCGCTCCAGATTAAAACATTTTAAAACAAATCAATGGCTCTAAACACTTCTAGCTCATCGCCGGAGTCAAAGGCTGGTCATCTTCTCCGATGACCCTTGTCGGACTGGTTCAATCATCACCATATCATAAATGAAAAAGGAGGACATGATCTTAAAGAAAAAATGGCGTAGGTCACGAATATCACCTCAATTTAACCTAACTCCAAATATATAGAGAGATTCGTGGAGTTGAATTTTGAGGTGTTTTAACTGAGTTGCTTCGATTTGACCTCAAAGCAACTCAATCTTATTGCCTATATTGGTAGGACTTCACACAACCAAGATTCCAAGAGAATTGATGAGAATTGGGAAAGAATCGAAGAGAAGAAAAATTTGGAAAAATACCTTCAATGCTGTGCAGAAATGGATCTCTCTTGCTTCAATTCGTGCTTGATCTTGCTTATGGAACTTGTGGAGTGGCTTAAGAGTAATGCAAAGCTTGGGATCTTGGAGTTTTTGAATCTCCAAACAGTGAGATTCAAACTCAAATTTCAATTGAAAATTTTCAGGTTTTCCTTTGAATGGTGAGGGTTTGGAGCTAGGGATTCAAAGTTGGCGCGCCAGGTCCTTGAAACTGAAGCATTGGACCTCTATTTATAGCAAAAGATGAGTGTTATTTGCACACTTGAAATCACTTCCAAATTGGCAATGCAATATACATGCTAGCATGGGCGTGTGCAGGTCCATGAAGCAATGCAAAAAGGTCCACAATCAACTGAAATGAGGTCTGAGTGAAGCTTGGATTGCAAGGCAAAGTTATTTGAATATTTGAAGCATGAATCTTGCCAACTGATACAATCCTGTTTAAGCCATGCACAGACCCGTCAAACTTTGTCCAAAATGAATGAATTAGGACTCTTTTGAAATCTTAGATCAAGAGGAACAACTCTTATGTTGAACACTTTTCCATTTGGAACTTGTATCATGGTGAATTTTGAGGTGTAAGTTTGGAAACTTCAACATGTCAAAATATTTTCTAAGTGTCAAGCCACATGTTCAATTATTCCACATTGCCTAATTTTTTATGTGGGGTTCAAATGAGAAACATGTCTTCATAAAAGTTGCAGCTCTTTCAAAAACCTTCAAAATGCTCACAAATTTGACATCATTTGGATTTGGGATGAGTGAGTTGTGCATTTTTGAAGTTGAGGAAAATCACTTGTTCAATGGTATTGGTCCAAAATGACCTATAATGTATCCTCATATCACATGCTCATAAAAGTTGATTTAGCTCTCACTCAAAATATAAAAGTTGTAGTAGACATCTTGAATTTGATTTTGAAACTTGGAAAATTTTCATATCATAGAAATTGAGCAAGTTAAGGCCTTGGGAAGTTGACTTTCAAATTAGGGTTTAGACAAAATTGACCTATAATGTTTCAACATAGAAAATGACTTTTCAAGCAAAATTAGCTATATACCTAAACATTAAAGTTGTTTGGAGTGTCATTTAGAGTAACTTTTCTCTTGGAATCATTTTCATATGATAAAGAATGTAGGAGATAGGGTCTAGGGGGACCCAATTTTTATCAGATGAATTCATCTGGCCAACCACCATCGACCAACTTGCTAACTTGCAATTATCTTAACTTTTTAGACTCATGATGGATCATATATGCATATTATGATGAATTTTGAAGTGCCCCTTGATAAATTTGATCAATTGGTGGAGAAGCTTGTTGAAGAAGTTACTCAAGATACCCAGATGAACTAGGGTTTCCAAAGTAAACCAACTCCAAACTCTTGAACAAATCTTGATCAAAATAACATGTAGAGATCATGGGGACTCATACATGATGCTTAGAGACATTGTGGATCATTCCTTGGTTTTGTTCTTGGCAATGAAGGTCTTAAACCCTAGGTGTGAACTTGATAGATCAAGGGTGATCATGCCCTACCTACAAAAGAGTTAGGAAAATGAAAAGACATATTTTTGGTATTTTGGTTAGTGAAATGATAAAATACAAGTATGATACAATCACATGGTTCTTGGTGATATCTCTCCCAAAACAAACCCAATGAAAGAGGGGTAATGAGGATGTCCAGGTATGATCCCAATTCTAATGCATATGATAAGATTGCATGACGGATCTTAGGGTCAAAATTGGGGTCTTACAGGATTTGGTTCCACGAGCCTTAAACCATACACTGACCATTCGTATAAGGGCAAATGAGGGACGAGGTGAGATCTTACCTTGAAGAGGATGAATTCTGGTATGAGTTGCAGTCTGAGGGTGAAGATGAAGGCGATATAGTTGTGAAATCCTCAATTCCCTTTTCTTTTTCTTTGCTTGATCCCTCTTCTTCTACTCTTGAGCTCTCAGTTGTTGTTGCTTCTTGCTAGGAATGCGTGTGAACTCATTGGTGGAGAGTATAACGTAAAGAGAGTTAGCGGTCGAATCGGGATACTGAAGCTTGGTTACAGGTTGCCGGAGGAGGTTTTAGCACGTCTTCATTCAAGGTACCATGGTAGGACTTCGAAGAAGGCTAGGGATGTGCTCTGAGTGAAGGTTGATTGGACGTGGTGAAGAAATGAACTCGTGTCCCTGATTGGAGGAAATGGAGTTGGCTTTTGAAGGTTGGAGAAGATGGAATAAAAATGAGCCCCCAAATCTTAACCGTATAGGTACTCATTTATAGCTTTCCGAATCCCTTCTTCTACTCTTGCTGTTATGAAAATCGGTTAGAAGAAAGAAAATCGATTAGAGGTTGTTAGACTCGTCGCGAATTTATGCTAGCAGTTTCTATTTGTCTTTTTAGAATTGGAATTTTAGTGTTATGGATTGAAAGCATATAGGTTGGTTAGGTTGTTGTAAATTCAGTTAGGCGGTTAAAACAAACTTCTGTTATGGAATTGGTTAGTTAAAATCAGTTAGTTAAAATCAGTTAGTAGTTTGTGAAAATGAAGATAAGGTTAGAGTTTTTGTGAGGGGTTGGTTAATGAAATAGTAATGCTATTGCATTTACATGAAAGGTTAATTGGAGTTTCAAACCGAAACTCAAGTGAAACACCGACTAAAATTCTATTTTATCGGTGATGAAAAATACTGCTATAAACTTGTTATGTTGGCCTTTGCATTCTGTTTTTTTTTGTAGCATTGTTACCGTTCTATTAATTGATTTGGAATTCGTTTATAATGTGTTATACGTTTTGAAACCGTTATTTGCTTGTTGGTTAATTGGAATGTGGCCTTTGGCTGCAGGTTAATGAATTTACATATGAATGACTTTGATGGTATTATGATCGTGTGGTATTCAAAATGACATGGTTCGAAATTGTTATGTGATGCTTTGGATTCTTATTGTTTGGTCTGGGCTGTTATGACTTGGTGATGTCGGCTATTGGTTGCTGTAATTGCAGGTGTTGATTGTTTCACGCATTTTGCAGGACAGGCATCGGTTTACAACCGACTTGAAATTTCGCGCATCTGGCTTTGGGTTTGCATTGAGGCAAGGTTTTTGATCTTGATCAAAAGGTGAAAAATTCATTCTAGCAAAGTCATTCTCTTCATACCATGCGGTTGCGACGGTCTCCTTGCGATACATTTCCATGTTCTTGTTGAGATTTCTTGGTGTGATGTTAGCTTTCTCATTTGTAATCCAAGATGTTGTTGCTTGTGAGGTTGAAGTTATATGAAACCTAGCTATAAGACGTTGGAAGCCAAAAGGTGTCACGAGTGTCAGCTTCAATTGCTCTATATAGGACCCACAAATGATGTTCTCTAGGAATTCATAGATAAAATCACATAAATTGATAGCCATGATGATGTCTTACTGTAGAAGCAATGCATATTGTACTCTTTTTGGTTTAACTTCTTGTAAAAGTTTAACATAAACATTCAACACTAATTTGTTCCAATTTATGATCTAGGCAGCACATTTATATGAATTTTCTTTTATCCAAAAAAAACAATATCAAATTAAAAGCAAGAGATGTACAATGCTCCTGATATATAGTTGTTGATTAAGAGAGGTGGTTTCTTATGTTGAGATGTGTATTGAAATGGTTGTAAATGGAATAGTAATTTTGTCATGGTGTAATTGTACATGAAATGGTTTATGGTTGTGAATGTATATAGAATTATCGTGAATGGTTCGATTCAAACATGGAAGGTTGTATTGAATTGTTCGGAATGGAAGTTAACTATGGAAATGGAGTTAGCAAAATGGATTATGAAAATTGGATAATTGTTGGTAAAAATGTAAAAAAAATGGTTAACTGAAATGGATACAAATATGGATTTTGGATTTCAAAGATGGGTTAAAAAGGTTAATGGATTAATGAGCTTAGCTATACATTGGGCTTTTAATATGAGAGGTAAATGGGATGACTTTTAATTTAACATCCATTGCTTATTAGAAAAAAAACTCCAAAATAAAATCGAAACTAATTTGAAAATGATGGAACGAATATGGATTACATGATTAGGGATTTAAAGATTGATGTTCGACTTTGGTCAACTGGTTGACAAAAAAGTCAATAGTTGACCGACGGCCGACCCAGGTAAAAACACGTGTTTCTTATGGAGAAACGAGTATAGACCATAATATCTTGAACCGAACGACTTAGGTCAAGGCTAGGAATCAAACCAGGTGCATATCAACCAAACGACAGTTCATCCGCAAGCTCTTTGACTAGAAAAGCCATGAATCAGGGTTTCAATCCATATGATGCGCAATACCATAGACTTCAATCCAACTCCAATTTTATTAACCCCAAACCCTGAATCCATGATCTGTTAGCAGGTGTTAGTCATGATGAATGAATGCACATGAATGAGCATGAATGAGGTTGGATGGATATCGACTTATAGTCTGATGAAAAAAGTGAAAATGAGGGCAAATTTTGGAGTACTACAGTTGCCCCTATTTAATCTTCTTGGACATGAATACAGGAATTATGGAAGCTTTTCAAGTATTCAAGGTAGAAGAGGATTAAATACTAACGTATCCAAAAATTTACCCATTAAGAGTGGATGTAATATGATGAGGAGTTTTGTGGTTTGCTAAGCAAGGGTTGGGCTTTGGGTTAGTTAATGAAACTGGATTTTTGGCTTTTTTCGTCTACACGGTTTCCTGTTATGCTTTATGAATGTTAAGCATGAGTGAAGCGATGTGGTTTATGCATGATAATGATTTATGCAATGGTTAATCCAAATGCTCATATAGAGGGCGATGTGAATTTTGGGATAGGATAATGGTCATCCAGACATGATTCTCCAAAACCTACTTCAAGCTCAAAAGCTGTTATAACACCTCTGATTTTGATCTGAAACATGGAGATAGTTTGCACCTGCGTAGCCTGCTTCTGCCCCAATATACTGGACATATGCACCAGCCGCCCCAATTATCAGTTATGGAGTAGTCTCATCATCTGAAGATTTCAACCTGGCTTGCCCCAGCGTCTCGAAACTGTATTCCCTCGATCAATCATCTTGTGAAGGATTGACTTCTCGTGCTCTTGGGGTAGGTTGCCCCAGATTGACTGACCTTTGAAGAGATCTGAGTTATGGGATATCAGTAATTTGATCAACTTTCCCATTGTAAGCTTACTTGACGTCAAATGACTATTCGCATGTAAAAATGCTCATTTTGAAAATGATGATTGTAATGTCATGCTCATGCAAGTTTTGAAAGCTCAAGTGTGTTCACTAAGATTATGACATCTAGTGAATGAATCACTGTTTAGAGTGCCATATTAGTATCAATACGAGTGACAAGCAAAACTTTAGGAGTCAGCTTAACGCGATCTTACCATAATATGTTTTCGAAATAAACCCTGCTTCAATTAGGTCTTTTGAGGGTCGTAACATGGTCTGGTTCACGGTTTTAGAAAGAAAGGATATAAGGCTCAAAACCCAATCTAACCCGCCCGTTCTTCGTGATGTTCTCCAATCCTACGTTCAGTTAGCTTAGGACAAGCGTCCATCTTTCATAAAAGATTTTGAATATCAGCAATGATGGTTAAGGAACCCATGATAATTTGGAGCGATAGTCACTCAGCTTCATGTTTTGGTCTGCAGTCACATAGATTTGCTTTTTCTGAGGATTTTGATGATGATCCTCTGATTCTCTTGTTTTGTTTACCCTTATTTTTGCCTGGGATGATCCTTTGGGTCTGCAGCCCACCGAGATACCCTAACTTTTTCCTAAGTCAATCTTGTTTTCAAGCTCTTGACTTAGTGGGGTTTTCATTCGCTTTTGATTTTTTCATTTTATTTCATCTTTTCTTTTGAGCAAATCCTATGACACTACTTTTTTGATTTGTTGCACAGGTTGTAACTATCTCACTCCTTTTTTATGGGTAAGGGATAACCATTCTGGATTTGTGATTCTATCTTCTTGAGAGGGGATATGGTATGATTGATCACTTGATGAGATGTTATCTTTCTGAAATTTGAACGCGAGTCTAAACTAAACTGAATACTACCCTGCCCCTGGTTAAACATGAGGGTCTTATGTGTTAAAGAAAGAAACTCCTACTTCAAGGTCCAAAGGGGTTGACTAGGGATGACCTTCCTTATATCTCCGGTGTTTGGGAAATGCACAATGCCTTAGATCATTGGCACGGTCTTATTCAAAAGCATATAGGCAACGATCTTGCGTATTTTAATTGCATCATTCTCTTTTGATTTTATTTTACAAACAGTATGATACTGATAAAACAAAGTATGAGTGAACACAAATGGATTTAATCAAAACATGCACGTTTATTCTATTACGATAATTATTCAAAAACAAACAAGTTCACAATTGAACAATACATTGGCATACAAGAAAGTATTACAAATGAAAGGATTGAAAAACAACATGATTATTCTTCTGCAGACGCCACCTTAATTCTTGATCATCCTTCATCAATGACTGGACTCACCCTTTTCGGTCTTGACATTAGGCCCTTCTTTGGTGAAAGTCAGAACCTTATGATTTATGAGTTCATGTACTCTTGATTGGAGAGGACAACAATCCTCAATAGAAAGCCCCTTATGCCTAGCATGATAAACACATAAGGTATTGGGATTATGCTTGGCATGATATGGGAAAGCGGAAGGTGGGATTTCCTTTGTCTCAATGAGATCTTGTTGGACAAGGTAAGGTAATAGCTGAGCATATGTCATAGGGATCTGATCACGTTGAGGACGTTTTCTATCAAACCGCCTGGTCTGCTTTTTCCCTTGACGGTCACGTGGCACAGTTTATTGAGTTTTCAGAATTTGAGCCCGAGGAGGCTGCTGATACTGGGACGCACCACCAGGTGGAACTGAGTAGCTTGACATAGGCACCAAAGGTATCTGATACTGAGAGTGAATCTGAGGAATAACCATTGGTTGGAACATTTGAGCAGAATGCACCAAGCCAAGATTGATTGTCTGATAAGAAGTCTGACCATAATGAACTCCAAATGGGGTATAAGGTGCCCCAGTATGGGCGTACTGAGGTGTAACAATAGTAGGAGATGATGCCCCGGGATAGGCCAACGATATTCCAGGGTGCTATCTTTGATTCAGATACTGCATAGCAGGTTAAACCACAAGTGGAGTAACTTGCACATGAATCGGAGGCCCCTTGTATTCAAACCTTTTCTCAACAGGCACTTCAAAAATCACAAGTGTAAAGCTCAAAAACTTCTGATTGATGAGTTCTTGAACTCTAGCCTTGAAAACATGACAAGTTTTTGTAGAGTGCCCTACGTATCCGACATGGTATCCACACGTGGCATGAGGGTCGTGTTTACGATCGTAGGGAAATCTAGCAGGCTCGATTTGTTTAGGCACAATGGCCCCAACCTCAACCATTATAGGTAGCAGATGTGCAGAACTCACAGGAATTGGATCATAGCGAGGACATCTCCCTTCTTGATCTTTGTTTCCTTTGCTGATTTGCGTCTGCTTCTGTTTCTGGTGGTTTTGAGCAGGCCTCTGATGTGGAAGTACACATTGTTCTTGAGGAAGAAGTGGAGGAAAGCCTGCAACAACCTTCTATTTGTTATCTTCCTTCAGAATGTCTTCAACTTGCTCATCAATCACAACCTGATTTGGGAAGTTTGTTGTCATGCTATCCAGGAATAGCCCCAAAACCATGTCAGTTTTGTCAACGCTCTTAGTCTCTTCCATGATCCTTGAATGACTGGTGTCGGCGAATTGTTGTCTTTCTGACGAAGGAATGGATATGGTGAGTTTTCTGGTTAACATGCATGAAATGTAAATGAATGACAACACATGTTAGGGATGGAATGCAAATAATTATGCAACATCCATAGATTCAAGGCCTTGGTGGTATAGCAACCCAAGTTCGAAGCTCTAGCATATGTACAGCCATGAAATACCATAGGTTAACAACACAAATAATCCAAATAATTTGTATATATTGTCTGATGTAGGATCAAAGGTTCGACGTCCATGAGAATAAAGGTATGTAGAGTCTATGGTTTCCTATAAGAAAAATCCATATCCCCCTCACAAGTGTGGACTATGCTCCAAGGTGTTCCCTAGAAGGTCTCCCAGAGTCATCGACTCGAAATAGAAATACCCTGTCGTAGTGGATACTCACAGGACAAAAGTACTTCCAAGTGAATCAAGTTTGGGTGTGGCTCTCGTGACAACCCAACGTGCGAAACGCAGGCGTACACGACTATCCACGAGTCTAACCTATGTGTATACTAAGCTCGGTTATAGAGCTTTCTTCTCATGTAGTCTAACCCATTCCAACAACAGCACAACAAATAATATCCATAATATAAAGCGAATAAGAAACGCGATAAATAAAAGTGAGTAAATCTATAAAGATAAACACCTAAAACTAGCGAGGGGACAACCTAAACTAGGATCGACTCCTTTTAGCGACTAGGAAGCGCTCCAAGTAGCAAAGTGTCCCCAGCAGAGTCGTCAGCTGAAGTTGGGGATGCTAGAGAAGAGACCCCCAACCACAAGCAAACTCCCCAGCAGAGTCTCCAGCTGAAGCTAGCGGAAATATACCCAAACGTATCACACGCTCGAACATACAACAGAGTTGCCATCGAACTTTATTTATCCTCAAAGGGAATGGAAAACATCGATAAAACCCGGGGGGAAAATATATAATGGGTAAGGAAGTTTGTTATGCAAGGGGAAAGTATTAGCACCCCAAACATGCAAAAATTAAAAGTTAAGATTTGAAAAGATTTGACCAATGGGTTGCAATCCAATAGACAAGAATGTCATATAGAAACCCAAATTTCCCTTGAACTTTAGAATCAAGCAATATCAATACACAAATAGCAAGATGAAGAGCAAGGCATCAAATAAAGATAGCCACATCCAAGCTCAGCAACTCCAGGATCTTCTTCATAATCTCCCATGCATCAGATGAACTCAAAGATAGGCAATAGGCACAGGTTCAAAGTAACAGCTTCAATCAGACCATGTAGCAGATGGAATCACAATACTTGCTTCAGATAAAGTTTCAATTCACAAGCACTTGGTTTCATGATAGTTGGTATTGGCCAAGTCCTTTTGCATAGGGAGTGTTGCCTACTTCTAATTCCAATGTCTCAAATCAAATCCAACAGTCCACACAAATGTCTTTTAGGGTTTTTATTATTATTATGTACATTAAGGTCAAAAGACCAAAACTACAAACAAGTATATACAATCATAATATATCACAAGATAAGGCTCAAATGAACAAAGTGAAAATGGCATTAAAGTAAACAAGTTAAATGGTATGAATAATGGCAAATGAATAAAGACTTAAAATTAAAGTGCATCAAAGTAAATGGCTTGAAATTAAATGTTAGTTGTTAGTTGATTAGAAGTTCGTATTGCTTTTTCTTTTGTTTAAGTCATTCTTTGGAGAACACTCAACCCACTATTCACAGGCATGGATCCTTGAACCAAGATATCTTCTAAAGGAAGGAAAAAAGGCCAAGTTTCCATACAATACCATGAAAGAGGGGAGACTTACAACCTCACTTACTAGAATACAATGCTTTTTGTGTCAACAATTTAGCGCTATGTTAAAGAATCGTAATTGGACTTATGTAGAAGTCACAACTATTTGAGGTTGGGCAATAGAAATTTTAGTATTAATGTATGTTAGAGATATGGTATTATGAACCATACTCCTAAAACATACCATACTTAAAAGAATATGCAAAAGGGGTGGACCTAATCTCATCCACACTCTTGTTGATTTTGAAATCAACTAGCCTTAGGATATAGAGACATCATAGGTCCATGAAATGAATAAAAAGAGAATGGGATTGAGATGAAGAGGGAGGGGGAATGGAATCAACACAAATTGGTCAAAGGAGGACTTTTATCAAATCAAAATCATTCATTTATTTTGGGAGATGAAATGTCCATTTCATCAATCCCCTAAATCAATTGATTTTAACTCAACAAAGTCAAATCAACATTGACCAAGGCCTAACAACACAAGTCAAACTCAACAAGTCAATATCAAAAGCTCAACACAATTTATTTTGCATTTAAACAATTAAAATTAATTAAATAATACATTAAATTAAATTATGGTTGGTAAAAATCCTAAAACCTCATCAAAACACCAAATAAATGGCCAAGAGATTTATCATAGGTCAAACAAGGTCAAAGGACCTTGGAGAAAAAATTTCATTAATTTTGGAAACTTAAAACTATTTTTAAACAATTAAAAATATCCACAAAAACAATTAAATCGTGAAAAATATTAATGATGATCCAAAAAATAATTTTAATTTAAAAAATGAAAGAGGAATTTATTTAAAATTTTTTGGTGAAACTCTCATATTTTTTGGATCAATATTAAAATTAATATGAGTTAATGAAAATAAAAAACGTGGACCACTTGATCTCCCTCATTAATTGAGGTGGCAGATCAAGTGGTCCTCAGCGCGCGTTCCATCATGAACACGAGTCAAAGCACTGCAGGGATGGTATTCAAAACCAATGCACGAGATTAAAACATTTCAAAAGGATCATGTAGTTCAGATGAATGCCAGTACACCACCGAAGCCAAAGCTCTGGTCTCCTTCTCTGGTGAGCTTCACCGGACTGGTTCACTCACAACCATCCCCAAAATTAAAAATAAGGACATGAATTTAAATTAAAAATGCTCAGGAGCACGAATCTGGCCTCAATTTTTTCTAACTCCAAGTATATTGAAAGATACAGGGAGTTGAATTTTGAGGATCCTGATCTGGGTTGCTTCGATTTGACCTCAAAGCAACTCAATCTTGTTGCCTACATTGGTAGGACTTCAGAAAAGCAAAGATCAATAAGATTTATGAAGAATTGAGTGAGAATCAAAGAGATGAAATTTTTTGGAAAATACCTTCAATGCAGGTCTGTATGAACGCAATCTTGCTTCCAATTGCTCTTGATCTTGCTCAGGACACTTGATGGAATGGAAATGAATCAGCAAAAAGTACAGGACTCTTGGAGATTTGAATCTTAAAACCTTGAGATTCAAACTCAATTTCTAAAGGAAATTCTCAAGGTTATCCTTTGAATGAGAGGGTTTTGGAGATTGGGATTCAAAGTTGGCGCGCAGGGTCCTTAGTTCTGATCACAATGGTCTCTATTTATAGCCATATGATTTCTAAATGCACACTTGAAATCAAAGTTCCAAAAATAGAAGTGTACATTGCATAGGTGCATGGGCGTGTGATAGGCCCATGTAATCATCTCTTTAGGTCCAAAACTAAGTACAAATATTGCTGAAGTCACATTGGTAAGCCATGCAATTGTGTATGAAAGTTTCAAGTTCAATTGTGCCAAATGGTCACCCATGTTCAAGCCATACGCAAGTCACTCATACTTTGCCCAAATGGGATGAATATGGACTTTTTGGAAATCTTAGATCAATAGGAACAACTTTCATGTTGAACACTTTTTCATTTGAAGCTTGTATAATGATGAATTTTGAGGTGGAAGTTGGAAAAATCAAACATATCAAAAACATTTCAAATGTCAAGCCATATGTTCACTTATTCCACCTTGGCTAAGTTTTTATGTGAGCTTCAAATGAGAAACATTTATTAATCAAAATTGTATCTCTCTCAGAGTACTTAAAAATGGTCACAAATTTGACCTCATTCGGAATTAATATGGAAGAGTTATGCATTTTTGAAGTTGAGGAAAATCACTTGTTCAATGGCATTGGTCCAAACATAAAAGTTGAAGTAGACATCTTGAATTTGATTGTGCAACTTGGAAATTGAGCAAGTTATGGCCTTGGGAAGTTGACTTCCAAATTAGGGTTTAGACAAAATGACCTATAATCTTTCACCATAAAAAATAACTTTCCAAGCAAAACTAGCTCTAGACCTTAACATGAAAGTTGTTTGGAATGTCATTTAGAGTAACTTTTCTCTTGGAATCATTTTTTCGTATGACAAATATTGTAGGATATAGGGTCTAGGGAACCCAAGTTTTGATCAGATAAATTCCTCTGGTCAACCACCATGAACCATCTTGCTAGCTTGCCATTCTCTTGACTTTTGGGAACCGTGGAGGATCATATATCCATAAGATGATAAAATTTGAAGTATCCCTTGAAGTATTTGATCAATTGATGAAGAAGCTTATTGAAGAAGTTACACAAGTCACCTAGATGAGTTAGGGTTTCCAAGACAAACCACCTCCAAACTCTTGATGATTTCTTGATCAAAATAACATGTAAAGATCATGGGGATTCATATATGATGCTTAGATCCATAGTAAACCAATTCTTGATTGAGCTCCTTGTATTTAGGGTCTTAAACCTTAGACGTGAGCTTGATAGATCATGTGGACTACCTACAAAAGAGTTAAACTATACAATGACATATTTTTGGTATTTTGGTTATTAAAAATGATAAAATACAAAGTAAATACAATCAAATGGTGCTTGGTGATCTCTCCCAATGCAAACCCAATGAATGAGGGGTAAGGAGGATGCCAAGATCTGATCCCAATGCCAATGCATATGATGAGATATCATTAGGGATCTTAGGGTCAAATTTGGGGTCTTACAGATGCCCCTATTTAAGGACGTTCTAGCTGAGGAGATGAAGGTTAAAATCTTCGTATCAACTCAGTAGAATGGACTTAAATCACAATAATAGAAACAAATTTTGGTCCCTAAGAGACCTCATGATGCACATGATATGAATTTTAAAATAATCTTTATGAGGAAATATTTCCACAAAGGAAAAAAATCCGGAGAGACTGAAAGTCCACATGAGTATAATGCATTCCATAAGGAAAACTCACTGGGAAGACAGAGACTCTGGGGAAAAAGGGTTATACGTAGGCCATGATATGTCTTAAGAACAACTGGGGGACTCGAGGGATTCCATAAAAATGAATCAATGGAAAGACTCAGCTGGGGAACAAAAGGAACATCTATAGGGGGAACGGGTAAATCAGAACAAAGCTGAAATACTCGAACCAAGCAGGAAACAACAATTCCACTAAGGGAATGCGCACTCAAACTCGACTGGGGAAGAAAAGATCTTCAACACCAGAGGAGAAGAAATCTATTATCTATTACTGGTTACTGGTTAAAGGGATAACAAAAATCTGACAGGGAAGACATATGTTACCGGTTAGGGTAAACATATTAAGAATGACTTGCTGAAGGCAACCAGGAGGTGTATTCATTACCGGTTACTGGGTAAGAATAAACTACTGTGGAAAAGCCAAAATAGGATTTACAACTACCAGTTACTGGGCAGAAGACCACAAAGAGAGAATATTTGTCACTAGTTAAAGTGAACATATCAAGGATGGACTCAAAAAAGAAAGAAAATTTGTCACTGGTTAGGGTGAACATATCAAGGATAGACTTGCCTGGGGAATTCTAGGGAGAATATCTGTCACCAGTTAAGATGAACATATCAAGGATAAACTTCCTGAAAAAGTAGGAATTACATCTATTGAATGTTGGATAGAATACCGAAAAGAGAATATTCGTCATCGGATAGGATGCACATATCAAAGATAGACTCAGAGGGGGGAAATAGGGATTACATCTATCAGTTACTAGATAGAATACCAAAAAGAGAATATTCATCATCGATTAGGATGAACATATCAAGGATAAACTCTGTCAGAGGAAGAAAAACAAGATTTACAACTACCGGTTACTGGGAAGAAGACCGCAAAGAGGAGGAAACATGTCACCGGTTAGGATGAACATACCAAGGATCAACTCTCTGGGGAACAAAATAGGGATTACAACTATCGGTTACTGGGTAGAATACCAAAAGGAGAGAATATTTGTCACTGGTTAGGATGAACATATCAAGGATAGACTCAAACATGGGAACAAGATATCTGTCATCGGTTAGGATGAACATATCTGTAGCGGGGTATTCGTTACCTTATGATTTATTGACTAAATCAAAAGTAAGCATACAATTCGAGTCGCCACCGGACTTCTATTTATCCAAAGGAAAGGTTAGAAAGAGAACAAAAACCAATAAGAAGTTTTATCAAATAAAAAACTAATAAAAATGTCAGAGATCTGGGTAAGGGGGTTGGTTATGAGATGGGAAGGTTTTAAGCACCCAAAAAATCCTTAGTACTCTAAGGGAGCCCTTTTTGCAAGTGTGTATTGTAGGTTGGTATTTGTGAAAATATTTGTGCAAACAAGATTGAGGGGATGAGAAAATAATATACATTATTTTTACAATTTTGTTGTTTGAATGGATGAACCCATTGCCTACGTACCATCACAAAGGTAGGATCAAAACCTCGTAGTTCGGGGTAAAAATCTCAAAAGAATTGGTGAATTGATTTGATTAAAAGCCTTAAGGTATTTTGTTATCAAAGGAAGAAAACTCAACCTAAACCAACAATCCACCATGTGAGGAGAGCTTCAACATACTAGTGAGGGATCCATCCTATAATAAGTATGGAAGACTTATAGTCCAATCACTAAGGATAAGGTGAGGTTTACATCAACCACTATGATAACTCAAACCTATGGATAATGTTTATGAAAAAAAGTTTTAACAAAGGTGGTCATTGGAACCACAAAAACAACTTGAAGTGAGTTGTATTTACAATTTAGAAATATTCACAAAATGAGGTCAAAGTTGACTTAGCATTCTAAAGGCATGAGGCCTAGTTGCTCTTGAACTCCTTTAAGCATAGGTAAGTTCCTAATTCTAAGTCCTTTCTCCTTTTTGCATTGGGTTCACACAAACAAAGACAAAACAAACACAAAGCAACAATATATTTATACAATAATGTGCTCAAATAAGCAAAAGGAAAATGGCATAAACATAAAATATGAGCTCAAGTGAGCAAAAGGAAAAAGCAATATGAATAAATGAGCAAGAAAGTAAATTGCATTAAAATAAATTGCAAGAATTAAATGCTCTAATTAAAGTTAGTAATTAGTGGTTAATGTTAGTGTGTCATAATACAATTTAGCGCTATGTTAAGCAATCGTAAGTGGACTAATGTAGTAATCACACCTATCTGAGGCCGGTCAATAAAACTATAGGCAAATAAACACGAGTTAGAGATCATGACTAGTAAGCCAAGCTCCTACAACTTGCCATGCCAAAAGAAAAGAAGGAAAGCCTTGTATGGATTTTAGGTTTTTTGCTTGACCAAGAAGCAACCTATCTGGGACACAAAGCAACTCACTTGATCTTTGATCAAGTTGAGTTTGATTTGGATCAAAGAAGGTTAAACCTCTCATATGTCAAGACCAACCACAAATCCTTAACTCATTGGCAAAAATAAAAAGAAGAAGAAGATGAAGATGAAAGGAAATGGATAAAGGAGAATTCAAATGACATAATCAAAACACAATGATCAAATGTGAATCAAGTCATCATCAACCAATGTAAAACATAAGGGAAATGAAGATTAGAGGTTAACAAAGTCAAACATATTTTTTTGGTATTTTTGGAATTAAAATAAATGCAAAATAAAAATGGACAAAATATGGTCAAACCTCAAATTCAATTCAAATCAACTTCAACAAGTCCAATTGAAGCATCATAGGTCTAACATTGTTCAAACAAGGTTTGACAAATTTTCTCAACATTTTTTGAAAACAAAAAGTATTTAAAATCAATTATAAACAATAAAATATAACATAAATGAATTAAAATCTCAAATAAGTCTCAAATCAATTAAGAAATTGATAAGAATATTGTTCATAGACTTATCATGATCCATATGTGTTAAGAAAATATTTTTGGAATTTTTGGATATCAAAAAGTAATTAAAATGAATTAAAAACTATTAAAAATAAAATAATTCACCAAAAATATTAAATGGAATCACAAAAATAATTAAAAATCAGATTATGAAGCTAGATTTTTCAAGAAATTTTTTGCCATTGGTCTCATATTTTTGTGACTCCAAATAAAATAGTTATGAATTTTTAAAATAAATGGAATTAAAAGAAAATAAAACAGAAAATAGAAAATATGAAAAAACAAGGAGCGCTGGATGGAATTCATTAAATGACATGGACACATCCAATGGCACAGAAGCACTGGAGTATCATGGTCATGAGTCAAGCGCGAAACAAAATGAATTAAAATAAGTCAACTGAATGCATGGCCAAGATTAGATCGTGTGAGCCTCATCCAAGGGCCTAGGTTCAACCACGTGGGGATGGTGGTGGAAACCACCATCTTCTCCGGTGGACCAACTAATTCCGGCCACCAGTTGCAGGTTTTTGAACCTCAACCAAAATGCACGAGCCCGGTACCAAAATGAAGCTGGGGTGATGTACATCACCCCTGTAACCTTAGATTGTTCTCAAGATCTCTATCAAGTGAAAATCTGAGCTTGAAAATCCAGGTATGCAACTGAAATGCTTCAAAACATGAAATCAAGACCACCACTGGCCTGCCTCTTGCTCGAGGACTTCAGAAAACCATTTGAACACAAGCAATTCACATCATAGAGCAAGATATAGATCAAAACAGTTATATGATAAACCTTTGAAGTGCAGCTTTAAACAGCACGATCTGCTCCAATTCTTGCTTCTACTTTGATCAGGAGATGATGATGATGCAAGGCTTAGGAATTGGAACTTGAAGATCAACCAAGGAAGTTGAAATTCAAAATTGAAATTGAGAAATAAAAATCAGAATTCCTTTGAGTATGGTTGGGTTTTGATTTCAGCAGATCTTCAGATTGCCTTAAGGTTGAGATTTGAATGAGGCAAGGCTTCTATTTATAGTTGAGCTGCAAGCAATGAGGGAAAATACTCGTGTGCATGAAGCTTTGGGTCTTCCATGCATGGGCCTGTACAGGCGCATGTGAGACCCAAAATCAAGTGGAAATGCAAGCTGATACCATACCAAATTGAAATGGACGTGCATTCAGAGTTGCATTGGCTTGTGCATGAGATTACAAAGTGAATTGCATAATTGATCACAAATGTTCACCTTTTCGAAAGTCACACATAGAAAATCCAAACATAGGCATGTGAAAAATGTTTGGAAAGGTCTTGACATAAGGAACAAAATATATGTTGGGAAAAAATCCATTTGGAGTTTGGAAATTTATGAAAACTAACCTTGAAGTTTGAGGTACAAAACATGTCTTTGGGAAATTTGCTAAAAATGATGAACTTCAAGCCCTTCTATTTTAATGATTCAAGCCTCAAATGGAAAAACCTCCAACATAAAAGTTGTAGATATTTTCAAGATGATAAATTTAGACTTAACTTTTTCATCATTTGGATTTTTGATGAGAAAGTTATGGGCACTTGAAGTTGGACATTTTTCAAATTCAATGGTTTTAGTCCAAAGTGACCTATAATGTTTTGTATTATCACATGTGTTTCTTTTAGGATAATGAAATTTTGTCCAACATAAAATTTGAAGTGGACATCTTAAGCTTTGAAATTCAATTGGTCTCACCTCAAAATCATAAAAAATTAATAAGTTAGGTCTTTGGGAAGTTGACCCAAAATTAGGGTTTCAGTCAAAATCACCTATAATGTTTTGAAATGAATGATGACCTTCTAAGTTTCAAATGGATTTTTTATGAACATGAAAGTTGTTAATATGGTTCTTAAGAAAATTGTTTCTCTTGGGGTCATCTTCATTTGACAAACACATCAAAAGTTAGGTCTCAGTGGATCTCAGATTGGTCAGATGACTTGACTGGTCAACTTCTCAAAGTCAAACTTCAAATCTTGATGAATGAATGATTGAGGATGCTCAAATAGGCTCATATATGCATAAAATAATTAATGAAAGAACTTCCCTTGATTTAATTTGATCATAGGTTAAGGTTTCTTCATGAGCAAGGCATAGTCAATGCATAATTGAATTAGGGTTTCCTTAGGAAACAATCCTCAAGCCCCTTGGTTTATCTTGATCAAATTGGAAAATTGAGATACTTGGGAGACATACATGATGATTGAGAGTTTTTTGAACCCTTGTCATGCTTTCTTTCATCTTCATCTGGCCACTTCATTGAGCATAGGAGCCTCCTAGGAGCAAGGGATCTCATGATTGCTTGAGCTTCAAAATAAAAGAGGTTAGTGACATATTTTTGTGCTTTTGGTTAGTAAACAAAAAATAAGAAAAGCAATAATATACAATTCAATCATGCTTGGTGGTCTCAAACCAACTCACACAAGTCCCAACCCAAGGGTTAAGGAGCCACACATGATATGATCCTTGAGGCAAAATGCAATGAGCAAAATAATATGATGCCATGAGGGATATTAGGGTCAAAATTAGGGTCTTACAATATCAAGGATATACTTCATGGGAGACGTAGAGACGAATCCGCTGGGGAAACAAGGTTACCTTTGTTGGGTATTAGGCAAAAGTAACACACATGAGAAGAATATTACCAGTTACTGGGTAATAGGCTCTTAGGGGACCAAAAGAATCTATCTAGGTAAGATCTAGAAAGAAAAGGTCAATAAAAGGACTCAATCCAATGAGGATATAACTCAAGGGGAGTGGTTCCATCCAGATAATCAATTGGGGAGGAAGCTGAAATAATGATCCTCCACGAGGAAATATCTCAGTGGGGAAAGAGAAAGGTTAAAGTCTTTCTGCTTAATGGGCTGACACTCTATAGTTGAAAGAGGACAGACAAACCACATCTGTATGGGGAAAAATAAACCACCATAGTAGAGGATCAAAACGAACAATGAATCATAAAATGCAACAATGCAATAATGAAATTATATGAGTGTATATGTATATGTATATGTATATATGATGATTATGCTGACAAAACGATCACAAAGGATACAAGTGTCACTGATTTGAATCATCGATACAATCCCTAGCCAATCCTCACGAGAAGGAAACAACTGCTGGAGAAAAACAAACAAACGCCTTGAAGGCTCAATCCTGGTTGGGTAAAGCACAAGGAGAGGATCTGCCGAGGAAACTGCTACAAACTGCAGGGAACTTTAGGTTGATGCCATATCAAATGGGAGACAACCCTGCAGGGGACAAACACAACAACTTCTCAAAATCAGGTGTAACTCTTACGATTTGCGGGGAATTAAAATTCTTCCGATGTTGTGCAAACTACCGAAATAACACGCCTACAACTCAAGGGAGGCCAACAAACTTGGTTGGGGAAACCAACAGAACTCGGCTACCGAAATGTTGTCGGGGATGAAATAGGGATTACACCCACTACTTGGGGAAAACCAATAATGCTCCACATTTAGGGCTTACCGCTTTTTAAACTGCTGTTGATATTCCTTTAAATGATATCGATTGCTTAAAATAATTGCTTTTATATATTTAAGAAAATATGATTTTAATTTAAAATTTAATTTCAAAATGATCATAATAAAATTTAAAACTATTTGGCTGAATTAAACAAGAGTAGAAACAATTGGATAAAAAGTTCAACTTTATTTAATGGGATGATAGTCTGTAAATGACAAGACTCCATAGATTTTTACAGAAGTTGAAAAATGGTAATTTACATGGAAAAGGGCTACATTGAATACAATGATCACTAATCCTTCTATCAACTTTTGATGTTCACTGTGCTCTTGGCGACTTCATCGGGGATGGTGAATCAGAATTGACTGATTTGCTCAAGAAAGTCTTCAAAACGGAAGATCAACAACCTAAAGTTACTTGCCATAATCCCTAATTTTTGTATAAATTTCCCCAAGGTGGGGTACTCAATTTATTGGGATAATTTTGCTGTTTTTATGTCTCTAATTTTTGCCTGGATTTCCCTTTTAGGTTTCAATCCATCGAGACGCTCATTTTTGCCTAAGCCGCCCTTTAAGGTTTTCAACTTAGCGAGTTGTTCTTTTCTTCTTCTTTTTTTAGGCGAAGTATTTTTTGACTGCATCTGCGTTCACAAGACGAGTAGACTTTTCACCACCCATAGTTGTAAGAATCAAAGCACCGCCTGAAAAGGCTCTCTTAACAACATATGAGCCTTCATAATTAGGAGTCCATTTGCCCATAGAATCTGGTTTGAAAGATAGAATTTTCTTGAGCACAAGTTCACCTTCTCTGAACACACGAGGTTTAACCTTCTTATCAAAAGCTTTCTTCATTCTCTGCTGATACAATTGACCATGTCACATGGCAGTCAATCTCTTCTCTTCAATCAAACTTAACTGGTCATACCTGGTTTAACACCATTCAGCCTCAGTCAACTTGGCTTCCATCAAGACACGCAATGATGGGATATCCACCCTTACTGTGAGCATATCTTCCATGCCATAAACAAGTGAGAAAGGGGTTTCCCCTGCTGAAGTGCAGATGGATGTACGGTACCTATGCAAGGAAATGGGAGAATCTCATGCCAATCCTTGTAGGTCACAACCATCTTCTGGATAATTTTCTGATGTTCTTGTTTGCAGCTTCAATAACCCCATTCATCTTAGGTCTGTAGGGAGAGGAATTATGATGTGAAATCTTAAAGTCTTTGCAAAGAGCTTCCATCATATTATTATTCAAGTTAGATCCATTATTAGTAATGATCTTACTTGGCACACCATATTGGCATATAATCTGATTCTTGATAAGCCTCACAACAACTTGCTTGGTTACATTTGCATACGATGCCGCTTCAACCCACTTTGTGAAGTAATCAATAGCCACTAAAATAAAACGATGTCCATTCGACGCTTTAGGCTCAATCATACCAATCATATCGATTCCCCACATGGATAAGGGCCATGGGGAGGAAATGAAGTTCAACAGTGTCGGAGGAACATGAATCTTATCTGCATAAATTTGACACTTGTGGCATTTCTTCACAAACTTACAATAGTCAGATTCCATTGTCAGCCAATAGTAACCTCCTCGCAACATCTTCTTTGCCATAGCATGTCCATTGGAATGAGTACCAAAGGAACCTTCATGGACTTCAGTCATCAATAAGTCTTCTTCGTGTCTATCCACACATATGAGCAGAACCATATCGAAGTTTCTCTTGTAAAGCATGTCACTATTTAGGTAGAAATTGCTGGATAATCTTCTCAAAGTCTTCTTATCTTTCAAAGATGCCCCAGGCGGGTAAATCTGACTTTGGAGGAAACATTTGATATCAAAATACCACGGCTTTTCATCTTTGATATCTTCAATAGCAAATACGTAAGTTGGCCTATCAAGATGCATCACAGTCAGATATGGAACTTCATTCAATTACTTCACCATAATCATTGAAGCCAATGTTGCAAGAGCATCTGCCATCCGGTTTTCATCTCGAGGGATATGATGAAACTTAAACTTTGTGAAGAAAGTTGAAATCCTCCTCGCATAATCTCTATATGGTATCAAACTGGGTTGATTCGTCTCCCACTCACCTTTGATTTGATTCACAACCAAAACTGAATCTCCATAGACGTCCAAATACTTGATTCTAAGATCAATGGCCTCTTCAAGCCCCATAATGCAAGCTTCATACTCAGCCATATTATTCGTACACTTGAAAGTCAATCTAGCTGTAAATGGAAAATGCATGCCTTGAGGAGTAATGATTACTACCCCCAATGCCATTACCATACTGATTAACAGCTCCATCAAATACCACGCCCCAACGGGAACCAGGTTCTGGACCTTCTTCAAGCAATGGTTCATCACAATCTTTCATTTTCAAGTACAAAATCTCTTCATTAGGAAAACCATAGTGTACTGACTGGTAATCTTCAATCAGTTGGTGAGCCAAATGGTCAGCCAAGACACTACCTTTGATCGCTTTTTGAGATCGGTATTCAATATCATACTCGGATAACAACATCTGCCAATGGGCATTCTCCCAGTTAAAGCAGGCTTCACAAAAATATACTTGATTGGATCCATTTTGGATATCAACCAAGTGGTATATTTCAACATATATTGACGCGGACGCTTAGCACCCCAAGCTAATGCGCAACAAGTCTTCTTAAACATACAATATCGAGTCTCACAATCGGTGAACTTCTTGCTGAGGTAGTAGATAACAAATTATTTCTTTGCAGTCTCATCTTGTTGACCTAGAACACAACCCATACTCTCTTCAAGCACAATCAAATACATGATCAATGGTCTTCCTTCAACAGGTGGAGACAGAATTGGAGGCTCAAGCAGATACTCTTTGATATTGTTAAAAGCTTTCTGGAAATCTTTGGTCCAATCACAAGACTGATCTTTCTGAAGAAGCTTGAATATAGGCGCACATGTGGCAGTCATGTGTGAAATGAATCTTGATATATAATTCAAGCAGCCGAGAAAACCTCTGACTTGCTTCTCAGTCTTGGGCGCAGGCATCTCTTGTATTGCTTTGACCTTGGCAGGATCAACTTCAATACCCTTCTCGCTGACAATAAAGCCCAACAACTTACCAGAACGAACACCAAAAGTACATTTATTAGGATTCAAGAGGAGTTTGTACTTCCTCAAACACTGGAATAGCTTCAACAAATGCTCAACATGTTCTTGTTAATAAATGGATTTGGAAATCATATCATCAACATAGACTTCGATCTCTTTTGAATCATATCATGGAAAAAAGTATTCATTGCCCTCTTGTATATTGCACCAGCATTCTTTAAACCGAAAGGCAACACTCTATAGCAGAATGTTCCCCAGGGTGTAATGAATGTGGTCTTCTCCATATCCTCGGGTGCCATCTTGATTTGATTATATCCGGAAAATCCATCCATAAACGAAAAGACTTTGAATTTAGATGTATTATCTACCAACATATCAATGTGTGGCAGAGGGAAATCATGTTTCGGACCGGCTTTATTCAAATCTTTATAATCAACGCACATACGTACTTTTCCATCCTTCTTCGGAATAGGCACAATATTGGCCACCCATTGCGGATACTCAGTAGTAACAAGGAAACTGGCATCAATCTGCTTCTGCACTTCTTCTTTGATCTTTACTACCATATCAGGATGAGTCATCCTTAACTTTTGCTTGACTGGCGGGCATTCTGGCTTCAATGGCAATTTATGCTCCACAATCTCAGAATCCAAACCAGGCGTGTCTTGATAGGACCAGGCAAACACGTATGAATACTCTCGGAGAAGATCAGTTAACTCCTTCTTCACTTCTGGACACAGTCGAGACCCAATCTTGACTTCCTTCACATCATCATTGGAACCTCAGTTGACTAACTCAATCTTCTTTTTGAACGACTGAATGGCTTTTTCCTCGTGCTCAAGTAGACGACACAATTCATCAGATACTTCTTCATCACTTCCTTCCTCAACCTCAAACACAGGGAATTCAAAATTTGGCGAAGGAGTAGGATCATTGTATTCAATGGGTTTAGAAACCAACCTGCATAATGGTTTGATATTTTGATTTTAGAGAAGTGAATCGGTGACCAAATATTATGCAGATGGACAAATTGTATTTTAATTATGTTTTTTGTAATTACCATTTTTTCACAAAAAGCAAAAAGTAATAAAACATCATAGATGTGGATGAATAGAATTGAATTTTATTAATGATCAAAATTGAAAATGCCAACAATTTTCACTTCTCCCTTATGCATAGGAGAAGGATTTTCAAAAACAATAAAAGCAATTACTTAGAGCGAGGCATAATAACAGGAACATCAACAGCAGTCCAATTGTTGCAAGCTTTTCCATGCGTCACAAAATTGGTGCAGTCTTCATCTTCATCCCCCTCGATAACGGTAGCTAAGTGTTGTTCATTACCATGAATGAACCCTCCGCTATGGAAATTGGTTTGCACATCTTCAGCTCTAATCTCGGATGAACCTTGTTGGAATCCAAAACCGGTTTTACTCTTGTTCTCGGTGACCTCTACCATCTGGCCCCACTGATCTAAAATACCGTCTTCGACAATCTTCTAAGCGTCTTTGAAGGAGGACATGGGTGCCCCAACTCTCTTTTCCTCAACAATAGATAGATCTTGGAATGAGGTTCCGACCTCATCCTCAACTTCTACATAAGAGAAAGATGACAGGTGGCTTACCAACAAAGTCTTCTCCCCATCGATGATAACAAGCTTTCCATTCTTGACAAACTTCAATTTTTGGTGCAAAGTTGACGTAACGGCTCCTACCTCATGTATCCATGACCTTCCTAACAAGAATCTATAGGCTAGGTGGATATCCATTACTTGGAAAGTAATTTGGAAATCACTCGGACCTATCTTCACAGGAAGGTCCACTTTACCAATCACGGTTCTGCGAGAACCATCAAATGCCTTGATGATCACGCCACTATATCTCATCGGAGCTCCTTGATACGACAATCTAGAAAGAGTTGATTTGGGAAGTACATTCAATGAAGAACCGGTGTTAACAAAACATTCGACAGGGTGTCCTCCTTGCAATTCATCAAAATGTGTAACACTAGATTGTGATTTCTACCCTCCTTAGGAGGTTCCTCATCACAGAAGCTCAAGTTGTTACAGGAGGTGATGTTAGCCACAATATGATCGAACTGATCAATCGTTACATCATGCTCTACATAAGCTTGCTCCAATACCTTTTGCAATGCTTCTCTATGCGCTTCAGAATTCACAAGCAAAGACAGCACTGAAATATTGGAAGGGTTTGGAGCAACTTCTCCACCACATTAAACTCGCTCTTCTTAATCAATTGGAGTACCTCATCATCATCATTAGGCTTCAAACTGTTGGATTCACCAGACTGACACCTTGGAGCGCTAATCGAATCAACTGTAGGAATTTCAACATACTTACTGGCAGATACATCTTCAACATTCTTTGGGAACACCGGCCCAAAAACACGACCACTACGGGTCACCTTCGTAACATTAGCAATGCTCACAACAGAACTGGTCGTAGGTAATGGAACCTCTTGACCATTCTCTAACATAGTAGCATTGTACTAGTATGAAACAGCCTTATCAGATGCATACGGGACTGGACCTGCTAACCGTATTACCAACGGAGATACTGATCTATTTCTAACATTGTTACTGCTACTGCTGTCAAATTGAATCACCACTCTCTCTGGAGTCTTGAACACAGGAACTATAACATTCACATCGTCACCTAAGTGACGGGACTGAAGAATCTGGATCATACCATCATCCATCAACCTCTGGATGTCTCTCTTTGCAACCACACAACCTCGAGGATTAACACTATAGACTGCACAACCATCATGGTCATGCTCACAATCACTTACCAAACAGATATCCTTGTGCGTCGTCACCAAGTACCTTCTAATGAAACAAACATCATATACTTTGAACTCCCCAAGACAACCATCTACCATGTTGACAGAAGGATTACCATGAGCAGGTAGTGGGTTTGCTTTAACATTTGGCGCACGGTCCTCAAAGGACACCATCCCACTCTTGACCAATTTCTGGACTTCATACTTCAGGGGGTAGCAGTTCTCACTATCATGGCCAGGAGCCCCTTGGTGAAAGGCATGGTGAAGCTCTAGTTTGTACCACCATGGAAGTGGTTCAGGAATCTGTGGAGGATTTCTCAGTTGCAAAAGGTTCTTGAGAACCAATGATGGATACAATTCAGCATAAGTCATAGGAATCGGGTCAAAAGAGACCTTCTTCCTCTCGAAATTTTGTTGTTGATGATGATTGTTGGTGTTGTTGTTGTTGTAGTTGTTTGTTCTTTGCGGTGGTTGTTGTTGACGTTGTTGTTAAACGAGCATTGATTATTTGAAAATACAGGAATAACAGACGATACTTGATGATGGTGTTAACGGGGTTGTGGACTCTTTCTAACATGAGGCCTCCTCTGCCTCCCAACTGATATTGCGTTACTCTCGCCTTCTTTCTTTCTGGAAAGTGAACAATCAATGGTGGCACAAACATGACCAGGATAGATGCCGACATGGAAGCAAAAGTAGGTGCAAAACCTTCAGGCATAAAGTTGGGCGGCATTCCCCACAGGAATCCGGCAGGCATGGCAGGAGCGAAATGAGCGGCAGGCACGGTTGAAGAAACAACCTCTAAAATAACAGTCCTTTGAGGAGGAGGAGTTGCAGGCGTTTGAGAAGATTAACTTTGAGCAGCTAGGACTGACTCCATCATGGCAGTCAGACGGGCAATCTCATCCTTCAAGTCTTTGTTCTCTTGCTCTAGATGTTCCATGATTCTTGGATGATTGGCACGAGTATTGTATCGAAGAGTCAGGTTGGCTGAAGCACAGAAGAAGAACCAATAAGACATCTGGCGAAAGAGAAACCTGCTTATGCAATGATGCATGAAATGCAATGCTTGATTGTTTTTATTTTCAAGGAAAATACTATTTTATTTGCAAATACATAATAATGATAATTGCACAATTTGATTGACCATAAGTCTCTTTTATTTATATAATTGGAAAGATTACATTGAGTACAATTTCAGAAACTAAAAATACAAAACACAAGAGAAAGGGAAACTAGTCATCCTAAGGATCCCCTAACAACAGTATCAGACAATCTGGCTGCAGGTGCGTACTTCCTTCGGATGCGTCGGATCTCGGACTCAAAAGAAGTCTTCATCGGAACCTTCTCGAGGACAAGCTGATCAACAATCTTCTTCCAAGCAATGAAAGGTTGAGGCATACTAGAGGAATATGAAACCTCTGGCTCTCTCTGTCTCTTCACTACTCGGTCCTCAAGAAGCTCAATAAGTGCATCTTTGTCCTTAGACTCAAGCTGCAACTCTTCATGCTTTCGGCTCAAAGCATGGAAATGTTCTTCCCACATATCCTTCTTTTACTTCATCTTGGCGAGTGCATCTTCTAACTCCTCTACATCTTGGTTAGGGAGAGTTGATGGCTTAGCCACAACCATAGACATAGGTCTCTCATAAGCATAAGGCATCTTAAATTCCAAAGCTCTCCTCTTCACCCAAAGAGTGTAAGCTTCCAAAGCTACACAGTTGCACGGACCAAGCTCGGATCTTCCTTTCCTATGCACATTATGCCAAGCATGCACGATCTTCTGCTTCAAATGTTGGAGATCTTTACCCTCTTGATAGAAAAAACCTTCTAACAGAATGTTATTAGGTTTGTCTCTCAAGGGGAACCCAAGTTGACGGCGAGCCAAAGCAGGGTTGTAGTTGATTCCTCCTAGTGTACCAATGAGAGGCATATTAGAGAATTCACCACAATAATAAATAATCTCCAAGCTACTCAATGAAGAATCGTACCAAACTATATCATCATTAGTGAGAGACATAAGTCTCTGAGACCACCTTAGACATTGTTTGTTCTCCACAAAATTAGGCGTCTGAGGCAAGTGCGAAATAAACCACTTGTACAGAAGAGGAACACAGCACACAATAGTTCCATTACCTTTAGAATTCCTTAAATGCAAAGAGAAATACATATCTCCTAACAGAGTAGGCACAGGATTCCTAATCAAGAAGATTCTAATGGCGCTAACATCAAGAAAACCGTCTATGTTAGGGAACAAAGCTAATCCAGATATGAGCAACACAAAGATAGCTTCAAAAGCATCCACACTACCAGCTTGAGCAAAGGTAGTAGCTTCCTTGATGAGGAACTCAGAAGTCAATCCAAACAATCCTCCTTTCTTCACCCAATGAGCCTATATCTCATACTTCTTCAGATGAAGAGCTTCAGCTATGATATGAAATTTGGGGGTCTCTTCCAATCCTCTAAAAGGCACTTTTTCAGAAACAGGTATTCCCAAGAGATGGGCATACTCCTCTAACGTAGGCAAAAACTGATAATCAAGAAAAGTGAAACAATGGTAGAGAGGATCATAAAACGGAACCAACACACTCAGAAGTCCTTCAACCATATTAGCATACAAGATAGACAAAAGCTTCCCATGACGTTGCTTGAAATCCAAGGGATCTAATACAAAAGATGATAGCTTCCTTAACTCTTTCAAATTTGGACATCTGAAACTGTACTTCTTAGTGTTCTTTCGTCCATAATCCATGGTCTGAAAATATTTGCAAATAAGACCTCAGTTCCTTGAAATTATGTTTGGTGTGATGAATGTTATGATGCGCATGAATGCATGAATGCAACAATCACAAATAAGGGATCACCCACAAGGCAGACAAACAAAGGTCAAGGGATGAATCGAGTCATTGTCAAGATCAATCATCCATTTTGGTGGATTATGGCTTTCACCTTATCAACACCTAAGTTCCATTGATATTGATAAGACTTGATTGGATCAACCAAGAATCAAGGGTTTGTTGTGAGTCACGAGCATGGAGTCAGGTTAAGAACCATCCCAAAGGAGTGTACTAAGGATATAAACCTATAGATCATGTTCTAAAAAGTTCCCAGAATCTTAATTCCATCTATCGAATATTACAGGTTAGGACAATTGAATCATCAACCCATAATATTCTCAAGAGAAACTCGTCTGAGTATAGTATCGCGTAACAACTGTTATCAAGTCTACACTTGAACAGCCTTTGCACTATGTCTTAAATAGGTCAAAAGGGGTTAAATGTTATACGGTCCTCAGCTTTTCGGATCCCAAATAAGAGAGAGTAATGCCGAACCACAAATAACTTGTGTGACATTCATAACTCCAAAAGGGTCTCCACTGAGTGGATGGTTTCAAGCCAACCTGTTAAGGACTACTCCACACAATTCGAACATGAATATACCATCCTCTTATCTTAATTGCACTCAAGTTCGGGTTAGAACTTATCTCACTACTCAGATATCACCAAGCACAAAAAGCAGATTATTTCACACAAACAAATATACATACATCAAATATACAATTATATACACACAAAAAAGTAGGCTAAACCCACTAGAGACTACTCCCCAGCAGAGTCACCACTTAAATTCTGTATCGATAAATTCATGACCATCAAGCTATGGATAAGCTAGATGTCAATTAAACCAGAGTTGCCACCGTGCATTTATTATTTCCAAGGGAAAAGGGAAAAGTACGAACAAAACCCAAAGATAAGAAGTTTTCAAATCAAAGCTAATAAAATGCCAGAGATTACAGGTAAGGGGGTTGGTTACACAGAGGGAAGGTGTTAGCACCCAAAGTGTCCTAGGTACTCCTAGGGAGCCCTTTCTTGTGTGCATATGTGTTTTTGTATAAAATGATGTTTGCAATAAATAGAGTGGAGGGATGAGAAAAGAATTCATTAATTATATTTTTGTATTTGACAAGACCTTCGGACTTGTGCCTATGTACCAACATAAAATGAGGGATCAAAACTGAAGGAGAAGGGCGATCCAAAATGCAGCGGAATTTAAAATTTCTCCTTTAGTGATCCTTACGAATGGGCATGATTAGTGATAGAATTGTTACCTCTTGTGGCGATTGTAACCTTTGATGCAGATCTACGGAGCGATCACGAACTTTGAACAATGACAACACCTCTACTCAGTCCACACGAACGGATTCCTTCAATCTCATTGCTAGCTGCTACGAATGAAAGCTTTGAGTGAGAGTGAGAGAGAGAGAGAGAGAGAAACGAAATTGCAACTGCACAAATGCTTCTACACAAGGGTTCTATTTATAGAACCACTTGTGTGGGTTGCAAGCTAAAAAGCCCACTCAAGTGTATGTGTCTCATACCTTATAATATGCCAAAATCACTTAAGCGTGTGGTACCTTACCATATTTCATATTCTACTTAAGTACATAGTACCTTATG
Source organism: Lathyrus oleraceus (assembly GCF_024323335.1). Classification (NCBI taxonomy): domain Eukaryota; kingdom Viridiplantae; phylum Streptophyta; class Magnoliopsida; order Fabales; family Fabaceae; genus Lathyrus; species Lathyrus oleraceus. Next base: position 337,151,688 of record NC_066584.1, on the reverse strand, counting down.
ATGTTCTACAATTCTCTTAAGGGCACCGTACATTACGGTATTCCTTAGTTACTTTATCTCTCATCAATTCATCCTTTTGTGTGTGACCCTGTAGGTTTTTGTGGCATTGGCAGTTATATTAAATCACGTATTTAACATAATAAACAGTGAGCGGTATCTAGCAACACATCACTGCTACCCAAGACACGAAAATGTCATGTGATCTGACAAATCCTTTTGTGATAATACTTATATGTACAATTACCCTTTTGCCCTTATGTCTATATTGAACACAAGGCATAGACCGTGTCATCCTTGTCCAGTTCAATATTGGGTCCATAGACATTTATCCTATTACGCAGGATGGGCAAATTCCATCTAGGTCACTCATGTCCCTTAGCACGCTTCGTGGAGTACCCATCAATTGTCTTTATGGTCATCCAGTTACGGACAATGTTTGATCAGCAATAAGGCACTCGACTCTACATCTAGGATCCATAGTGGTTTCAGGTCGAAGGGTGGTATACACCATTATCACCATGAGAATAACTTATGACACTTTGCATAACATTCTATATAGTATTCTCATAGCGGGTCAATCCAGTATAAATATTACTCTTAATATTCATACCTATGTTTAAGACTTGATAACTCCTTATCCATGATCCATGAGATGTGATCATCAGTCTATATACATAATAGTCTTAATGTTTTAATGTTATCCCACTTCACAATAAAGCTCGACTATGGATACTTTAAGAATAGTGTCCTTATGTTTAATGTGATCTCATGATTAAGTCACACTTGATACATTAAACGGACTATCTATTCTAGGGACTTTATTAGATAAACATAATAAAGAAAAAGCCTTTTATTATTAATAAATAATTCGATACAAGTACCAAAAATATTGGCCTCTAGGGCTTACACCAACAAAATCCTCGTAGTGTATGGTAACAATTTCAAAGTGGATGTATTGTTTTTAACAAAAATTTAAGTTTTAACAAAGGCACAAAAGGCCTAAAAAGGTTTGAATGAGTGTTAGTTCTTTTTGTCTTTTTTTGAAATTTAAAGTTAAGTATAATTAAGTTCATTTACAAGTTTGATTAAGAAAATATTTTAAAAATGCAATGGCATAAGGCCAAAATTTCTAATTGGAAATAAAGTCTAAGTTTATAAATCACAAGCAAAGAAGATTTTGAAAGGAGGGAGAGATTTGAAATTTAAGAAGTGAGGAAGAGATGAAGAGACTAATCCTAAGCAAAACTTAAAAGTTAAGAGTTGAAAAGATCTGACCAATGGGCTGCAATCCAATAGACAAGAATGTCATATAGAAACCCAAAATTTCCCTTGGACTTTAGAATTAAGCAATATCAATACATAAATATCAAGATGAAAAGCAAGGCATCAAATAAAGATAGCCACATCCAAGCTCAGCAACTCCATGATCTTCTTCATAATCTCCCATGCATCATATTGTTGGTTCTATGTGTTGGCATCAATTTTGATAAAACCTAGAGTTTTCATAAGTTGTCACAAGTGTTGTCTTGATATGAGATAACAGGTTCCTGCAGGGTGTTTAAAATGTGAATGTGCAGGATTTTGCTGAGATGTCAGACCCGATGTCAAGACATCTGTATACAGAACATTCAGTCTGAATGTTATGTATTGTGTGATTGCGCTTTTTATGCTAATCTATGTGTGATTGATGAGATGATTGAACGCGCCATTCAATTATATTGACTTATTTTCCAACAAGATATAATCAGCTGTCATAAGAAGATACGAATGGAAAATAGTTTTAGGGTTTTATGATGTCCAAGCCCAGCCAAACGCTTCTATAAAAAGGGCATGGAAAACCTGGTTTTAACACACAAGAAATAACGAACGAAATATTAAGAGAGAATAAGGGTTTTAGTCTTGTGTGGTTTTGTGTATTGTGAGCCATTCATTCATCCATAGATGATTGAATTGGACTGACTTTTGAGTTGTAATTTGTCCACTCTAAGCTTTGAAGAATGAGTGTGTGTTTACTTGGTTGAAGCTTTTAAGCAAGATCAAGTATTTGTTCTTGAAGAGTGTCTTCTTTCATTGTAATATTTGTTTTTATATCATTGCTGTGATTAAGGGGGAGTGAGTAGGATTTCATATCTAAGAGTTCTTAGGTAGAAGTCACATGGGTAGAGATTAGGTGAAAATACTGTAACTTGAAATTGTTTACTCAGAGTCTTTGAACTAACTCTGTTTAGTGGATTTCCTTCCTGGCTTGGTAGCCCCCTGACGTAGGTGAGTTTTCACCGAACTGGGTTAACAATTGCTTGTGTCACTTGTATTAATGTTCTTTATCTTTTATCCTGTTTATATTGTTCAAATATTAGTGTCTTGACATTACCTTCGACATCTCATATCTGATACCAGAATTTCAATTGGTATCAGAGCAGGCATCTTGCTCTGGTTCTGGGTGAGATCTAGGGACGTTACTTTCTGGTACTATGGATAGAGATGGAGGATTTGTTCACAGACCACCAATTCAAGATGGATCTAACTATGACTACTGGAAACCTCGAATGGTAGCCTTCCTGAAATCTTTGGATAATAAGGCTTGGAAGGATGTTCTAACAGACTGGGAACATCCAGTTATTACTAAGGAAGGAGAAGTTACAACTGATAAGAAGGTTGGGGAACAATGGACCAAGGAGGAGGATGAACTAGCCCTTGGAAACTCTAAAGCATTGAATGCTATATTCAATGGGGTTGATAAGAACATCTTCAGACTTGTGAACAACTGTGAGGTGACTAAAGATGCTTGGAATATTCTCAAAACCACTCATGAAGGCACCTCTAGAGTGAAGATGTCTAGATTACAGTTGCTCACTACCAAGTTTGAAAATTTGAGGATGAAAGAAGATGAAAATATTCATGACTTTCATATGAATATCCTTGAAATTTCTAATGCCTCAAGAGCCCTGGGTGAGAAGATGTCAGATGAAAAACTAGTGAGGAAAATACTCAGGTCACTTCCCAAGAGATTTTCCATGAAAGTGACAGCCATAGAAGAATCTCAAGACATTTGCAATATGAGAGTGGATGAGCTAATTGGATCCCTCCAAACATTTGAGTTGGGAATGTGTGATGGATCTGAAAAGAAAGTCAAAAGCATAGTCTTCATGTCAAACACTGAAGAGAAAGAGGAAGAAAGTGGTCAAGATACTGATGAAGATCTGGCAAATGATGTAGTATTACTGGGGAGACAGTTCAACAAACTTTTGAAAAATATGGATGTAAGGTCTAAGTCTAATGTCAAGAACATCTCATCTGACATCAGTAGGTCCAATGATGCTGGAAGAATAACAAGATCTTATGAAAAGTCCAAACAAGGAAAAGGAGTTCAGTGTCATGAATGTGATGGGTATGGACACATTAGAGCTGAATGTGGGACCTACCTCAAGAAACAAAAGAAGAGTCTTGCTGCTACTTGGTCTGATGAAAGTGAAACAGAAGGAGAGTCTGCAAATCTTGTGACTGCCTTAACTGGAAGATGGGGTTCTGATGAAGACTCAAGTGATGATAAAGTAACCTTTGATGAGTTAGCCACTACCTACAGAAAGTTGTGTCACAGAAGTGAAGAAGTGTGTCAACAAGTGGAAAGTCAGAAGAAATTGATAACACAACTGGAGGATGAGAAGACAGAACACTTGGAAACCATCTCTAAGTTGAAGACTAAAGTAGTGTTCTTGAACTCTGTAAGACCCCAATTTTGTCCCTAAGATCCCTCATGGCATCATATCATATCATTGCATTGCCTCAAGGATCATTGTGCACCTTGCTTCCTTCCCTGTGGGTGGGTCATCTTTTTGAGAGTGGTTCTTGATCACCAAGCATGTTTGCATTTGTATATCATTGCTTTTCCTTTTATCACTAACCAAAAGTACAAAAATATGTCATCTAACCTTTGTCTTGCAGATGAAGCAATAACAGGTCAAGGCAATTAAGGACATTCATTGAGCAATAGATGGTGGTCATTCTTGAGATTTGGACCCCACAATCATTCACCAGAGCTCATATGAGCTATGATGTCATTTTGAAGCAAAATCCCAAGTGGTAGAGGCTTGAATCTCATCAGAACATTTTCAGGTCATCTGAAGACCTAGAAAGTCAACTGCAAAGTCAACTATGGAATTGGAGGTGGGAAGTGATTAGAAATACTTCATTCATGTTGAAACAAGTCTCATTTGACATTTCAAACACTCACATTGTAGAATTTGAAGTTAGGTCAAGAATTTCCAAAAATAGCAAGTGACCTATAATTTGAACTTTCCAAAAATGGAAAGATTTTGGACCAACTTCAACTCAAGATTACATCATCAATAAAGCTTCAAATGAAATTTTGTTGAACATGAAAGTTGTAGATCTTTCTCTCCCATTTCCAAAATGTCCAAGATCATGAATTTTTCATGTGTGGTTAAGGAGATATGATCAAATCATGGCAAAGTGTGCATGAGACTTCAAATGAGCATAACTTTTCAACCAAAGCTCCAAAATGAGTGGTTCTTTTTGCAATATTCTCCTCTTGACCTCTAATTTCCAAATCATGCATCACATTACATGAATTATCATCACATAATCATTTATTAATCCATGGTTTTTTTGAGGGAAATTACAAAATTCAAAATTTGTGCATGGTATGAGATTTTTATCATTGCCATTGGATTTAAAAGAAAATTTTAAGAGACTTTGATGAGGAAGAGAGCACTGCTCACGTGCCAATAATGCATGCACATGCAAATTTTGAAATTTTGTAAATTGCCTTATTTCACTTAACCAAGCTAATTAGGGATTAACCAAGTGATTAGCATAGCATATAAATACTTAAACCCTAACAGAATTAAAAAATTAATCACTTTTCACATTTCTAGATCTCAATTTCTCTCTCACTTCAAATTTTTCTCCCATCCTTAATTCAATTTTTTTCCAAAGAACCTTGCAATTTTACTTCATATACTGATTGCCTAGCTTTGATTCTGTGCAGATCAAGTGCTCAATTGGTGAATTCGCGCATGTATCAAGTGGTAGAGGTTCATGAAGATGCAAATGGAACTTCTGTTTTGAGCAAGATCTAGATCCATTCAAGCCTCAATTACTTCATCAATCTTCATTGCAAGCACTGTGGAGTAGATTTGAACCATTACAAGCTGCCATTCGTGTGAATTCCAGCTTCTGCACTTCAAGAGGTCACAATTCGAATCTCTTATTTTTGAAATCCACTGCTATGTTATTATAGATCTAAGTGTGCTGGTTATGCTGAGCTTTGAATCGTGTGATTTGGTGTTGTTTTGAGCTAGTTATGCATGTTTAGAGTTTTGATGTTCATTTAAGTCTTTCTTCGATTTGGCTTTGTTATGATGAATTATGTTGAATTGCTTGTTGATCTTGAATGTACATTGCATGACGAATCGATTGGTATACTTTTGGATGATTTCTGGACACTTTTGTAAAAGTCTGGAAAATCCAGATGAGGATCATGATGATCTTCATCTTCAACCTTGAATGTTCTTCATTTCCAGAACCAGTCACGGTTTCGCTACCAATTAGCTACGAAATTTCAAAATTAGCTACGAAATGTTTGGCACGCTAGGGTTTAAAGCAATACGATGCCGTTTTGGTTGATGCGCTACTTTTGAATGCGTACTGACTTCGATTCCTGGCTGTGCAATTATTTTCAAATGCTTCATATTTTACTTATTTTCCCTCCTTTGACCATGCTATGCTCATCTTTGATTTTCAATTTTTTCCTTAACTTCAAAAAATCATATAAAATTGAAAACTCATCCATATTGACTCCAATTTTTTGCACTGTGATCTTTATCTTGTCTACTATTTTATGATCATAATTTGGAAAGTTGTGCCTGGCTGAAAAATTGATTTGTGCTAGGATGTTTGAGTACATATGCTTGTTTCACCTTGCTTTGCTTATCTCTTTGTGAAATGCTTGTTTCTTATCCAATGAATTTGAAATTTTGCATGATGAAACTAGACACAATGCTTGACATTTTGGTTTTGGTTTGGTATTTTTCCTATGCATCATCTCTGTTTTATGCTTGTGTTAAGTTGGTGTGACAATTTGTGTCACACCTTTGCTTGTTCAACTTGTACCATGTGATTTCCATGCTAAATGATGTCTAATGCTTCTGATTTTTTGTATGTTGATCATGATAGATGTCTTGAATGTGCATGAACTTTTCCAGATTTATTTGAATCATTTCTGTTTTGATTTGAATTTTTCATTCATGTTGATCACATATGAGCTTTAAAATTGCCTTGAACTTCACTTGATCATGAAATGCTTTTGGTGATTGATTTTGGTATGAGACCTTTTGGAATGTGTCAATATTTGTTTGAAGTTGCTTCATGTTAAATTTCAGCCCTTGTTTTAAATTTTTTCTCCATCTTTGACCCTAGGCTTTGACCTAGTGGTTTGTTGCTTACGTTTGAGCTTTGATTTCAGGTTAAGCATACAAGTTCCATAATTGGTGATGCTTCATGATGTGAATATTGATGTTTGCTTGTGATTACTAACATTGTGTGTTTTGTAGGTTGATGCTCACTCATTTGTGTTTGCTTTATGGTTTACACACATTGCATATTGAGATCATCTGTTGCTTATTGATTGTTATCTGATTGTCTGAGTATTGTGTTGATTTGCTTAGTTGTTTCCACAGGTACCTAAGTTGCTTTAAGTTCATTTGAACTTTGCTTTTGCTTGGTTTCTTAACCACTTAGGTATGATCTCTCATCTTCATATAGTCTGGAAGACCTACTGTTATTGGTAGGCACCTGTCTGAAGTCCTCCTTAAGAGGCAATGCTTGTGATTGTTTAATTTTTGTGCCAAGCAGGAAAAGTCCTCTTATGAGGAAATTGGCAGATAAAAGAGATGTGTAATCCATCTCCTGCTACTCAGTGTGTCATTCACCTTGCTCACACCATGTGTTGATGCATGGTGAATAATAACCCAAGATCTTATAGAGTCTATTTGTGGAGAAGAGTTCCAACGTTCTGAACTCCCACACTTTCCATTGATCAAAGCTCTCCCTGACCAGGGATAAGAGCTATGAGGCACACCCCTCATCTCTATTTCATCTGCTTCACCCTAACTCTCAATGTTAGGGTTAAGAGCTCAAATACCCTATTCCAGTTGGCTGTAAAGACTAACCTTGCTTGAGCCTAATTGATTGTATATAGTGTGTGCTAATTGACTTGTTTGTTTGCTTACTTGATTCATCTGTGCATATTTGCTTGAGTGTGCCTTTGTGCATTTGTCATCATTACTTGTATATCATTTCATAAACATTATTCATTATTTTGCAACATTTGGTTTTGTCCATGGAGGAAGCAAGCATAAGTCCATTGATTGGCATTTGTTTCCCATGATATGGTAGGAGACTAGTATAAGTCCATTGATTGGCCTCTGGTATCCTTATTTCTTTGCTTTGTTAGACTAGTATAAGTCCATTGATTGGCATCTGGTATCATTGTTTCTGTTTGCTTTGGGAGACTAGTATAAGTCCATTGATTGGCATCTGGTATCCATGTTTCTCTTTGTTTTAGGAGATTGGAATAAGTCCATTGATTGGCACCCGGTATCCATTTCTGTTTTGTGAGATTGGAATAAGTCCATTGATTGGCATCCGGTACCCATTTACTTTATCCATCTTGTTATTTGCTTATTGCATTGTTGCCTATTCCAAAGTAATCACTTGAATCATCTACATATGATCTCAAGAGGTGAACATCTAAGAAGTTTTACTTCTTCACCCTCCCACCTTTTGTTTCTTTAAACCTCCATGTGCATGTTAACCCAAAATTTGAAAACTATTTTGAAAACATCTCCACTTCTTTTCAAATTAGAAACCTAGGCCCTAGGCCTTTGATTTTTCAAACTTCATTTTCATAATATTTCTTTTGAATTGAATTCTAATCATATCTTGACCATTTTTTGTGAATAAATTCTAATTGATTAATTCCACTCATTCAATTGTTTTGTGGCTTTGTCCATTCTTAATAAGTTTTCATACATTAGCCATAGGTTTGATTTATCCTAATTGGTTGATGTTAATCTCACCTTTTGTCCTTAGTGATTGAATTGTAAGACTTCCTTGCTTATTATAGGGTTAACCCCTCACTAGCAAGTTGAAGCTTTTCTCACATGGTGGACTTGTTGTTTGTATAAGGTTGAGTTTTCTCCCGTGGATAACGAAAGACCTTAGGGCTTTTGTTTTAAAATGAATCCACCCATACTTTTTGGAAATCTTTTAGCCGAACTACGGCGTTTTGATCCTTACCTTCCATGGAAAGGTACGTAGGCAACGGGTTCATCCGTTCAAACACAAAAACAATAAAAATTGTATATTCTTTCTCTCATCCCTTCAATCCATGTTTGCATAATAAATATTTCATAAACAAATAACATCTCGTACAACAAGTTGTGAAAAGGGCTCCCTAGGAGTACCTAGGACGTTTTGGGTGCCTAACACCTTCCCATTACGTAATTAACCCCTTACCCAGATCTCTGATCTTTTCATTAGTTTTCTATGTGTAAAACTTCTTAGGCTTTTGTTCGCTTTTTAGCCATTCCTTTGGATAAATAAAAGTGCGGTGGCGACTCGATTCTTTGTATGCTTTGCTTTTGATTTAATCAATAAATCATAAAGTGACGAATACACCGCTACAAACTCCAAACTGGATGAGATGACAAAGTATATCAGAATGCTAAACAATGGATCTGACACCTTAGACAAAATTCTCCAGACTGGAAAAATGGCAGGAGAGAAGCCTGGCCCTAGGTTCAATGAATCCAAACCTGAGTGTAGTCACACTGGTAGCAAACCAAAGATGTCACAACATCATAAGGAAAGACAACATAAAGGAAAACACCAAAGACGGAGATGTCATTACTGTGGAAAATTTGGCCACATAAAACCATTCTGCTTTAAGTTGTATGGCTATCCTAGTCCTTCTCATCATCAACCTAGACCCAAACACCACATACCTGTCACAGAAAACAATGGGTTCCTAGGACTGGTGCTACTAACCTGATAGCTCACACTTCCTTCAGAGTTTCAGCCAAAGAAGACTGGTATTTTGACAGTGGATGCTCCAGACACATGACTGGAAGCAAAAACCTTCTAATTGACCTTCATCCTCATGCCACTAGCTATGTAACCTTTGGTGATGGAGCAAAGGGTGAAATCAAGGGGATTGGAAAGCTAAATTGCCCTGGATTCCTCAACCTTGACAATGTGCTACTTGTTAAAGGACTAACTGCAAACCTAATCAGCATCAGTCAACTATGTGACCAAGGTCTAAATGTAAACTTCACGAAAACTGAATGTCTGATTACTAATAAAGAAAATGAAGTGATCATGAAAGGATTCAGGTCTAAGGACAACTGCTATATGTGGAGTTCTCAAGAAATTGTTTATTCATCAATGTGTACTCTAGCTAAAGAAGAAGAAGTGAAGCTATGGCATCAAAAATTGGGCCATCTGCATCTTAAAGGAATGAAGAGGATTATATATGTTGAAGCTGTCAGAGAAATCCCAAACTTAAAGATTGGTGAAGGAAGAGTTTGTGGGGAGTGTCAGATTGGAAAACAGACAAAGATGTCACATCAGAAGCTCAGACATGACACCACTTCCAGAGTGCTGGAACTTCTCCACATGGACTTGATGGGACCTATGCAGGTGGAAAATCTTGGTGGGAAAAAGTATGCTTATGTGGTGGTAGATGACTTCTCCAGATACACCTGGGTAAATTTTATAAGGGAAAAATCTGATGTATTTGAGGTATTCAAAGATCTTTTCCTAAGACTTCAAAGAGAAAAAGAAAGGCGGGTTATCAGAATCAGAAGTGATCATGGGAAAGAATTTGAGAACATCAAATTTGCTGGATTTTGTGCATTTGAAGGAATTAGTCATGAGTTCTCATCTCCCATTACCCCTCAGCAAAATGGTGTGGTAGAAAGGAAAAATAGAACTCTCCAAGAATCTTCCAGAGCTATGATTCATGCTAAGAAATTACCCTACCATTTTTGGGCTGAAGCTATGAACACAACCTGCTATGTTCACAACAGAGTAACCTTGAAGAAAGGGACTCCTACTACTTTATATGAAGTCTGGAAAGGAAGAAGACCTACTGTCAAATACTTCCATGTGTTTGGTAGTAAATGTTATATCTTGACTGATTGTGAACAAAGAAGGAAGATGGATCCCAAGAGTGATGAAGGAATATTTCTGGGCTACTCAACAAACAGTAGAGCATTTAGAGTCTTTAATTCCAGAACAAAAGTAATGATGGAATCTATCAATGTTGTGGTTGATGATCAACAGACTGATGTCAAAGACGATGTTGAGACATCTCTAAATGATGCCCCAGCTGATTTCCCAGACAAAAGTAATGAGAGTGAACTCACTCAAGCGGAACCTGAAGCTGACAAAATTAATAAGGGACCCTCTATCAGAATTCAGAAGGATCACCCTAAAGATCTCATTATAGGAGACCCAAATAAAGGGGTCATAACTAGATCAAGGAAAGAGATCTCACATGGTTGTTTTGTGTCCAAGATTGAGCCTAGGAATGTCAAGGAAGCCTTAACTGATGAATTCGGGATCAACGCCATACAGGAAGAGTTAGGCCAATTCAAGAGAAATGAAGTATGGGAACTGGTTCCAAGACCTGGAGGAATAAATGTTATTGGAACAAAGTGGGTTTACAAGAATAAATCTGATGAAAAAGGGGTGGTTACTAAAAATAAAGCAAGATTAGTAGCACAAGGATACACTCAAGTTGAAGGAGTTGACTTTGATGAAACATTTGCCCCTGTAGCTCGCCTTGAGTCCATTAGACTATTGCTTTGAGTGGCATGTATTCTGAAGTTTAAATTGTTCCAAATGGATGTAAAAAGTGCCTTCTTGAATGGTTACTTAAATGAGGAAGTGTATGTTGAACAACCTAAAGGGTTTACAGATCCAAATCTTCCAAAGCATGTGTATAAGTTGAGGAAAGCCCTTTATGGTTTGAAACAAGCTCCTAGGGCTTGGTATGATAGACTCACAGTGTTTCTCATTGACAATGGATACAGGAAAAGAGGCGTTGATAAGACCTTATTTGTTAAGAATGAAGGAGGAAAACTCATGGTGGCTCAAATATATGTTGATGATATTGTGTTTGGTGGGATGTCAGATAATATGGTCGAACATTTTGTTAAACAAATGCAATCTGAGTTTAAAATGAGCCTTGTTGGAGAGCTGAACTATTTTCTTGGGCTACAAGTCACGCAGATGGAAGATTCTATCTTTCTATCTCAAAGCAAATATGACAAAAACTTTGTTAAAAAGTTTGGCATGGAGAATGCAAGTCATAAAAGGACACCTGCTCCTACTCATCTGAAAGTCTCTAAAGATGAAAATGGTGTTAGTGTAGATCAAAGTCTCTACAAAAGCATGATAGGGAGTCTGCTATATCTCACAGCAAGCAGACCTGACATTACTTTTGTTGTAGGTGTTTGTGCTAGATATCAAGTTGAACCAAAAGTCAGTGACATAAACCAAGTGAAAAGGATACTGAAATATGTCAATAGCACCAATGACTATGGGATGTTGTACACTCATGGATCTGGATCTACGTTGACTGGATACTGTGATGCTGACTGGGCTGGAAGTGATGATGATAGGAAAAGCACATCAGGAGGATGTTTCTTCTTGGGGAACAACTTAATATCATGGTTTAGTAAGAAAAAAAATTGTGTGTCTCTGTCCACTGCTGAAGCTGAATATATAGCAGCTGGAAGTAGTTGTTCTCAACTGGTTTGAATGAAACAGATGTTGACTGAATACAATGTCATGCAAGATGTCATGACATTGTACTGTGATAACCTGAGTGCTATAAATATTTCTAAGAATCCTATTCAGCACAGCAGGACAAAACATATTGATATTCGTCATCATTTTATTAGAGAACTAGGTGAAGATAAAATCATAGCCTTGGAGCATGTTGCTACTGAAATGCAGTTAGCTGATATATTTACCAAGGCTTTGGATGCTAATCAATTTGAATGTCTAAGAGGGAAATTAGGGATTTGTATCTACGAGAATTTATAACAATTAATTTGGAGTGGAAAAGGTAATAAAAATATTGTCTGCCCACTTAAAATAAAGTGCCCCGTTTATGGTGAATCATCACCGAGTATTGGAACTTCCATTTATTGCCATTTCACACGCAACCTCTACTCAAACATTTCCACCTTCCTTCGACTTCATCAACCTTCTCTGCTAGGGCAACAAAAACCTTTCCACAAGAACAACAAGATGTCACAACATCCTTCACCATCTGGTTCTAAAACTGCCAAACCTGCTCACAAAGATAGAATGCCTTCTATGAACTTTCTTGATGAAGATATTTTGGACGTGATTCCCCTATCTGTCATTCCAGGCGAAGCTCCTGGCTCATCCGCCACTGCATGCCCTACTCAAGGTAACAGTTCTAATATCCCCTTCAACTCTACTTATACTCCTAGTTCTAAGGACGACATGCATCACACTCATCGTGTCATAAGAAACCTAGTCACTAGGAGTCTCAATGAAGGACACTCTGTAAAGGGAGTTTCTACTCCTCTATCAAGAAGGGACCCCTCTCCTGAGGTTGGACCTCACAATGAGAAGGATGATGATTCCTCTAGGTCTGAAAAAGGTATAGCTGTTGAAGGTTTGTGCTCTTTAGGGTAAACTTTGTCTGGTAAGAAATTTGTGGCATCACCTACTGCCAATGCTTCACAGTCTAAGAAGCATGATTCTGCAAAGAAGGTGATTAACTTAGAAATTGATAGTTCGGATGATCAAGATGATAGTTTGCTTCATCAATTGAAGCCTAGTGTAGCTAAGAGAATGAAGACTAGAATGGGTAGGTTTGTGGCTGAAATGATGTCAACCAAAACTGCTAAGAAGGCTACTGGTGTAGGCCTCTCAAAGTCTTGGAGCAAAGTTAAGGTAAAGAAGAGGAAAGTGAGAGAATTTTCTGACTCAAATGAAGATGTTGAAGAAGATGTCCCTGGCATCTCCCCTGTCAAGAGGACAACTATTAGGAAATCCCCTACAAAAGTTGTTGTTGTACACTTGGACAATATTTCTTTCCATCTTGAAGATGGAGCAGCAAAATGGAAGTTTGTAATGCAAATAAGGGTGGCGGTGGAGAGAGAATTGGGCAAGGATGTTGTGGAGGTCAAAGAGGTCATGGACCTTATTAAAACTACTGGATTAATGAAAACCGTTGCTGGGTTATCTCAGTGTTATGAAGGACTGGTGAAAGAATTTATGGTCAACATCCCTGAAGACATTGCTGATAAAAACAGCAAGGAGTTTTGTAAAGTGTATGTAAGAGGGAAGTGTATCACTTTTTATCCAACTGTGATTAATAAGTTTCTAGGAAGAGGAACAGAAGGTGCATGTGAACTGGAAGCCACAGACAATGAGGTCTGTAGGGAAATAACTGCAAGACAGGCGAAGGAATGGCCTAGTAAGAAGCATCTCCCTTCTGGGAAGCTAACTGTGAAATACGCTATTTTGCACAAGATAGGGTCAGCAAATTGGGTGCCAACCAATCACATATCTACAATTTCAAATGCCCTTGGAAGGTTCATCTTTGCTGTGGGAACCAAGCTGAAATTTGATTATGGTAGATTTATGTTTGAACAAAATGTCAAACATGCTTCTACAAATGCAGTTAAGCTGCCCATAGCTTTTCCCTCAATGATTTGTGGGATTATCCTGAGCCAGCAACCTGGAATTCTGAGCACAAATGATCTTCCTAGTAGAAGAAAACCTCCTCTGTCAGTTCATTACAAATTGTTTGAAGGCAGCCATGTCGAGGACATTGCCATGACATCTGCTGTGAAGAAGCCAGCCTCAAAAGGTGGCCTTATTGCTAAGCTGAAAGAAACTTGTAAGGAATTGGATACTGGTATAAGGGTAGCAAAAGCCAGGAAGGAAGCTTTGAAGGCTCAAATTGAAAGTTTGGAGCAAGCTGATAGAGATAATGTTGGACAGGCCAAGGAAACAAAAGCCCAAACCTCTAGTGAGAGGTATGAATCTAAAGATGAAACAAGTGGCAGTTTTGGTTCTGATGCTGATGAAGATGCAAGCTCCTCTGACTAGTTTTATTGAAGTTGTCCCCCACTTTTCTGATGGTGTGTTGCAATAGATGTTCTGGTGTTTCTTTTGGCAGTCATGTTCTAATGACTTGATGTATTTTTTTCTGGGTTCTTTTTGGTTTTTCTGGATTTTTATCTCAGCTTGTATAGTTGTGTTTGTTATGGGATCTGTAACACTTAACAATATGCTTTGACATTCTGTGTGACATTCTATTTGACTAATAGATATTTATTTTGTCTCTTTGGTCTCTTTTGGCTAAAAAGGGGAAGAAGTAGCTAAGTAGCTATGTTATACTATAAACAGATGACAGATGATGTTGAAGAGGATGTATGTTGGATATAATCTATTTAGTACTAGTGTTGTTGAAGGAGATGTTAGATGGGGAGGTGTATGTTACAGGTGATGTTGAAGGTGATGTCTGTGTTGAGCAGACTGAGGGGGAGGTGGAGCACAATTACATGTGTGTTTAATATCTGTTTACTAGTTGCTATTTTAGCTAGTAATGTGTGTTTTATTACTTCTGCTGCTAAACTGATGATGTGATTATTCTCTTGTGAACAAATGGTCTGATGTAGGTTTTAGCCAAAATTTGCCAAAGAGGGAGTTTGTTGGTTCTATGTGTTGGCATCAATATTGGTAAAACCTAGAGTTTTCAAAAGTTGTCACAAGTGTTGTTTTGACATGAGATAATAGATTCCTGCAGGGTGTTTAAAATGTGAATGTCCAGGATTTTGCTGAGATGTCAGACCCGATGTCAAGACATCTGTATATAGAACATTCAGTTTGAATGTTATGTATTGTGTGATTGTGCTTTGTATGCAAATCTATGTGTGATTGATGAGATGATTGAATGCGTCATTTAATCAGATTGACTTATTTTCCAACAAGATATAATCAGCTGTCATAAGAAGATACGAATGGAAAATAGTTTTAGGGTTTTATGATGTCAAAGCCCAGCCAAACGCTTCTAATAAAAGGGCATGGAAACCTGGTTTTAACACACAAGAAATAACGAACGAAATATTGAGAGAGAATAAGGGTTTTAGTCTTGTGTGGTCGTGTGTATTGTGAGCCATTCATTCATCCATAGATGATTGAATTGGACTGACTTTTGAGTTATAATTTGTTCACTCTAAGCTTTGAAGCATGAGTGTGTGTTTACTTGGTTGAAGCTTTTAAGCAAAATCAAGTATGTGTTCTTGAAGAGTGTATTCTTTCATTGTAATATTTGTTTTTACATCACTGTTGTGATTGAGGGGGAGTCAGTAGGATCTCATATCTAAGAGTTCTTAGATAAAAGTCACACGGGTAGAGATTAGGTGAAAAGACTGTAACTTGAAGTTGTTTACTGAGAGTCTTTGAACTAATTCTGTTTAATGGATTTTCTTCCTGACTTGGTAGCCCCCAAACGTAGGTGATTTTGCACCGAACTGGGTTAAGAATTGCTTGTGTCACTTGTAATACTGTTCTTTATCTTTTATCATGTTTATATTGTTCAGATATTAGTGTCGTGATATTACCTTCGACATCTCATATCTGATACCAGAATTTCACATATGAACTCAAAGATAGGCACTAGGTACAGGTTCAAAGTAACAGCTTCAATCAGACCATATAGCAGATGGAATCACAATACTTGCTTCAGATGAAATTTCAATTCACAAACATTTGGTTTCATGATAGTATGAATTGGCCAAGTCCTTTTGCATAGGGAATGTTTCCTACTTCTAAGTCCAATGTCTCAGATCAAATCCAACAATTCATAAAAATGTCTTTTAGGGTTTTTATTATTATTATGTACATTAAGGTCAAAAGACCACAAACACAAACAAGTATATACAATCATAATATATCACAAGATAAGGCTCAAATGAGCAAAGTGAAAATGGCATTAAAATAAACAAGTTAAATGGTATGAATAATGGTAAATGAATAAAGACTTAAAAGTAAATTGCATAAAAGTAAATGGGTTGAATATAAATGTTAGGTTTTAGTTGATTAGGAGTTAGTATTGCTTTTGCTTTTGTTTAAGTTATTCTTTGGAGAACACTCAACCCACTATTCACAAGCATGGATCCTTGAACCAAGACATCTTCCAAAGGAAGGAAAAAATTCCAAGTTTCTATACAATACCATGAAAGAGGGGAGACTTACAATCTCATTTACTATAATGATATGCCTTTTGTGTCAACAATTTAGCGCTATGTTAAGCAATCATAATTGAACATATGTAGAAGTCACAACTATTTGAGGTCGGGCAATAGAAATTTTAGTGTTAATGCATGTTAGAGATATGGTATTATAAACCATACTCCTAAAACATACCACACTTAAAAGAATATGCAAAAGGGATGGATATAATCTCATCCACACTCTTGTTGATTTTGCAATCAACTAGCCTTAGGATATAGAGACATCATAGGTCCATGAAATGAATTAAAAAAGAATGGGATTGAGATGAAGAGGGGGGGGGGGGATGAAATCAACACAAATTGGTCAAAGGAGGACTTTTATCAAATTAAAATCATTCATTCATTTTGGGAGATGAAATGTCCATTTCAGCAATCCCCTAAATCCAATGATTTTTATTCAACAAAGTCAAATCAACCTTAACCAAGGCCCAACAACACAAGTTAATATCAAAAGCTCAACACAATTTATTTTGTATTTAAACAATTAAAATTAATTAAATAATGCATTAAATTAAATTATGGTTGGTCAAAATAATAAAACCTCATCAAAACACCAAATAAATGATCATGAGATTTATCATAGGTCAAACAAGATCAAAGGATCTTGGAGAAAAAATTTCATTAATTTTGGAAACTTAAAACTATTTTTAAATAATTAAAAATATCAATAAACACAATTAAATCATGAAAAATATTAATGATGATCCAAAAAATAATTTTAATTCAGAAAATGAAAGAGGAATTTATTTTTAAAAAATTGGTGAAACTCTAATATTTTTTGGATCAATATTAAAATTAATATGAATTAATGAAAATGAACCAAATAAAATGAAAATCAGAAAATAGAAAAAAATGTGGACCACTTGATCTCCCTCATTAATTGAGGTGGCAGATCAAGTGGTCCTCAGCACGTGTTCCATCATGGACACGAGTCAAAGCGTTGTAGGGATGGTATTCAAAACCAATGCACAAGATTAAAACATTTCAAAAGGTTCTTGTGCTTCAGATGAATGTCAGCACACCACCGGAGCCAAAGCTCCGGTCTCCTTCTCTGGTGAGCTTCACTAGACTGGTTCACTCACAACCATCACCAAAATTTAAAAGAAGGACGTGAATTTAAAGTAAAAATTCTCAGGAGCTCGAATCTGGACTCAATTTTTCCTAACTCCAAGTATATTGAAAGATACAGGGAGTTGAATTTTGAGGATCATGATCTGGAAAATACCTTGAATGCAGGTTTGTATGAACACGATCTTGCTTCCAATTGCTCTTGATCTTGCTCAGGACACTTGATTGAATGGAAATGAATCAGCAAAAGGTACAGGACTCTTGGAGATTTGAATCTCAAAACAGTAAGATTCAAACTCAATTTCCAAAGGAAATTCTCAAGGTTATCCTTTGAATGAGAGGGTTTTGGAGATTGGGATTCAAAGCTGGCGCGTAGGGTCCTTAATTCTGATCACAAGGGTCTCTGTTTATAGTCATATGATTGCTAAATGCACACTTGAAATCAAAGTTCCAAAAATAGCAATGTACATTGCATGGGTGCATGGGCGTGTGATATGCCCATGTAATCATCTCTTCATGTCCAAAAATGAGTACAAACATTGTTGAAGTCACATTAGTAAGCCATGCAATTGTGTATGAAAGTTTCAAGTTCAATTATGCCAAATTGTCATCCATGTTCAAGCCATATGTAAGTCACTCATACTTTGTCCAAATGGGATGAATTTGGACTTTTTGGAAAGGTTAGATCAATAGGAACAACTTTCATGTTGAACACGTTTTCATTTAAATATTTTATAATTATGAATTTTGAGGTGGAAGTTGGGAAGATCAAACATATCAAAAAAAAATCTAAGTGTCAAGCCATATGTTCACTTATTCCACCTTGACTAACTTTTTATGTGAGCATCAAATGAGGAACGTTTCTTAATCAAAGTTGTATATCTCTCAAAGTTCTTCAAAATGGTCAAACATTTGACCTCATTTGGATTTAATATGAAGGAGTTATGCATTTTTTAAGTTGAGGAAAACCACTTGTTCAATGGCATTGGTCCAAAATGACCTATAATGTATCCTCATATCACATGCATTTAAAAGTTGAATTTGCTCTTCCTACAAACATAAAAGTTGAAGTAGACAACTTGAATTTGATTTTTCAACTTGGAAATATTTTATATCATAAAAATTGAGCAAGTTATGGCCTTGGGAAGTTGACTTCCAAATTAGGGTTTAGACAAAATGACCTATAATCTTTCACCATAAAAAATGACTTTCCAAGCAAAACTATCTCTAGACCTCAACATGAAAGTTGTTTGTAATGTCATTTAGAGTAACGTTTCTCTTGGAATCATTTTCATAAGACAAAAATTGTAGGATAAAGGGTCTAGGGAACCCCAGTTTTGATCAGATGAATTCCTCTGGTCAACCACCATGAACCATCTTGCTAGCTTGCTATTCTCTTGACTTTTGGGACTCATGGAGGATCATATATGCATAAGATGATGAAATTTGAAGTATCCCTTGAAATATTTGATCAATTGATGAAGAAGCTTATTGAAGAAGTTACACAAGATACCCAGATGAATTAGGGTTTCCAAGGCAAACCACCTCCAAACTCTTGATGATTTCTTGATCAAAATAACATGTAAAGATCATGGGGATTCATATATGATGCTTAGATCCATAGTAAAACAATTCTTGATTGAGCTCCTTGCATTGAGGGTCTTAAATCCTAGATGTGAGCTTGATAGATCATGTGCACTACCTACAAAAGAGTTAAACTATACAATGACATATTTTTGGTATTTTGGTTAGTAAAAATGAGAAATTCAAAGTATGATACAGCCAAATGGTGCTTGGTGATCTCTCCCAATGTAAACCCAATGAATGAGAGGTAAGGAGCATGCCAAGATGTGATCCCAATGCCAATGCATATAATGAGATAGCATGAGGGATCTTAGGATCAAAATTAGGGTCTTATAGCAATGTGAACCCTTGAGGATGTGTCATTGTCAAGAGGGACATTCAGAGGTTGATGGATGAAGGGCTTATCCAAATTTGTTAGTCAAGGGATATAGATGATGTGAATGCAATTGTTCCTGTGTTCAAGACCCTTGAGCGGGTAGTAATTCAATTTGATAGTAGCAGCAGCAACAACGTCAATAGATCGGTATCACCGTTGGTAATACGGTTAGCAAGCCCCGTCCCGTATGCATCCGATAAAGTTGTTCCCTATCAGTATAATGCCACCATGGTGTATAATGGTCAAGAAGTTTCATTTTCCTATAGCGAATTCTATGGTGAATATAGAGGATGTCGCAAAGGTGACCCATAGTGGTCGTGTCTTCGGTCCGGTCTTTCCAAAGGAGGTAGAAGAGGATGCAGTTAGTAAGAAGGTAGATGTGATTGTGGTAAGTACATTTAGTACTCCTGTGTGTCAGTCTGGTGAATCCAGCAAGCTGAAGCCTGATGATGATGATGAGGTATTAATATTGATTAAAAGGAGTGAGTTTAATGTGGTAGAGCTGCTGCTCCAAACCCCGTCTAAGATTTCAGTGTTGTCTCTGTTGATGAATTCTGAAGCGCACATAGAAGCATTCCAGAAGGTACTAGAGCAAGCCTACGTTGAGCATGATGTAACTGTGGATCAGTTTGACCACATTGTTGCTAATATCACTTCCTGCAATAATCTGAGTTTTTGTGATGAAGAGCTTCCTGGGGAAGGTAGAAATCATAATTTGGCACTACACATTTCTATGAATTGCAAGGAGGATGCATTGTATAAAGTTTTAGTTGATATTGGTTCATCTTTGAATGTGCTCCTGAAGTCAACTTTGTCCAGACTTTCCTACCAAGGCGCCCGATGAGGTATAGTGGCATAATTGTCAAAGCGTTTGATGGTTCTTGCAAAATCGTCATTGGAAAAGTGTACCTTCTAGTCAAGATAAGTCCGAGTGATTTTCAAATTACTTTTTAAGTAATGGATATCCACTCGGCCTATAGTTGTTTGTTGGGAAGGCCGTGGATTCATGAGGCTGGAGCTGTGACATCTACTCTGCACCAAAAGCTTAAATTTGTGAAGAACGGCAAGCTTTTCGTTGTTGGTGGAGAGAAGGCGCTCTTAGTGAGTCATTTGTCATCCTTTTCATATGTCGAAGCTGAGGAGGAGGTTGGAACTCCGTTCCAAGCCTTGTCTATTGCTGAAGTGAAGAAAACTGGGGCACCCATGTCTTCTTTCGTGGATGCTCAGAAGGCTATTGATGCAGGCAACACTGATCAGTGGGGCCGTATGGTAGAAATTGATGAGAACAAGAATAGGGCCGGATTGGGATTTCAACAAGGGTCACTCAATATCAAAACTGAAGAAGTGGAACTAAGTTTTTGCAGTGGAGGGTTCATCCATGGTAATGAACAACACTCAGCTGTTGTGATTAAGGGTAATGAAGATGAAGACTGCGCCAATTTTGTGACGCGTGGAGAGACTTACAACAATTGGGTTGCTGTTGATATTCCTGTTATCGTTCACCGCTCTAAGTAATTTGTTTTCATGTTTTAAGAAAAATCCTTCCCCTATGCCTAAGGGAGAAGTGAACATTGTTAGGCATTTTCAATAATCATTAATAAAATGCAATTCTATTCATCCATATTTATGATGTTTTATTTTTACTTTGTGCCTTTCTGAAAATGGTAATCACAAAAAAAAAAATAATAATAATTGTCCATCTGCATAATATTTGGTCATAATTCACTTCTCTAAAATCAAAATATCAAATCATTATGCAGGTTGGTTCCCAAACCCATTGAATACAATGATCCTACTCCCTCTCCAAACTTTGATTTCCCTGTGTTTGAGGCTGAGGAAGAGATTGATGATGATGAAGTATCTGATGAATTATCATGTCTACTTGAGCATAAGGAAAAAGTCATTCAGTCGTTCAAATAGCAGATTGAGCTAGTCGACTTGGGTTCCGAAGATGATGTGAAGGAAGTTAAGATTGGGTCTCAACTGCGTCTAGAGGCTAAGAAGGGGTTGATTGATCTTCTTCGAGAATATTCAGATGTGTTTGCTTGGTCCTATCTGTTGGTGTAAGCCCTAGAGGCCAGTACTTTTGGTACTTGTATCGAATTATTTATTAATAATAAAAGGCTTTTGGTGGAGAGAAGGCGCTCTTAGTGAGTCATTTGTCATCCTTTTCATATGTCGAAGCTGAGAAGGAGGTTGGAACTCCGTTCCAAGCCTTGTCTATTGCTGAAGTGAAGAAAACTGGAGCACCCATGTCTTCTTTCGAGGATGCTCAGAAGGCTATTGATGCAGGCAACACTGATCAGTGGGGCCGCATGGTAGAAATTGCTGAGAACAAGAATAGGGCCGGATTGGGATTTCAACAAGGGTCACTCAATATCAAAACTGAAGAAGTGGAACTAAGTTTCTGCAGTGGAGGGTGTTGAGTGTAATTTTAAGTGTCGGGTTTTTGTTATCGTCTCCACAGGGATTGTGAGATATCGCCGCCGTTCGACAGTTGTTTCAATTCTTAACTCGTAGTAACAAGGGGGTTTTTGGGTTTAGTCACGGTATCTTGCATAAAAGTGTAATAAAATGTGGTAAAAGATTTGGTTTTAATATTTGAGAAATATTGCCAAAGTTAGGGTTCGACGATCACTTTGCATGTATGTGTTCAATCAACAAAACTTATAAACTCCTTTAGATGATAAACTATTTCACAAAGTCCTCCCAATGTGTTTATCTCTAACACACATTGTGAGTTTTCCCATTTTGATCCATTGTTTATCTCTAACACAACCTATCAAAATGACAACTTTTTGGTTCAACCTTATGGTGAACAAAATCATTCATTACTATCTCTAGCTAACAAACAAGATTGGATGAAAACCTAGGTAAAGAGTTGGTAAACATCTCTCGATCATAAACTAACACAAAGAGTTTTCAATAAAACAAAGTTTTCACCATATATTCACCATTAAAGAGTTTACAAATGAAGATCATCCCATTTACACACAAAGCTAATGATCATCTACATCTAACCTTGACAAAATGAAGAACTTAGCTACTCATTTTCATGGTAGCTTGGTCAACAAGTTTCGGAAGAAGGTTGATCAACATCCGAGTCGAATAATCGAGATTGGATGGGAATCCATTTTCTTTTTGTGAAAGATTGTTAAGAGATGAAGAGAAATGATTTCTAGGTCACAAAAAATCTCTAGAGCAATGCTGGAAAATATCTAAAAAGTACAAAAGTATGGAGGTGTAAAAGTATGGCTCCAAAAAGTAGCCCTTGCTACTTATAGAGCTGCTACTGAGCTGTCATGCTCGCTAGGCGAGCAGAATGGCTCGCCTAGCGAGCCCCAAAATGAAGCACCTGAGGCACCTGCACCCAAAGAAATAACCTCTGCCAAATTGGCATGTTCGCTAGGCGAACAAAACCTTCGCTAGGCAAAGCCCACGCTTCACCCTTCGCTCCAGCGAGCTTAGGAGGTTTTGCTACTGTAATTGCTCGCTGGGAGCTCGCTAATGGCTCGCCTAGCGAGTGAGTGCTGGCTGCGCTTTTGGCCAAGTCTGGACGTGTTCACTACACCCTTCGCTGGCAGCTCGCCTAGCGAGTTTATTGATGTTTTCCACTGTAAAATACTGGAGCTCTTCGCTGGGTTCTCGCTGGGCGCTCGCCTAGCGAGCTCTTCGCCACAGCCCTCGCCTAGCGAGCTAGCTGATGAATGCATCCTTTCTTTGGTTCCTTTGCCAACTTTCTTGTGGCTTTATTTTCTATTATTACATGCCTAATTCCTGCACAATAACACACAAATCAAAGGTCCCAAGATCGTTTATCATTGTATTGCAATTCATCAAAAACAAAGGTGGTTTCGAACACTTTAGCAAGGAAATGGAGTGAAAGATGCCCATATTTGATAGCTCAAATAAGCACTTTTGGGTATCTAACAACTCTCCCCAACTAGATTCTTGCTTGTCCTCAAGCAAAGTATGCCTCTTGAAGGACAAGAGGATTTGCATTAAGAAAAAGGTTTCTCCGAAATCGGATAAAACGACTCAAACACAAGCGAATCAGCAGATACAAATTTCCAACGGTTAGAATAAAATAATACACAAGAACTAAAACTTAGTAGCAATGTGAAATATGTATCTATCCACAACAATATTATCTTGAATGAATCATCCTATCTCTCCTCTTCGAATAAGGATTGAAGAAATTACGCGTTTGCAACCGCGGGAATAATCTCACTCTCCAACAGCAATGAAGAAATCACTTCAATTCATACAATGTCTAACAATTATAAATGGTAATGTGGAAGCACGAAGATCACTAAGGACTTTTCGGTTGAAGCTTGGTTAGGTTAACAAACAAGGGTCATTTCTAAGGCCATTGAAAACGAAATTGCCGATGCAAAAGAGACATTCACTGTACATTATTCACACATCTCAACTTCGTTCCATTTGTTTCTCATTTGAAACCTTCACAACTCTTATTTCACAACTCAATTTTTGTTTTTCACTATTTTTCTTCCAAGCAAGCATTCATTTTCATTTTTTCTATTTTTTTTCTTTTCTTTCACATCATATTTACAAACAGATGTTTCTCTTTTCTATATTATATTTTTTTTTCTTATGCTTGCTTGATTTTTCAAGAGTTGTGGCACTTACCGATTCTCATTTTCGTTCTCCCCAACTTATTTCTTACTCACCCTAAGTGAATGCTCTTGACTTTTTACGGCAAAAAAACAGTTATCAAAATTTTCCGGGTTTCAAGAAAAAAGATTTTTGAAATCTCGCTTTATTTCAAGCAGAGATTCAACTGTTTAAGCTCAAAGGGGTTAACGAATACTCTCTCTGCTCACAGGTAAGTTGCATTTGGAACTGGTTGTGCTCAAAAGAAAACAAGTGCCTTGATCATTTCTAATTGCTTCCACATATTCACAATAATAAAAGACAAAGCATGAATCAAATGAATCAACAAAGCTTATTAGAATCCAGCATTTAAGTGTAAAATGGAGGTTTCCTCACAATTTGTGGTTTTAAGTCCTAGATGAAGCATTCATTCAATTATGTTGCAAAAAGACAATATTCAATTACAAAAAAGAGTAAAGTTCTTAAAGCATTCTAAAATTCTAGCCGGAGGTAACCATGTACCTTAGCATTATTCACTTGTTTATTTTTATCATTGCCATCCAAGCTCGGATGCACCTTCATTGGATACTTCTTTGAGGAGCAACCAATCTAGAAGGTTTGACACTCAACCAACCAAAAATTTATTAAAACAAACGAAATTTAAAACATAAATAATACATTACTTCAAAAATTAAAATTGTTCATGGGGGACAAAACACCCCAAAAGTACATAACCAACATCAAAATACACAAATTTGAAAATACAATAGAAATAAAACAAAATATGAAAAATAGAATAAACTTAGCCCTCCAAGGACTCATAACCCTCATCAGTACCGGCTTCAGAACCGGTAGCCTCATCATCATCATCATCTCCATCAGCAGCACCAGAAGAACCAGCACCAGCACCCGCCCCCTCTCCAAACACAAGCCTGTCCACAGGCCAACTCGCGTGCTGCAGAAACTGCTCACGTGTCATCATAGAATGCTCTCCGGAGGGGTCGCGCATATGCAACTGTAACAGCTGCATAGAATCGTGCATATCGAGCATGATGCGCTGAGTTGCCGCCATCTAGTCCCAGTTGTAGTTGCAGACAGACTGCTGGAAAGGATCGGATCCTAGAGTAGAAGTACCAGGACCATCAGAAGCCCCGGTAACCTCAGCAGCTGAACTACTTCTTACATTCTTCGGTTTGCAATACTTGGCCACGTATCGGTCATCAATGGGTGGCGGTATCCTTACTTGACCCCTAGAGGGTAGCCTCACCCTCGCTTGCAGGCACAAAGCCATGATTAGGCAAGGGAAAGCCAGGGGACAATTCACTCGTGCCCCCGACTTTAGCCCGCTTTCAATCATGGACTTCAGCTCAAAAGCAATAATCCTCGCCACATCAATCTGGACGTTCGTGAGGATGTTGTGTACCAAGTGTGCCACTGGGATCGGCACGGTAGAAGTATGAGACTTGGGTGCGATGTTTGTAAGAACCAACAAAAGAATTAGTTGAGCCAAGGGAGTCATGTCCTCCCTATGGTATCTCATGGGAACCCCAGATGGGTTCAGCTCAACTGATTTCCCTTTGAAAAGCAGGGCAGCAGAAATCGCATCAGTATCCCGGTGAAGCCTTAAATCTTGGTGGTAGATGTCTCTCTCCTCGGCTCCCAGATGGAGCGGTTCACCCAGGACACGGTTAATTGCATCCCGATCGAACGCAACAGGACGGCCGGACACTCTAGACGTCCATGTGAGTGGCTCGTCATCATTCGGCAGTGCGTTCGCGTAGAACTCACGCACTGTTGCGATATCGTAATGCTCCAGGGGGGAAATTAACCGATCCCACTTTTTTCTGTTAATCAACCCGGCGAATGTTCGGTTCGTGCCTTCAGGGTTGATTAAAAATCTCTTTTCCGGCAAAATCTTTCGCTTTTCCAAAGCAATATATCTTGCGGCTTGCTTTGGCCCGACAAATTTGTCGGTGTCGAATTGTATTAGTACGGGACGGGAAGTGTTCCCTCCCTTTCTCTTTTTCGAAGCTCCGGATCTGGATTTCATCTGCACAGACATAGAGAGGAAACAACACAAACACAAAACAGATTAGAAAGCAAAACCAGAATTCCAACTACTGTCATGCTCGCTGCTGCTTCGCCTAGCGAGAACCGAGCGAAGCTTCGCTACAGGTTCGCCTAGCGAAGTGGCAGCGAATGCGCGCCACTGATTCGCCTAGCGAGTTGCTAGAGAATCTTACGGGTTTTTGGGTTCTGCAATGTTTAACAACCAAATTCCAGAAAAACCTAAGTCTCATGGTATCCCTTTCAGAAACAAAATGGTTTGTCATGCAAAGAATCGTTCTAGGATACATGTAATTCTAAACCCACATGCAAAACCTAAAGATTCCCACACCACCAACTTCACCCTAAATGTCTCATGTTCAGAAATTTCAAGAAATTGGAAACAGAAAGTAATGAAGAAAGGGCAAACCTGGTTTGAGATCTGTTGAATTTGAAATGCACAGGAGGTTAGGGATGCAATGTTAGGGTTTAGAGTTGTTAGATG
This sequence comes from Lathyrus oleraceus, assembly GCF_024323335.1. Classification (NCBI taxonomy): domain Eukaryota; kingdom Viridiplantae; phylum Streptophyta; class Magnoliopsida; order Fabales; family Fabaceae; genus Lathyrus; species Lathyrus oleraceus. The sequence continues at coordinate 337,125,122 of NC_066584.1, read as the reverse complement.
AAATGTGAGAGAGTGTTTGTGAGTGTGAGTTCAGAGTTCGTGAGTGCAACACTTTAAAAATGGTTATGGGCCCAAAAGAGTGGTCTGCTGAGAATTAGATTAGTGCTGCCACGCAGCGCTCGCTGCTGCTTCGCCTAGCGAGCAGCTAGCGAATCCGCTCGCTACTGCTTCGCCTAGCGAGCAGCTAGCGAGCATGACAACATTTGCCTTTTCAAAAACAGCATTCATGGTACATTCAGCATTGTTTTAACAATTGGAATCCCATTACAATAACACAGAAAAACTGTAAATACTTACAATGTTGGGGTGCCTCCCAACAAGCGCTTGTTTAACGTCGGATAGGCTCGACGGTGCGATGCTCACAGAGGAGCATCCAAAGAAATAGCACAGCTCTCGCGATCCACATGACCGCCGAGATAAACCTTCAAACGTTGGCCATTAACGGTCCAACTCTCCTTCTTTTCCATGTCCTCAATGACAATAGCTCCGTACTCCTTAACTTCTTTGACCCGAAATGGCCCGGACCATTTTGATTTCAACTTTCCGGGGAATAACTTCAACCTGGAATTGAACAATAGGACCAACTGTGCGGGCACAAATTCTTTCTTTCGAAGCTTTTTGTCATGATATTTTTTTACCTTTTCTTTGTACAACCAACTTGAGTGATATGCGGCATTGCGCATCTCTTCCAACTCAAGCAGTTGCACCTTCCTTTTCTCACCGGCCAAATCCTTTTCAAAATTTAAAAATTTTAGAGCCCACAAGGCTTTGTGCTCCAATTCAACCGGCAAATGGCAAGTTTTACCAAACACCAATTGAAAAGGAGTGAGCCCAATTGGAGCTTTAAAGGCGGTACGGTATGCCCATAACGCTTCATCCAATTTTTGTGACCACTCTTTTTTCGAATTTGACACAGTTTTTTCGAGAATTCTCTTAATCTCACGATTAGAGACCTCGGCTTGCCCATTAGCCTGTGGGTGATACGGAGTTGCCACTCTGTGTGATACACCGTAATGTTTTAAAATGCTTTCCAAAGGTGCATTACAAAAGTGTGACCCTCCGTCACTTATCAACACTCGGGGGGTTCCGAAACGGGAAAATATGTTTTTCTTCAAAAAAATTATTACCGTTTTCGCATCCGCCCGAGGTGAGGCAATCGCCTCAACCCACTTAGAAACGTAATCAACTGCGACAAGCATATACTCGTTACCATAAGAGGGTGGGAATGGTCCTACAAAATCGATGCCCCAACAATCAAATACTTCGACTTCTTGGATGTTTTGGAGAGGCATCTCGTCTCTCTTACCAATCCCACCGCTTCTCTGGCAACTATCACAACTTTGCGCATGGGTATGTGCGTCTTTGAAAATAGTGGGCCAATAAAATCCTGACTGAAGGATTTTAGTGGCTGTTCTCACCCCATTATAGTGTCCACCGTAAGGCGAGTTGTGACAATGCCAAAGGATGCTCTGCGCTTCATCGCCAGTAACGCATCTCCTTAAAAGGTTATCGCTACCCAACTTAAACAAGTACGGGTCATCCCATACGTAATACTTGGCATCCGAAAGAAACTTCCTTTTTTGGTTCGAAGTTAGGTCGGGAGGCACAAAACCACTAGCCTTGTGGTTCGCAAAGTCTGCAAACCACGGCCTAACTTGAATTTTGAAAAGTTTTTCATCAGGAAACTCTTCCCGGATCTCCTTCTCTGAAGCTGTAACCTCCACATTAACTAATCGAGATAAATGATCCGCCACCAAATTTTCCGATCCTTTCTTGTCTTTGATTTCAACATCAAATTCTTGCAACAAGAGGATCCAACGGATGAGCCTTTGCTTCGAATCCGGTTTGGTGAGCAAATATTTAATCGCCGAGTGGTCGGTATACACTACGACTTTAGACCCTATAAGATAAGACCTAAACTTTTCAAGCGCATACACTATCACAAGTAATTCTTTTTCAGTGGTGGCATAGTTAATTTGAGCCTCATTAAGAACTTTACTTGCGTAATGTATCGCATGAAAATTTTTCTCTTTTCTTTGGCCTAATACCGCTCTGATTGCATAGTCGCTCGCATCACACATTAGCTCAAAATTTAAATTCCAATTTGGAGCGACTATAATTGGAGCGGTAACCAATTTTTCTTTCAAAATCTCAAAAGCTTGCAAACATTCATCGGTTAAGAGAAATACCTGGTCCTTAGCTAGCAAATTACTCAAAGGCTTAGCTACCTTTGAGAAGTCTTTGATAAAGCGCCGATAGAACTCGGTGTGCCCCAAAAAGCTTCGGATTCCCTTCACATTCACCGGAGGAGGTAACTTTTCAATCACTTCAACCTTAGCACGATCAACTTCAAGCCCTCTTGAAGAGACTTTATGGCCAAGCACTATCCCCTCGGTCACCATGAAGTGGCACTTCTCCCAATTAAGCACAAGATTGGTCTTCACACATCTTTCAAGCACGTTTTCAAGTTTGCCAAGCATAGACTAAAGGAACCACCAAATACCGAGAAGTCATCCATGAAGACTTCCATTGTTTTCTCAATAAGGTCGGCAAAAATGGCTTGCACACATCTTTGGAAAGTCGTCGGTGCATTGCACAACCCAAAGGGAATTTTTCGGTATGCGAAAACTCCAAACGGACATGTGAAAGCCGTCTTTTCATGATCGGCCGGGTCAACCGCAATTTGGTTATACCTGGAATAGCCATCCAAGAAACAATAGTATTGTTGCCCCGAGAGTCTTTCAAGCATTTGATCCATGAACGGGAGTGGAAAATGATCTTTTCGAGTTGTGGTATTCAACCGCCTATAATTGATACACATTCGCCACCCCGTTGCAACTTTAGTAGGGATCAACTCATCCTTGTCATTTCGGATCACGGTAATTCCACCTTTCTTCGGAACCACATGCACAGGACTAACCCATGGACTATCCGAAATCGGGTAAATCATTCCCGCATCCAATAACTTGACAACTTCCTTTCTAACTGAAGGAGAATTGCGACCCAAAGCGCAGCGGAAATTAAAATTTTTCTCCTTTAGAGATCCTTACGAATGGTCATGATCAGTGATAGAATATTTACCTCTTGTGACGGTTGAAACCTTTGATGCAGATCTCTTGTGACAATCAAAACCTTTGATGCAAATCCACGAAGCGATCACGAACGTTGAACGATGACAACGTCTCTACTCAGTCCACACGAACGGGTTCCTTCAATCTCAGTGCTAGCTGGTACGAATGAAGGCTTTGAGTGAAAGAGAGAGAGAGTGATAGAAAACGAAAATAATGCAACCGCAAATTTTTGCTTCTGCACAAGGGTTCTATTTATAGAACCACTTGTGTGGGCTTCAAGCTAAAAGCCCACTTAAGTGTATTTTGGCCCATATCTTATAATATGCCCAAAATCACTTAAGCTCATGGTACCTTACCATATTTCGTATTCTACTCAAGTACATCGTACCTTACGATGCTCTATAATTCACTTAAGGGCACCGTACCTTACGGTATTCCTTAGTTACTCTATCTCTCATCAGTCCGTCCTTTGTGTGTGACCCTGTAGGTTTTCGTGACGTTGGCAATTATATTAAATCACTCATTTAACTTAATAAGCAGTGAGCGGTATCTAGCAACACATCACTGCTACCCAAGACACGAAAATGTCATGTGATCTGACAATTCCTTCTGTGATAATACTTATGTGTATAATTACCCTTTTGCCCTTATGTCTATATTGAACACAAGGCATAGACCGTGTCATCCTTGTTCAGTTCAATATTGGGCCCATAGACATTTATCCTGTTACGCAGGATGGGCAAATTCCATCTAGGACACTCATGTCCCTCAGCATGCTTTGTGGAGTACCCATTAACTGTCTTTATGGTTATCCAGTTACGGACAACGTTGGATCAGCAATAAAGCACTCGACTCTACATCTAGGATCCATAGTGGTTTCAGGTCGAAGAGTGGAATACACTATTATCACCATGAGAATAACTTATGACACCTTGCATAACTTTCTATATAGTATTCTCATAGCGGGTCAATCCGGTATAAATATTACTCTTAATATTCATACCTATGTTTAAGACTTGATAACTCTTTATCCATGATCCATGAGATGTGATCATCAGTCTACAAACATAATAGTCTTAATGCTTTAATGTTATCCCACTTCACACTAAAGCTCGACTACGGATACTTTAAGAATAGTGTCCTTATGTTTAATGTGATCTCATGATTAAGTCATACTTGATACATTAAACAGACTAGCTATTCTAGGGACTTTATTAAACAAACGTAATAAAGAAAAAGCCTTTTATTATTAATAAATAATTCGATACAAGTACCAAAAGTATTGGCCTCTAGGGCTTACACCAACAATCTCCCACTAGCACTAGAGCCAATCAGGCATACCCTTAATACCCATAGATCTAGTATGGCCATCATGCTTCTGCTGCGCAAGAGGCTTTGTCAGTGGGTCAGCAATATTGTCTAGTGTAGGTACTCTGCATATTTTCACATCTCCTCTATCTATTATCTCTCGAATGAGATGATAACGCCTAAGTATGTGTTTGGATCGTTGGTGAGGTCTAGCCTCCTTGGCTTGTGCGATAGCACCATTGTTATCACAGTAGAGACCAATGGGATCCACAATGCTAGGAACTATGCCAAGTTCACTAATGAACTTTTTGATCCAAACAGCTTCCTTTGCTGCACTTGAGGCAGCAATATACTCGGCCTCGGTTGTAGAATCAGCAACTGTATCTTACTTTGAACTTTTCCAGCTCACAGCGCCACCGTTTAAGCAAAACACATAACCAGATTGCGATCTAAAGTCATCCTTATCTGTCTGGAAGCTAGCATCGGTGTATCCAATTACAGCCAACTCTTCCTGACCTCCATATATCAAGAATGAGTCCTTAGTCCTTCTTAAATACTTAAGGATATTCTTGACAGCTACCCAGTGAGCATCACCAGGATCAGATTGGTACCTACTCGTTGCACTTAAAGCATACGAGACATCTGGTCGAGTACATAACATGGCATACATGATAGATCCTATTGCAGATGCATATGGAATCTTATTCATGCGATCCCTTTCTTCCTTAGGTAAAGGGGATTGTGTTTTTGATAGACACAGGCCATGTTGCATAGGTATGAATCCTTTCTTGGAATCATGCATATTAAAGCGTCTCAACACTTTGTCTATGTATGTACTCTGACTTAGGCCAAGCAGTTTTTGTGATCTATCTCTATAGATTCTGATTCCTAATATATAGGCTGCTTCACCTAGGTCCTTCATAGAAAAGCATTTCCCCAACCAAGACTTTACTTGTTGTAGGGTAGGGATATCGTTTCCAATGAGTAATATGTCATCTACATATAATACCAGGAAAACGATCATGCTCCCACTAACCTTCTTGTAGACACAAGGCTCATCTTCGTTCTTGATGAATCCATATTGTTTTACTGTTTCATCAAAACGAAGATTCCAGCTTCTGGAAGCTTGCTTCAATCCATAGATTGATCTTTGTAACTTACATATCTTTTGGGCTTCCTCTGGTATGTCAAATCCTTCAGGCTGTGTCATGTACACATCCTCAAGAAGATTTCCATTAAGGAAAGCAGTTTTGACATCCATCTGCCATATTTCATAATCATGATATGCAGCGATAGCAAGTAAAATCCGAACAGATTTAAGCATTGCAACTGGTGAAAAGGTTTCATCATAGTCAATCCCATGAATTTGTTTATATCCTTTTGCAACCAGTCTTGCCTTATAGGTATGTACCTTACCATCCATGTCAGTCTTCCTTTTGAAGACCCACTTGCATCCTATAGGGTTAACTCCTACAGGAGGTTCTACCAAGGTCCAAACTTGGTTTGTGTACATGGAATCCATTTCAGATTTCATGGCTTCTAGCCACTTCTCAGGCTCGGGACCAGTTATGGCCTCTTGGTAGGTCACAGGCTCATCTTGATCCATGAGTAATACATCACCTTGATCAGTTATGAGATATCCATATCTCTCAGGTAGTTGACGTATCCTGCTTGACCTACGCTGGTTTTGTTCTACTTGAGCAGGTTGCTCTTCCACAACTTCTTGTGTTTCCTGCTCTAATTCCTCCATAGGTGTATCTATGCTTTGTGATTCTTGAATTTCTTCAAGCTCTACTTTCCTCCCACTGGTTCCTTTGGAAATAAAATCCTTTTCTAGGAAAACTCCAGTTCGAGCGACAAACACTTTGCCCTCAGAAGGATTGTAGAAGTAATACCCTTTTGTTTCTTTAGGATACCCCACAAATAAGCATTTGTCAGATTTGGGCTCAAGCTTAGTTGAAATTTGTCGTTTCACATAAACCTCACAACCCCAAATCTTCATGTAAGACATATGTGGTTTCTTACCACTCCATATCTCATATGGTGTCTTCTCAACCCTTTTGGATGGAACACGGTTAAGTGTGTAAGCTGCTGTCAATAGTGCATGTCCCCAAAAGGAGTTTGGAAGATCGGCGTGACTCATCATGGATCGGACCATGTCTAACAGGGTTCGATTTCTTCTCTCAGATACACCATTCCATTGGGGTGTTCCAGGAGGAGTAAGTTGGGATAGGATCCCACACTCTTTCAGATGGTCATCAAACTCTAGGCTTAAATACTCACCACCTCGATCTGATCGAAGAGTTTTAATATTCTTACCTAGTTGGTTTTGTACTTCATTCTTGAATTCCTTGAACTTTTCAAAGGACTCTGATTTGTGTTTCATTAAATACACATAACCATATCTACTGAAATCATCAGTGAATGTGATGAAGTACTGAAAACCTCCTCTGGCTGGTATGTTCAGTGGTCCACATACATCAGTATGTACGAGGGCCAAAAGATCATTAGCTCTTTCACCTTTTCCTGTGAATGGAGACTTTGTCATCTTTCCAATTAAACAAGATCTGCATGTCTCATATGATTCATAATCAAAAGAGTCCAAGAGTCCATCTTTATGGAGTTTGGAAATGCGTTTCTCATTTATGTGGCTTAATCGACAATGCCAAAGGTAAGTTGGATTTAACTCATTAGGTTTCATCCTTTTAGTATTAATGTTATATATAGGCATTTCGAGATCAAGGACATATAGTCCATTGCTCATTTGTGCAGTAGCATAGAATATATCATTCAAATAAATTGAGCAACAATTGTTCTTTATTATAAATGAAAAACCAAACTTGTCCAAACAAGAAATGGAAATAATATTCCTGCTTCTGTCTCTTTCCATTTCTGATCATCAGAATGGAATTCCCTTTTGTCTTCAGATTCTGTTCAGCTGTTCTTAACATGCCTAGCAGTCCAGGAAGAGATTTATCCATATCATTCATATTGAAATTTAGGACAAATTGACTGAATCTATCTGGCAACGATTGCAAGATCAAATCAGTCGCAAGTTCCTTTCCGAGGGGAAAGCCCAACCTTTCAAGGTTTTCCACATACCCAATCATCTTGAGCACATGGGGACTTACAGGGACTCCCTCTGCTAACTTGCTTTGAAAAAGGGATTTTGAAACTTCAAACCTCTCATGCCTTGCTTGCTCTTGATAGAGCAACTTCAGGTGTTCGATCATATCGAACGCTGACATGTTCTCATGTTGCTTTTGCAATTCTGAGTTCATGGTAGCTAGCATGAGACAAGCAGTTTCATTGGCATCATCGACATGCTTCTTATAAGCATCTCTTTCTTCCTTAGGTGCAGAACTAGGAGGTTCCTCTTCAGGAACAGGAGTCTCCAAGACATACAGCTTTTTATCATGTTTGAGGACAATCCTCAGGTTTCGGTGCCAATCCAGGAAATTTGTCCCAGACAATTTTTCCTTGTCAAGGATTGATCGCAAGATGTTGTTAGAGGTGTTTGTTGTCATGGTAATCTACATAAGAATTAAGAAAATATAAGTATCATTGACATATTTAATTAGGCCTTTAATCAAATATGCTCCCACTATTTTACTCAAAACAAATGACCCTCATCACTTGATTCGGAAAATCCCGTTGGAAGATTTTCTAGTGGGTCGAGATCCATATTTCACTTCGTTCTAAGTCCGCGTAGGCGGATTACACAAAACTAGGTTATTTAGGTAGGAACTCCTTCCAGTTGTATCTCATACAACTCTCGAAAATTTCAGTTGGGTGAATAACTCCTTATTCCAATCCATCATATGGATTATTCCCAACTCTTGCTTCTAAAACATATATGATCTTATTATAATTAAGTTTGACCCATTGTCTTAGCAGTTGGATATTACAATTATCCCATCGCACCTTACTAATATAGAACATGCACCTCGCTTTGGCGAAACCTACATTATCCGATACTAGTCTTGATGAGTGCTAAAACTTGGAAAGCAAACACATATAATATCATCATAATTTGTTTAGTTAAGTTTGACCCATTGTTTTAGCAGTTGGATATTACAATTATCCCATCGCACCTTACTAATATAGAACATGCACCTCGCTTTGGCGAAACCTACATTATCCGATACTAGTCTTGATGAGTGCTAAAACTTGGAAAGCATAAACTTAATATTTTAGTTTGAGGGAATTGCAATTGTTATGATCTCACCGGCTTGTTTATCATATAAATCGTCTCTCACATGCATCAACATACATTCACATGCATCAACATACATACAAACAAAATGAAACAGTTATGGCCCCTAGCCCAATTGTTCTCCCAAGCCAATGAGAGAACCTAAGCTAACCTACAACGATCTAAGCTTCTCCAAGCAAGATCTTCAAGGTTGTCCTCCTTTAATATTGAATTCTTCTCTAAGCTTCTCCAAGCAAGATCTTCAAGATTGTCCTCTTTTGATATTGAGATCTTCTCTTTCTTCATAACATTGTCTTCTTCTCTTTATTCATAACATTACATTCCAGAAGAAACTCGTTTTACATACGAGGGTTTGAGATGAGAAAAGAAGTTACATTAAGAGATCAAAAGGAGAGGCACGACACGCAGGTCGTATTTAAAACCCAAAACAAAATAAAGGACAACTAAGGCCATAACTGATCACCACAAGGCAATAATAATAAACACATTGTTATTATTAAATTTTAATTCCTTTAATTAATTAAAACCAAATTAAATTTCGGCGACCGTCACAAGCAATGTGAGTGTGACGACCGTCATGGGTGTGTTACGACCGTCACACATCCAGTTTGTTACGCCTGTTACGCTCGTCACACGAGCTTCACGCAGCCAAAGTAACAAACTTTGAAACAGTCAACACGCTCGTCACACGAGCTTCACGCAGCCAAAATAACAAACTTTGAAACAGTCAACAGACGTGTTCCAAAACCCTAAATTCACAACTCTTTGACGGCACAACCCTTGCGCCGTCACCAACCCTATTGCGCCAATTTCAGACCGTCAAACACACCTTGATTGTTGATTCAGTATGATTGATCAACAGGTCATTGCTTCACCATACTAATGTCGGATTCCGAAGCAAATGACCATTGATCGCTCAAAGGAAAACAATCATTTAGTGTTCGAATGAACGAAACAGAAACAGTATATCACATATACCGTATTTTGCATTAGGATTACTTATATCATATATAAGTTGATCGGTCTCAATTGCGTAACCTATGGACGATCGATGTATCGCTGCTTCACCATACTAATGTCGGATTCCGAAGCATAGTCAACATCAATCATCCAACTCGTACACTCATGATGCCAAATTTAATTGCCCGTTTAATTAATTGATTCATTCTGTCTTTTAATCATATTAATACAGAAATTAAACACCTATCCGATTCATGGTTTCGTAAGAGGCTCTGATACCACTGAAGGAGAATTGCGACCCAAAGCGCAGCGGAAATTAAAATTTTTCTCCTTTAGAGATCCTTACGAATGGTCATGATCAGTGATAGAATATTTACCTCTTGTGACGGTTGAAACCTTTGATGCAGATCTCTTGTGACAATCAAAACCTTTGATGCAAATCCACGAAGCGATCACGAACGTTGAACGATGACAACGTCTCTACTCAGTCCACACGAACGGGTTCCTTCAATCTCAGTGCTAGCTGGTACGAATGAAGGCTTTGAGTGAAAGAGAGAGAGAGTGATAGAAAACGAAAATAATGCAACCGCAAATTTTTGCTTCTGCACAAGGGTTCTATTTATAGAACCACTTGTGTGGGCTTCAAGCTAAAAGCCCACTTAAGTGTATTTTGGCCCATATCTTATAATATGCCCAAAATCACTTAAGCTCATGGTACCTTACCATATTTCGTATTCTACTCAAGTACATCGTACCTTACGATGCTCTATAATTCACTTAAGGGCACCGTACCTTACGGTATTCCTTAGTTACTCTATCTCTCATCAGTCCGTCCTTTGTGTGTGACCCTGTAGGTTTTCGTGACGTTGGCAATTATATTAAATCACTCATTTAACTTAATAAGCAGTGAGCGGTATCTAGCAACACATCACTGCTACCCAAGACACGAAAATGTCATGTGATCTGACAATTCCTTCTGTGATAATACTTATGTGTATAATTACCCTTTTGCCCTTATGTCTATATTGAACACAAGGCATAGACCGTGTCATCCTTGTTCAGTTCAATATTGGGCCCATAGACATTTATCCTGTTACGCAGGATGGGCAAATTCCATCTAGGACACTCATGTCCCTCAGCATGCTTTGTGGAGTACCCATTAACTGTCTTTATGGTTATCCAGTTACGGACAATGTTGGATCAGCAATAAAGCACTCGACTCTACATCTAGGATCCATAGTGGTTTCAGGTCGAAGAGTGGAATACACTATTATCACCATGAGAATAACTTATGACACCTTGCATAACTTTCTATATAGTATTCTCATAGCGGGTCAATCCGGTATAAATATTACTCTTAATATTCATACCTATGTTTAAGACTTGATAACTCTTTATCCATGATCCATGAGATGTGATCATCAGTCTACAAACATAATAGTCTTAATGCTTTAATGTTATCCCACTTCACACTAAAGCTCGACTACGGATACTTTAAGAATAGTGTCCTTATGTTTAATGTGATCTCATGATTAAGTCATACTTGATACATTAAACAGACTAGCTATTCTAGGGACTTTATTAAACAAACGTAATAAAGAAAAAGCCTTTTATTATTAATAAATAATTCGATACAAGTACCAAAAGTATTAGCCTCTAGGGCTTACACCAACACTAACAACCTCCTTCATAGTAGGATTTAAGCGGCGTTGTGGTTGAGCTACCGGCTTAAAATCCTCTTCCATTAAGATCTTGTGCATGCAATAGGAAGGACTAATTCCTTTTAGATCGGAAAGAGTCCAACCCATGGCTTCTTGATTTTTTTTAGCACATTGATCAAACGGGCTTCTTCATCATTTGACAAAAGGTTGCTTATGATGACCGGCTTTGCTTCGGTCTCATCTAGGAATACATACTTCAAAGTAGAAGGCAACATTTTCAATTCAATAGGCGCTTTTTCGTCATTAACCTCCTTCTTCAAGTCTTCCTCCTCAACTTCCCACGGTTGTAGTTTGTTTAAACCATCAAGTTCCCTTAAGAATTCATCAAGAGCTTGCTCTTCTTCAACTGTGAAAACTTCAAATGAGTCATCAAGAGCTAACTCCATAGGAGATATCTCATGAATATGCTTAGAAACCTCCAAAATTTCCTCTTCGATCACATCGATGCGAAAGCTATCACTTCTATCTTTTGAATGCTTCATTGCTTCGAATAGATCGAAAGTAACTTCTTCGTTTTGGACTCTCACCTTCATCAAACCGTCGTCAACGTCTATCATCATGCGCGCGGTTTTCATGAACGGTCGGCCCAGAATGAGCAGAGCATCATCATCCTCTTCCATATCAATAACAATAAAATCGACCGGGAAAAAGAATTTATCGACTTTAACCAAAACATCTTGGGCTACGCCATGAGGATGGGTAGTCGACTTATCGGCCAATTGCAACGCCATCCGGATGGACTTAATTTCAATGTTGCCAAGCCTCTTTACAATAGACAATGGTATAAGATTAATGCTTGACCCCAAATCAATTAGTCCTTTTCCCACATAGATATCACCAATTTTAACCGGCAAAGTAACTCGTCCCGGATCAACCTCTTTTTTCGGAAGCGTCCTTTGAATAATTGCGCTACAGCTTGCATCTAGGACAATGGTCTCCGGTTCCGTATACCTCCGCTTTTTTGTAAGTATGTCCTTCATGAATTTGGCATACTTGGGAATTTGCTCCAAGGCTTCGGCAAACGGAATGTTGATTTGCAATTGTTTAAAAATATCCATGAACCGGGCGTAATGTCGTTCATTCTCCCTTTTAGATGGAGCATGTGGATAAGGAAGGTTTTGGATTGGAGTAGCGCTTACTACCTCCTTTCCTTTAGCAACTCTAGAACTTCTCGCTCTTTTCTTTTTCACTTCCTCCCCCATTACTTCATCACTCGTATTTTTCTCAATTTCCACACTTTTTTTCTTTTCAACTTCACCATTCTTTTCGTTCTTTTCTTCTTCCTCCTCACTCCACTCCCCCACTTCACCATCAATATTTTCCTTCAATATTTCCTCCTCATTTTTTTTCTTTTCCTCTCTTTGTTCACTCTCATCTCTTTTTTTATTCTCACTAATCAACTCCCTCCCACTTCTTGTCGTGATCGCTTTACAATGCTCCTTAGGATTTGTTTGCGTGTTCGCCGAAAAAGAAGGACCGGGTTGTTGTTCCGCTAGTTGCTTAGCAAGTTGTCCAACTTGAGTCTCGATATTTTTAATTGCCGCATCGTTGCTCTTTTGATTAGCCATTGACATTTGCATAAATTGTGTCAATGTCTCTTCTAATTTTGAAGTTACGACCGGCGGTTGTTGAGGTTGATAATGATTTTGGGGAGGGTTTTGACGGCTAGAAGAACCACCCCCATAACCTTGGTTATGGTAATAGTTACTCCTAGGTTGGAACCCTTGATTCCCTTGGAAGTGTTGTTGTTGATTTTGAGGATGTGGTTGATAAGGTTGTTGTTGTTGTTGTCTTGGTTGGTAGTCCCGTTGGTTCGCCATGTAGTTTACTTCTTCGAACCCGGGAGGTGGACAAAATTCGGTGTCATGCTCACCTTTGCAAAGCTCACAACAAGCTATTTATTTAGCTTTTGAAGGTTCTCTCAACTCTTTTATTTGCTGCGTTAAGAGTTCCACTTGTTGTGAAATCAGTTTGTTTTGGGCAAGAATGGCATCGTTCGTCCCAAGTTCAAGCACTCCCGGCTTCTTCAAAGAGTTGCCTCTACTTTGACTTTGAAGATCATTTAGAGCCATTCGATTTATGATATTTGTAGCTTCTTCGGCGCTTTTAGACAATAAAGAACCACCCGATGTAGCATCCAACAACGTCTTGCAATTTGGTTGAAGTCCATTTTTGAAAATATGGATTTGAGTCAATTCATCAAAACCATGCCCTTTACATTTCTGAAGCATGGATTTGAATCTTTCCCACGCCTCATTTAATGATTCATTGGTTCCTTGTGAAAACACTGAGATGGCCGTCTTGGATTCCATGAACCGGTTATGGGAGAAAAATCTTTCGATGAACTTCTCTTCCAACACGTTCCAGTCTGTCATGACGGCTGGTGTTTGATCTAAGTACCAATCTTTTGCTTTGCCTAGCAAAGCGTGGGGAAATAATCTTTTGAACAACGGGAGCTCTTGAGCTTGATCAACTCCGGCCGTCAATGTTATCTCGTAAAATTTGGTGAGAAAAGCAAAGGGATCTTCATGGTCCATTCCGGTGAATGGACTTCCATATAGTAAATAAAGAGTTCCCGTTTTCATCTCGGCTTGCCTTCCCGTGTGGTTGGCAAACTGAGCAGTATTCCTTGGACTGTTTACACATGGAGTGGAAATGGGCGGTGGTGGTGGTTCCATTATAGGTATGAACGGTGGTGGATGTGTGGTAGAATAACTTTCTCCTTGTTCTTGTCGTTGTCTAGCTTGTTGCCTCCTTCGTCTCGTTCTGCTGTTCAGCCTCCTTGTGGTTCTTTCGATCTCGGGATCAAAAAGAAGTTCGTCCACAGGAATCTGCCCTCGCATAAAACGAAAGCTGCACACTAAACCAAACAAATTACAAGCACAAGTCAAAAATTTGAAAGCTAAAAATTAAGCAACTATTGCGATGCTCGCAATATCAATTCACAATCCCCGGCAACGGCGCCATTTTGTTGAGTGTAATTTTAAGTGTCGGGTTTTTGTTATCGTCTCCACAGGGATTGTGAGATATCACCGCCGTTCGACAGTTGTTTCAATTCTTAACTCGTAGTAACAAGGGGGTTTTTGGGTTTAGTCACGGTATCTTGCATAAAAGTGTAATAAAATGCGGTAAAAGATTTGGTTTTAATATTTGAGAAATATTGCCAAAGTTAGGGTTCGACGATCACTTTGCATGTATATGTTCGATCAACAAAACTTATAAACTCCTTTAGATGATAAACTATTTCACAAAGTCCTCCCAATGTGTTTATCTCTAACACACATTGTGAGTTTTCCCATTTTGATCCATTGTTTATCTCTAACACAATCTATCAAAATGACAACTTTTTGGTTCAACCTTATGGTGAACAAAATCATTCATTACTATCTCTAGCTAACAAACAAGATTGGATGAAAACCTAGGTAAAAAGTTGGTAAACATCTCTCGATCATAAACTAACACAAAGAGTTTTCAATAAAACAAAATTTTCACCATATATTCACCATTAAAGAGTTTACAAATGAAGATCATCCCATTTACACATAAAGCTAATGATCATCTACATCTAACCTTGACAAAATGAAGAACTTAGCTACTCATTTTCATGGTAGCTTGGTCAACAAGTTTCGGAAGAAGGTTGATCAACATCCGAGTCGAATAATCGAGATTGGATGGGAATCCACCTTCTTTTTGTGAAAGATTGTTAAGAGATGAAGAGAAATGATTTCTAGGTCACAAAAAATCTCTAGAGCAATGCTGGAAAATATCTAAAAAGTACAAAAGTATGGAGGTGTAAAAGTATGGCTCCAAAAAGTAGCCCTTGCTACTTATAGAGCTGCTACTGAGCTGTCATGCTCGCTAGGCGAGCAGAATGGCTCGCCTAGCGAGCCCCAAAATGAGGCACCTGAGGCACCTGCACCTAAAGAAATAACCTCTGCCAGATTGGCATGTTCGCTAGGCGAACAAAACCTTCGCTAGGCGAAGCCCACGCTTCACCCTTCGCTCCAGCGAGCTTAGGAGGTTTTGCTACTGTAATTGCTCGCTGGGAGCTCGCTAATGGCTCGCCTAGCGAGTGAGTGCTGGCTGCGCTTTTGGCCAAGTCTGGACGTGTTCGCTACACCCTTCGCTGGCAGCTCGCCTAGCGAGTTTGTTGATGTTTGTCACTGTAAAATACTGGAGCTCTTCGCTGGGTTCTCGCTGGGCGCTCGCCTAGCGAGCTCTTCGCCACAGCCCTCGCCTAGCGAGCTAGCTGATGAATGCATCCTTTCTTTGGTTCCTTTGCCAACTTTCTTGTGGCTTTATTTTCTATTATTTCATGCCTAATTCCTGCACAATAACACACAAATCAAAGGTCCCAAGATCATTTATCATTGTATTGCAATTCATCAAAAACAAAGGTGGTTTTGAACACTTTAGCAAGGAAATGGAGTGAAAGATGCCCATATTTGATAGCTCAAATAAGCACTTTTGGGTATCTAACAGAGGGTTCATCCATGGTAATGAACAACACTCGGCTGTTGTGATTAAGGGTAATGAAGATGAAGACTGCGCCAATTTTGTGACGCGTGGAGAGACTTACAACAATTGGGTTGCTGTTGATATTCCTGTTATCGTTCACCGCTCTAAGTAATTTGTTTTCATGTTTTAAGAAAAATCCTTCCCTTATGCCTAAGGGAGAAGTGAACATTGTTAGGCATTTTCAATTATCATTAATAAAATGCAATTCTATTCATCCACATTTATGATGTTTTATTTTTACTTTGTGCCTTTCTGAAAATGGTAATCACCAAAAACATAAATAAATAATAATTGTCCATCTGCATAATATTTGGTCATAATTCACTTCTCTAAAATCAAAATATCAAATCATTATGCAGGTTGGTTCCCAAACCCATTGAATACAATGATCCTACTCCCTCTCCAAACTTTGATTTCCCTGTGTTTGAGGTTGTGGAAGAGATTGATGATGATGAAGTATCTGATGAATTATCATGTCTACTTGAGCATAAGGAAGAAGTCATTCAGCCGTTCAAAGAGCAGATTGAGCTAGTCGACTTGGGTTCCGAAGATGATGTGAAGGAAGTTAAGATTGGATCTCAACTGCGTCTAGAGGCTAAGAAGGGGTTGATTGATCTTCTTCGAGAATATTCAGATGTGTTTGCTTGGTCCTATCTGTTGGTGTAAGCCCTAGAGGCCAGTACTTTTGGTACTTGTATCGAATTATTTATTAATAATAAAAGGCTTTTTCTTTATTATGTTTGTTTAATAAAGTCCCTAGAATAGATAGTCCGTTTAATGTATCAAGTGTGACTTAATCATGAGATCACATTAAACATAAGGACACTATTCTTAAAGTATCCGTAGTCGAGCTTTATTGTGAAGTGGGATAACATTAAAGCATTAAGACTATTATGTAGACTGATGATCACATCTCATGGATCATGGATAAGGAGTTATCAAGTCTTAAACATAGGTATGAATATTAAGAGTAATATTTATACTGGATTGACCCGCTATGAGAATACTATATAGAATGTTATGCAAAGTATCATAAGTTATTCTCATGGTGATAACGGTGTATACCACCCTTCGACCTGAAACTACTATGGACCCTAGATGTAGAGTCGAGTGCCTTATTGCTGATCAAACATTGTCCGTAATTGGATGACCATAAAGATAGTTGATGGGTACTCCACGAAGCATGCTAAGGGACATGAGTGACCTAGATGGAATTTGCCCATCCTGCATAACAGGATAAATGTCTATGGGCCCAATATTGAACTGGACAAGGATGACACGGTCTATGCCTTGTGTTCAATATAGACATAAGGGCAAAAGGGTAATTGTACACATAAGTATTATCACAGAAGGATTTGTCAGATCACATGACATTTTCGTGTCTTGGGTAGGAGTGATGTGTTGCTAGATACCGCTCAATGTTTATTATGTTAAATACGTGATTTAATATAATTGTCAATGCCGCGAAAACCTACAGGGTCACACACAAAAGGACGGATTGATGAGAGATAGAGTAACTAAGGAATATCGTAATGTACGATGCATTTATATGAATTGTAGAACATCGTAAGGTACGGTGTACTTAAGTAGAATACGAAATATGGTAAGGTACCACGCGCTTAAGTGATATTGGCATATTATAAGATATGGGCCACATACAGTTGAGTGGGAATTTTAGCTTGCAGCCCACACAAGTGGTTTTATAAATAGAACCCTTGTGTAGAAGCATTTGACAGTTGCAATTTCGTTTTTCTCTCTCTCACTCAAAGCCTTCATTTGTAGCAGCTAGCACTGAGATTGAAGGAATCCGTTCGTGTGGACTGAGTAGAGGCGTTGTCATCGTTCAACGTTCGTGATCGCTCCGTAGATCTGCATCAAAGGTTACAATCGCCACAAGAGGTAACGATTCTATCACTGATCATGCCCATTCGTAAGGATCATTAAAGGAGAAATTTTAAATTTCGTTGCGCTTTGGATCACCCTTCTCCTTCAGTGGTATCAGAGCCACTTACGAAACCATGCATCTGATAGCTGTTTATTTTCTATATTTTCTGTATTAATACGATTAAAAGACAAAATGAATCAAAGAATAAACGAGTAATTAAATTGAGATCGATCAAGTTATATATATGATATAAGTAATCCTGATGCAAAATACGGTATATATGATATACTGTTTCTGTTTCATTCATTCAAACACTTAATGGTTATTTTCTTTTGAGCGATCAATGGTCATTTGCTTCTTGATCCGACATTAGTATGGTGAAGCAATGACGTGTTGATCAATCATATTGAATCAACAATCGAGATGTGTTTGACGGTCTGAAATTGGTGCATTAGGGTTAATGACGGTACAAGGGTTGTGTTGTCGAAGAGTTATGCGATTAGGGTTGTGACTGCGCAAGAGTTGTGCTTTAAAGTATCAAGTGTTGATGCGAAAAACAACGTCGATTTCAAATGAATTGTTCATTAAAATTTTCGGCAGCGGAACCCCCGTTCCCGCTGACCGGACAGCGGACCCCCGGCTAACTCTGCATAGTGTGATCGGTCGCCGAAATTTAATTTGGTTTTAATTAATTAAAAGAATTAAACTTAATAATAATAATGTGTTTATTATTATTGTCTTGTGGTGATCGGTTATGGCCTTAGTTTTCCTTTATTTTGTTTTGGGTTTTAAAATACGACCTGCGTGTCGTGCCTCTCTTTTAATCTCTTAATGTAACTTCTTTTCTCATCTCACTCCCTCGTATGTAAAACGAGTTTCTTTTATGTAATGTAATGTTATAAAGAAAGAGAAGAATTCAATATCAAAGGAGGACAACCTTGAAGATCTTGCTTGGAGAAGCTTAGATCGTTATTAGGTTAGCTTAGGTTCTCTCATTGGCTTGGGAGAACAATTACGCTAGGGGCCATAACTGTTTCATTATGTATGTATGTTGATGCATGTGAATGTATGTTGATGCATGTAAGAGTGTCTGGCTAGACACTCCAACAACTGGTCTATAAATGGTAAAGGGAAATGATCCTTCCTGGTTGCTTTATTTAACTTTCTATAGTCTATCCACATCCGCCATCCTCCTTCCATCCGTTTTGCTACATGTTCGCCTTTATCGTTTTGCACGACTGTGATGCCTCCCTTTTTAGGTACTACATGCACAGGGCTCACCCACTTACTATCTGAGATCTGGTATATTATACCTACCTCAAGTAACTTAAGAACTTCTTTTTTAACGACATCACTCATTATAGGGTTTATTCTTCTCTGATGCTCTCTGAAGGGTTTTGAATCTTCTTCGAGCGAAATCCGATGCATGCATACGGATGGGCTTATACCTTTCAGGTCAAAGATATTATATTCTAAGGTTGAGGGATATCTTCGTAAAACGTCTAAAAGTTGGCATGCTTCCTCTTGGCTCAAGGTAGCACTGACTATAACTGGACGGTTCATCTCTTCATCGAGGAACTCATATCTTAGGTTCTTAGGCAGTTCCTTAAGTTCTAAGGTTGGTTTCTTAGGGCATGGCATAGGATCTGGGGTAAGGGATAAACATTCGTAAAGGTTATCATCGATGTAGGGTTTCCTAAAGTCATCATCTTCCAGTATGAGAGTTGATGGCAACTTAATTGTTTTTATGATTTCTTCTTGTTCTAATTCCCTAACACATTCATCAATGATATCTATGGCATAACATGCGTGTCCCATCACAGGTGCCATAAGAAATTTCGAAAGTATAAATTCTATTTTCTCGTCACCTACCTCAAAGGTCAACTTTCATCTCTTGGCATCTATTATGGCTCCTGCAGTTGATAAGAACGGTCTACCTAGAAGGATTGGTATATCATTGTCCTCTTTAATGTCCATGACAACAAAATCAGTAGGGAGAAATAACTGAACTATCCTAACAGGGACATCTTCTAGAATGCCTATCGGATACTTAACAGATCTATCGGCTAACTGAAGTGACATCTTAGTAGGCTGTAATTCTCCTAAGTTTAACCTCTCACAAACTGCTAGAGGCATTAAGCTCACACTAGCTCCTAAGTCTAGAAAAGCTTTTTCGATGACATGACTTCCCAAAAGGCAAGGAACGGTGAAATTTCTAGGATCTTTATCTTTTTTGGCTAACTTATTCTCGGAAATAGAATTGCATTCCAAGGGTTTCGGATCGTCGAGTCTACGTTTGTTGGTAAGGATGTCTTTGAGAAACTTTTCATAAGAAGGTAATTGGGTGATGGCTTCTGTGAAAGGGATTTCTACGTGAAGTTTTTCTATAACCTTAATAAATTTCTGATACTGGTTATTGATCTGGGTTTGTTTGAGTCTTTGCGGATATGGTATAGGTGGTTTATATGGCGGGGGTGGTATATAAGTTTTGTCTTTAGGTTCTTCTCCTTTTTCTTGACCTTCCTGGTTTTCAGATTCCCCTGGTTCTTTTACTTCGTCTGTGGGTTCAGTATATTCCTTAGAAGTTTTGGGTTCACTCAATCTTGGGTTTGGTGGCTCATCATAAGCGTTCCCACTTTGTAGGGTAATGGCATTGGCTTGCCCTCTCGGATTCTGTTGAGGTTGTCCAGGGAACTGTCCTCCAGGTGTAGTCTGGGGGGCTTGGTTTAAAGCTACCTGAGAGATCTGGGTTTCAAGCATCTTGTTATAAGTAACTATTTGGTCAACCTTGGTTCCTAACTGGGTAATCAGTTCGTTAACGTGAATATTCTGGTTTGTGAACTCTTTGTTTTGTTGGGTTTGAGCAGTGATAAAATTTTCCATAATTTTCTCAAGGCTCGACTTTGGTGGTACGGGTTGCATAGGTTGATTTGATCTTGGGGCTTGGTAACCTGGTTGTCTCAGAGGCGCATTATTTTGGATAGGGTTATTGTTCTTATAGGAGAAGTTTGGGTGATTCCTCCATCCAGGGTTATAGGTATTCGAATATGGGTTACCTTGGGTGTAGTTCACTTGCTCATAGTGGGTTTCGTTTAATAGAATGCATTCTACAGATTGGTGTCCTTTGGTTCCACATATCTCACAATCCGACAAAACTGCGGTTGCAGTATTCGGGTTTACGCACATATGCTCGACCTTGAGGGCTAATGCGTCCATTTTAGCTTGCATCATGTCTATAGAGCTTAACTCATGTACTCCTCCTTGGACTTCCTTCTTCTCAATTGTCGCTCGTTCGACTCCCCATGATTGATGGTTTTGAGCCATATCTTCGATGAGGGCACTAGCTTCAAGATAAGGTTTGTTCATCAGTGCACCGCCTGCGGCAGCGTCGATGGTCATCTTAGTGTTATAGTGAAGTCCATTATAGAAGGTCTGAATGATTAACCAATTTTCTAAACCATTATGTGGGCATGCTCTTAACAGCTCTTTATATCTCTCCCAAGCTTCGAACAGCGATTCTCCTTGGTTCTGGGTAAATCTAGTTATATGGTTTCGAAGAACGGCAGTCTTACTTGGGGGAAAGTATCTAGCAAGGAGTACTCTTCTAAGGTTATCCCAAGTCGTTATGGAATTGGGTGGAAGGGAATCTAACCAAGATAGGGCTTTATCTCTAAGGGAAAAATGGAATAATCTTCAACGGATTGCCTCAGAAGAAGCTCCATTGGTTTTAAAAGTGTCTGCTAATTGGAGAAAGATTTTTAAATGTTGGTTTGGGTTCTCAGTAGCGAGACCTGCGAATTGTCTTTGTTGCACTAGTTGCAACAGGGAGGGTTTAAGTTCGAAATTATTAGCTGGGATGGTTGGGTTTACTATACTAGAACTAGGTTCTTCGTTGGATGGTTAGGCGAAATCCTTAAGAGGTCTTTGGTTTTGATCTTCGGCCATAACTCTCCTAATTCTATGGAAAAATAAATGTGCACAAGCGTAACGTTCAGGTTCCGCCAGAGGATATACTAAGCTTCCGGTGCTGCGAGTTCTTCGCATTGACCGGCGGGTAATAACCTAAGTCCAAACGATATAACAACAGGGTATGAAATTTTGACGAAATTGGTCCTCGGCAATAGCGCCAAAAACTTGATGCGTGCTTTTCGCAAGTATACGAACGCGTCAGAGTAATATAAAAGATTGTCGAATCCACAGAGACCAAGTGTCAATCTATCGTTATCTATTGTTACGGTGTTTATCTAAGGTAAACAAAATAGGGGTTTTTAAGAGTGTACAATGAAAAGTAAAGTGTTGAGTAAAGTTCAATTAATAAAGATAGGCTCGAATGTAATTCACATAATCAATTAATAATCCAAGTACTTGCTAATAGAATTACTTATGGGCAGTGTTTCCTACTTTGAAAAGAATCAATTTAACGGGAATTATCGCTTTTGCGTATTCAGAACCGAGTTGTACTCCTTAATCAAACCCTCTTATTGTCACTTATAAAAAGGTGCGCTTGCGTTAGACTAGTAAACCTATTTTTAAGAAATATAGCACCTTGACTAAGTTGAAAAGTATTTTAATCTGGATTTCCTAACCAAAAGAGGCTCTCACGAACCAGACTCTACACTTATAAACGCGTCCGAAAATAGTTTTAAAATCACTTTTCTTTTTAAGTTAAAAACTCCTAATGAACTAATCAAAGCGCTTTCGCTGTATTTGAAATAGTTAAAAACAATTAAGTTTAAAAATACGTTGGACGGCTTTTGATCTTACCCAACGGATATTAAGTGCGGGAAAACTTAAGTTGAAAGTCAAAATAGCCCTTAAGTGTTTCTACGAACAATTGTACGGATTATCGGTTCAATTACGATCCTTACATTCTAACCTTTATAGGTTTAGTTAGACATGGTAAAGTAAAAGTGCATTTTAATTTAAATAAAAGTAGTGCGAGTGCGGGAAATAAATAAAAGTAGTGCGAGTGCGAGAAATAAATAAAAGTAGTGCGAGTGCGAGAAATAAATGAAAGTAATGCGAGTGCGAGAAATAAATGAAAGTAGTGCGAGTGC
The DNA here is from genome assembly GCF_024323335.1 of Lathyrus oleraceus. Taxonomy (NCBI): domain Eukaryota; kingdom Viridiplantae; phylum Streptophyta; class Magnoliopsida; order Fabales; family Fabaceae; genus Lathyrus; species Lathyrus oleraceus. The sequence continues at coordinate 337,102,386 of NC_066584.1, read as the reverse complement.
GAGAAATAAATAAAAGTAGTGCGAGTGCGGGAAATAAATAAAAAGTAGTGCGAGTGCGAGAAATAAATGAAAGTAGTGTGAGTGCGAGAAATAAATGAAATAAAGACAGTGCGGGAAATAAATGAAAGTAAGACAGTGCGGGAAATAAAGTAGATAAAGGTAAAGCAATAAAAACCTGCTCCAATCGGAGGGTTTAATAAAATATGAAATGAAAATGAAAATGGCGGCAGGATTAACTTCCTTCAAAAGTGCTCCAAACTCGATTACAGACTCGATCACAAACTTGATTACACAATTGTGGCAACACCCCAATGCGAAGCGATTACCACTTTTTAAATAATGAATATATGCCTAAGTGAAACTAAGTTTGCTCTAAGTTTGGATGGTGAAACAAATGAAAACGAGTCTGTATTTATAGGCAAGGAAAATAATGGAAATGACAAGGATGCCCTTCAGTTTGAAATTTGTAGGGAAAAACTTTCTTCTTGTGGCGCCCGCCGTAACACCATGGCGCCCGCCACAAGGGAAAATTGTGGCGCCCAAGTGGAGATAGTGGGAGACGTGGCAGTTGAGGGAAGTTGAGCTATGACACGTCATGACTGGACCCATGGCGCCAACCACAGTGGGAGCCACAAGTGCAAAATACTGAATTTTAGTCTTTTTAGCTCATTTTCACTCCTTTTCTTGATCGGGGCTCCGATTAGACTGAAAACCTGAAAACAAAGAAAAACATAGTAATAACATAACAAAATCATAATAAAACAACTAAAATGCATGCGAAATCAGAGTCGAAAATACGGTGAATTTCAGTGTCATCAGGAACCTCCTAGTTCTGCACCTAAGGCAGAAAGAGATGCTTATAAGAAGCATGTTGATGATGCCAATGAAACTGCTTGTCTCATGCTAGCTACCATGAACTCAGAGTTGCAAAAGCAACATGAGAACATGGCAGCGTTCGATATGATCGAACACCTGAAGATGCTCTATCAAGAGCAAGCAAGGCATGAAAGGTTTGAAGTTTCAAAAGCCCTTTTTCAAGGCAAGTTAGCTGAGGGAGCCCCTGTAGGTCCCCATGTGCTCAAGATGATAGGGTATGTGGAGAACCTTGAGAGGTTGGGTTTTCCCCTCGGAAAGGAACTTGCGACTGATTTAATCTTGCAATCGTTGCCAGATAGATTCAGTCAATTTATCCTAAATTTCAATATGAATGATATGGGCAAATCTCTTCCTGAACTGCTAGCCATGTTAAGAACTGCTAAGCAGAATCTGAAGTCAAAAGGGAAGTCCATTCTGATGATCGGAAATGGAAAGAGACAGAACAAAAGACCCACCAAGCAGGGTGATAAAGGGAAAGGCAAGGAAGTTGCCAAACCCAAACTCATTACTGCTGCTTTGAAGCCTAGTGGAGGCATAGCAAAAGAAGGCACCTGCTTCCATTGCGGTAAGACCGGACACTGGAAGAGAAACTGCCCAAAGTACCTGGAAGATAAGAAGAATGGAGTAGAGACTTCAACTTCAGGTATTTTTGTTATTGAAATTAATTTATCTACTTTTGCATCATGGGTATTAGATACTGGATGCGGTTCTCACATTTTTACCAATGTGCAAGGGCTAAAAAGGAGTAGAGATTTGGCAAAAGGTGAAGTTGACCTACGAGTTGGCAATGGAGCAAAGGTTGCTGCTTTATCTGTAGGAACTTATGTATTGACTTTACCTAGTGGTTTAATAATTCAGTTAGAGAACTGTTATTATGTACCTGCAAATAGCAGGAATATTATTTCCATTTCTTGTTTGGACAAGTTTGATTTTTCATTTATAATAAAGAACAATTGTTGCTCAATTTATTTGAATGATATATTCTATGCTACTACATAAATAGACAATGGACTATATGTCCTTGATCTTGAAATGCCTATTTATAACATTAATACTAAAAGGATGAAACCTAATGAGTTAAATCCAACTTACCTTTGGCATTGTCGATTAGGCCACATAAATGAGAAACGCATTTCCAAACTCCATAAAGATGGACTCTTGGACTCTTTTGATTATGAATCATATGAGACATGCAGATCTTGTTTAATTGGAAAGATGACAAAGTCTTCATTCACATTAAAAGGTGAAAGAGCTAATGATCTTTTGGCCCTCATACATACTGATGTATGTGGACCATTGTACATACCAGCCAGAGGAGGTTTTCAATACTTCATCACATTTACTGATGATTTTAGTAGATATGGGTATGTGTATTTAATGAAACACAAATCAGAGTCCTTTGAAAAGTTCAAGGAATTCAAGAATGAAGTACAAAACCAACTAGGTAAGAATATTAAAACTCTTCGATCAGATCGAGGTGGTGAGTATTTAAGCCTAGAGTTCGATGACCATCTGAAAGAGTGTGGGATCCTATCCCAACTTACTCCTCCTGGAAAACCCCAATGGAATGGTGTATCTGAGAGAAGAAATCGAACCCTGTTAGACATGGTCCGATCCATGATGAGTCACGTTGATCTTCCAAACTCCTTTTGGGGACATGCACTATTGACAGCAGCTTACACACTTAACCGTGTTCCATCCAAAAAGGTTGAGAAGACACCATATGAGATATGGAGTGGTAAGAAACCACATATGTCTTACATGAAGATTTGGGGTTGCGAGTTTATGTGAAACGACAAATTTCAACTAAGCTTGAGCCCAAATCTGACAAATGCTTAGTTGTGGGTTATCCTAAAGAAACAAGAGGGTATTACTTCTACAATACTTCTGAGGGCAAAGTGTTTGTCGCTCGAACTGGAGTTTTCCTAGAAAAGGATTTTATTTCCAAAGGAATCAGTGGGAGGAAAGTAGAGCTTGAAGAAATTCAAGAATCACAAAGCATCGATACACCTATGGAGGAATTAGAGCAGGAAACACAAGTAGTTGTGGAAGAGCAGCCTGCTCAAGTAGAACAAGACCAGCGTAGGTCAAGCAGGATACGTCACCAACCTGAGAGATATGGATATATCATAACTGATCAAGGTGATATATTACTCATGGATCAAGATGAGCCTGTGACCTACCAAGAGGCCACAACTGGTCCTGAGTCTGAGAAGTGGCTAGAAGCCATGAAATCTGAAATGGATTCCATGTACACAAACCAAGTTTGGACCTTGGTAGAGCCTCCTGTAGGAGTTAACCCTATAGGATGCAAGTGGGTCTTCAAAAAGAAGACTGACATGGATGGTAAGGTACATACCTATAAGGTAAGACTGGTTGCAAAAGGATATAAACAAATTCATGGGGTTGACTATGATGAAACCTTTTCACCAGTTGCAATGCTTAAATCTCTTCGGATTTTACTTGTTATCGCTGCATATCATGATTATGAAATATGGAAGATGGATGTCAAAACTGCTTTCCTTAATGGGAATCTTCTTGAGGATGTGTACATGACACAGCCTGAAGGATTTGACATACCAGAAGAAGCCCAAAAGATATGTAAGTTACAAAGATCAATCTATGGATTGAAGCAAGCTTCCAGAAGCTGGAATCTTCGTTTTGATGAAACAGTAAAACAATATGGATTCATCAAGAACGAAGATGAGCCTTGTGTCTACAAGAAGGTTAGTGGGAGCATGATCGTTTTCTTGGTATTATATGTAGATGACATATTACTCATTGGAAACAATGTCCCTACCCTGCAACAAGTAAAGTCTTGGTTGGGGAAATGCTTTTCTATGAAGGACCAAGGTGAAGCAGCCTATATATTAGGAATCAGAATCTATAGAGATAGATCATAAAAACTGCTTGGCCTAAGTCAGAGTACGTACATAGACAAAGTGCTGAGACGCTTTAATATGAATGATTCCAAGAAAGGATTCATACCTATGCAACATGGCTTGTGTCTATCAGAAACACAATCCCCTTCAACTAAGGAAGAAAGGGATCGCATGAATAAGATTCCATATGCATCTGCAATAGGATCTATCATGTATGCCATGTTATGTACTCGACCAGATGTCTAGTATGCTTTGAGTGCAATGAGTAGGTACCAATCTGATCCTGGTGATGCTCATTAGGTAGCTGTCAAGAATATCCTTAAGTATTTGAGAAGGACTAAGGACTCATTCTTGATATATGGAGGTCAGGAAGAGTTGACTGTAATTTGATACAGCGGTGCTAGCTTCCAGAAAGATAAGGATGACTTTAGATCGCAATCTGGTTATGTGTTTTTCTTAAACGGTGGCGTTGTGAGCTGGAAAAGTTCAAAGCAAGATACAGTTGCTGATTCTACAACCGATGCCGAGTATATTGCTGCCTCAAGTGCAGCAAAGGAAGTTGTTTGGATCAAAAAGTTCATTAGTGAACTTGGCATAGTTCCTAGAATTGTGGATCCCATTGGTCTCTCTTGTGATAACAATGGTGCTATCGCACAAGCTAAGGAGCCTAGATCTCACTAACGATCCAAACACATACTTAGGCGTTATCACCTCATTCGAGAGATAATAGATAGAAGAGATGTAAAAATATGCAGAGTACCTACACTTGACAATATTGCTGACCCACTGACAAAGCCTCTTGCGCAGCAGAAGCATGATGGCCATACTAGATCTATGGGCATTAGGCGTATGCCCGATTGGCTCTAGTGCTAGTGGGAGATTGTTGGTGTAAGCCCTAGAGGCCAGTAATTTTGGTACTTGTATCGAATTATTTATTAATAATAAAAGGTTTTTTCTTTATTATGTTTGTTTAATAAAGTCCCTAGAATAGATAGTCTGTTTAATGTATCAAGTGTGACTTAATCATGAGATCACATTAAACATAAGGACACTATTCTTAAAGTATCTGTAGTCGAGCTTTATTATGAAGTGGGATAACATCAAAGCATTAAGACTATTATGTAGACTGATGATCACATCTCATGGATCATGGATAAGGAGTTATCAAGTCTTAAACATAGGTATGAATATTAAGAGTAATATTTATACTGGATTGACCCGCTATGAGAATACTATATAGAATGTTATGCAAAGTGTCATAAGTTATTCTCATGGTGATAATGGTGTATACCACCCTTCGAACTGAAACCACTATGGACCCTAGATGTAAAGTCGAGTGCCTTATTGCTGATCAAACGTTGTTCGTAATTGGATGACCATAAAGACAGTTGATGGGTACTCCACGAAACATGCTAAGGGACATGAGTGACCTAGATGGAATTTGCCCATCCTGCGTAACAGGAAAAATTTCTATGGGCCCAATATTGAACTGGACAAGGATGACACGGTCTATGCCTTGTGTTCAATATAGACATAAGGGCAAAAGGGTAATTGTACACATCAGTATTATCACAGAAGGATTTGTCATATCACATGACATTTTCGTGTCTTGGGTAGGAGAGATGTGTTGCTAGATACCGCTCACTGTTTATTATGTTAAATACGTGATTTAATATAATTGCCAATACCGCGAAAACCTACAGGGTCACACACAAAAGGACGGATTGATGAGAGATAAAGTAACTAAGGAATACCGTAATGTACGGTGCACTTAAGTGAATTGTAGAACATCGTAAGGTACGGTGTACTTAAGTAGAATACGAAATATGGTAAGGTACCACGCGGTTAAGTGATATTGGCATATTATAAGATATGGGCCACATACACTTGAGTGGGCTTTTTAGCTTGCAGCCCACACAAATGGTTCTATAAATAGAACCCTTGTGTAGAAGCATTTGACAGTTACAATTTCGTTTCTCTCTCTCTCACTCAAAGCCTTCATTTGTAGCAGCTAGCACTGAGATTGAAGGAATCCGTTCGTGTGGACTGAGTAGAGGCGTTGTCATCGTTCAACGTTCGTGATCGCTCCGTAGATCTGCATTAAAGGTTACAATCGCCACAAGAGGTAATGATTCTATCACTGATCATGCCCATTCGTAAGGATCATTAAAGGAGAAATTTTAAATTCCGTTGCGTTTTGGATCGCTCTTCTCCTTCACTATCAAGACATGTCTGGTTTGGATTATGAGAGGTCTTATAAGACAAGCAATGAATAAGAGATGATTTGCCAACACACAAGAGTGTTTACATGGAAAAAAGATCATAAGGGTTCGCCTAAGCACGAGAGATCTTAGAACGAGAATAATTAATGGGAGATAAATTGCCAACACACGAGAGGGTTTACAAGAAAAAATAGCTCAACAGATTTGTCTAAGCACAAGAGGTCTTATAAGACAAACAATGATTGGGGGTTTGCCAAAGCATAAGAGGAATGATAAGAAAAACAATGATTGAATAGATTGAGCCTAAGCACAAGAGGAATGATAAGGCTCACAATGATTGAATAAGGTTTGCCAAAGCACAAGAGGACTGACAAGGCAAACAATGATTAGATTGATTGATTAGGATTCAAAGACTTGATCATAAGGGAATTAATCCAAAGAATATATGAATGTAAAAGAGAGTATGATTAGTGATCCAAAGAGTGAAGAATGATTGATGTACTTGAAGAAGACTTGTCAATTATATGACTCAAATTGCACTAAAGTCTATGAACGAAGGCGAATACCTTGAGCAATTGGCTCATTCGTTCGATACCCAAAGATATTCTAGACAAGGATAGGAATGCTCCACTCTCATCATTCTTAGTTACTTAAGACTCATGACTTACAACTTGAATCAGGATTGATAAGTAGCTGATAGGAGATTTTGATTATTGATCCTAATGATAGAATGTTGCTTATTGTGGAAGAAGACTTGACAATTATTTGATTCGAATTGTGATGAAGTCTATGAATATAGGTGAATACGATTAGCAACTGGGTTATTCGTCCCGTACCCAAAGTAAAATTCTGGTGTAGTCAGAGTTTAGATGTTCTACTCCAAGTAATGACATCTGATCTAACATTGTTACTAATACAGCAAGACAGTTATACAAATTACAACCTAGTACTGATATGCACACATTCACAGATGTCACGACATCTGCTACTATATCACCATAGAATGGAAGAACACCCAATTCTGTCCATCTGGTACAAAGGCACAGCAGAGATCAAACATAGCACTTACTTCTGTTGAGCCTGCACAGTTAACAGCATGATGTCTCAACATTGATTTGAACATCATCTGTTACAGCATTATAGGTTTACCTTATTTTATAGCAGACAAAATTATAACATGCAGAAGGTAAAACACAAGTAATTGTTAACCCAGTTCGGTGCAACATCACCTACGTCTGGGGGCATACCAAGCCAGGAAGAAGATCCACTATTAGCAGTATTAATTCAGAGTTAAACTCCCCCATTTACAACTCTTCACTTAATCCCTACCCAATGCAATCTATACCTAGGAACTCCTAGATAGAAACCTCCAGTTTCCATTCCTATCACAACAATTACAATGTAATGCAAAACATCTTGAACTTGCTTCACAACTTCATTCAAGAACATAATCACTCTTGCCTACAGGCTTTGAGTTACAAATACTCTCAGCTTTGAACACTGAGAAACACATGGTAACCTTCCCACAGATTGGGAGGTTTACCTCACACACACCCCTAAATTTTCATTCTAAGAGGCTTACAAAAACTAGGTTACAATATGCTATTTATAACCTAATCACCCAACTGGATTTGGGCCTTCAGAAATCGCAGCAAACTTGTTCTTTGCTGTTACAACATCAACAGAAACTTTCTGCTACAAACAAGGTCTTCAATCTTTTAGTTCCTAAAATATCTCCATATTTAGTTCCTAAAATATCTCAAGACCTCCACACAAAAAAGCCACATAGGATTCTAACTAATTTCCACATATTAGTGTGCTAACACATAGGCTATTTGTTAGGTTCCTTAATTGTAGCTTGGTTGTTGGTTTCCTGGATTTTAGCCTGAGAAAAATGCTGAAACAGAAAAACTAAACAACCTACAATTTAGCATATGCTGTCAGGAATGAATGTCACAACATTCAGTTTGACGTCCAAAACATTAACCATATGCTAAGTCTGTTTTTCCTGAAAACAGACTGTACAATTTGTTGTACTGTACAGAACCAATTTGTCCATACTTCAGTATCAGCGTACAATAATAAATGTCAACACCTCCAATTTGACATTCACACATAGAGCCTTACATCAGGTCTGTTATCCTCTTGATAAGCAGACTGAGTTGTATACTGAAATGTAGCAGAAAACCAATCTGCCTATTGTTCAGTAAATGTTGTCAATGAATGTCATAACATCCAGTTTGACATCCAGACAGTAGGCCTTATGCCAGGTCTGTTATCCTCTTGATAAATAGTCTGAAACTAAATGCTGAGTTATAGCAGAACACCCACTGTTCTATTCCTCAGTATCTGCTGACAGGGATGAATATCATAACATCCAGTTTGATATTCAATAAATCCTGTATTAGCTAAACCTGCAGTACACTACTCTGAATGTCATGACATCAGCCAAGCCATCAGAGTACAGCTAGATATTCTAACCTACAATGCAGTCAAACAGACATCTCCACAGCATGTCATGACATCAGTCAAGACATTAGAATCCAGCTAGTGTTTTACCATATAATGCAGCCAATTAAACATCTACAAACTCCCCCTTTGGCAAATTTTTCGCTAAAACACTTTGGTTCTCACAACAGTGTCCATAGCAGCGGAAATCTCACATCTAGCAGGAAATTAACCTAGCTAATACACTCAGAGTTGCAGCACACTCACACTCATTAGAAGTGGAACAACAGCTGCAGCACAACCTTTGGATTAGAGGATCTTCAATATCTGTTTAACACATAATCTGTTGTCTTGTGGCATCACAGGTGTTTCTCCCCCTTTTTGTCAAAAATGTTGCCAAAGCAACACTTTAAATTACAGACCAAAATAAAACAGAATTACACACAAATGTCAGACAGACAATCTTGATTTTACTTCACAGCTTTAATCAAGAATACCCCCTCTTGATCTTGCTTTGCAACTTTGATCAAGACATCACCCACTTGATCTTGCTTCACAACTTGGATCAAGTAGTCACACACTCTTTCCTAAACCACTTTCTTATATCCAATGGTAGCTTGACATCTAGCACCACTACAACCAAAACAACAGTAGATGGTTACTCCCCCTGTACCACACAACTGTAACACACAGGCTCATTCTAATATATCATAATGAGACACACAACATCCATATTTCCTTATGACTGTAAGTTTTGGAAGGAAATAACAATATTGTCCAAGGCAATGTCATGACATCCGGTCAGACATTTTTCTGCTCACTCAGCCTTGACACACACCACATCATCCCACTAACTGACAAGGTGCCATACCTTGTTATCTGAGAACACATAGACCACAAGCTTGATGATTACTTGCAGCGCAAAGACAGAACTCCCCCTGTCATGAACAACCAACTCTCCTCTTGAAACTTGGAGATCACGCATGAACATATCCAACACCCCAAAGTTGGACCTTCACATACTTCCTGATTCAAAGAGAACCTAGACCACTTGATGAATGGAAAACATAAGACGCATCTTCATGTCTTCAAGAGAACACCCTCTGTTCAACCCTCTTGGTTGAACACATCCACACTCTGTGTCAATCTCTCTTCTAGCCAGAACAGAAAACCACTTCACAAAGTGTTCTAACATTAGTTAGGACATCCTTCACAACATAACAAGGAACACCATCTGATAATCTTCAGATATCACTGAGTCACCAGCTTGATCCAAAAGAACCCAGACATAAATTGGGACATATACATTCTCATCCCATTACGAGAGATAATCTTCCATAGATAGCTCAGAGCTCCTACCACAAGCTCCAAGAGATGAATAGAAAACACCTCCTTTTGTCTTCAACTTACTACTTTTCTACACAAAAGTAATTTGCCTCAGACTTTCCTCAAGAATAATCAGCTGCCATATGTGGATTATCTTGATTCTTCGAACTCACTTCTGAGATAGACCAAATGCCACTGGTTGATTACCTCCTTTATGAATCCTCATATGAAAAAGTCAAATGCCATTCTTTGACCTCTCCACGTCTATCAGACATCTCCCAAAGATATTCTGAACTTCCAAGTGAGACTTGAACTTCAAGCTACATGTTGAACAAAACTTAGATTTTCTAAGACATGAACATGTAACATCCTTTCTATCCAGCAACTCCAAAGAACTGCAACGAGGACGACCTTTTTGAAGTATCCAATCTACAGCCCTGTAGACCCTTCTATCTCAAGTTGATGTGCCACTTCACCAACTAAGAATCTGATGTTGAACCAAATGTCACAACATTGTGTTTTGACATCTAGCTGTTGAATTCAGCTCCTTCTTCTGCCACTTGAAAGAACTTCCTCCCTTCACAGAACAAGAGTTCAATGTTCTCACAGACTTGATTGTGGAACCAAGTTTGAGTAAACAACCTCCATCCTGCAGGTTTGCAGTTAAGTCATCCAAGCTCACACCTTGATGAATTCCTGCTTCTTCTCCAAAGACATCAGACACTCTGATGCATGAGTCTTCAGAAGGACCAGTTAGAGACTAACCCTTCAGCTATACCAAGGATTCTACTTCCTAAGGTAAAGCTGTTTCCATGATGTTAAGAATGTTGCCACTTGTTCTTAACTCCACAGTGTGCATTAGCCAATGCACTTCCTTACCTAGATCAAAAATAAACTGATCCAAGTAACCACCATCAAGACTATGATGTCTTCTTCTTCTTGTACACCACAAGGCTGAACATGTTTCTTGCCAGGAAACCCTTTCAGAGATCATATGCTCTTGCTGCCACCAAGGAGATAGATCATAAGCCAATGTACTAGCCTTCCTGTGATTCTGCACAGGGTCTTGACGAATAGATGTTCCAACATCTTTAAGAACATCAGTTATCTGGAGCTCCAAGGACAATCAATTAAATACTTGTACTTGGCACAAGTAGACATTGATCTTAAATCCTTTCCCAATTATCCTTTCAGATACTTCCACCATAAGAATACTTTGAAAATACTCTTCTTGTGACAAGATCTTCTGCTTGCAAGCACCTCAACAGTTTTGAGAATCTTTCCAGATTAGATTCACCCTTAGGAATGAGAGAGATGAATCCTTCCTTGCAACTGTGTCACACAACAGCCAGAACCCATGTGACACAGGTCAACAGCCAACCAGACCCCAGGCTGACCAAACGTGAGGAGGTTAGCCAAACTCCCCCTCAAATTAACAAACATGGACACTCCACACCAATATCCATGCATTGTACACAAATGTCTCAACATGACATACACCATCCCTACCAGTGGCAACTAACTCTATGAGTTATACCTATACATACTTCAATCACACCAATCAGACTCCAGCTGACCATAAGTACTAGTGACAACAAAACAACACCAGTTAATAGTAGATATGCATTGCCAGAGCATACTACCTCAACCAACCACTGAATCTTCATATTCTCACTCCTTGAAAGAACTGCCACTTCTGATCGTGGTGTTTGAATAACAAGATTCATGGTCCCAATCCTCTTAAATGTAATAGCAGTCAGGTTACCCCATTATTGACTTCTATCATCCAGGGGACTTATCTTCCAGTACACCATAGTACTTCAGGGAACAACTATCCAACCCTGATCAATCTACAGGAAAAAGGCACACAGCGGAGATTGCACAATGTCACATCTCAACCAACTCCACTTCTAGAGATCAGACTTCTAAAAGTGACCTTCTTGAGCACACACCCAGTTGACCCTACCCTTGTCAACTTAGCACACACAGATGTCTCCTCTTACAGGTCAGTAGTAGGTTCCAAACAAAAGTATCTCTTTGTTTGACGCCTAAAAACATCTGCTCTTCAACCAGTAGGTGCATACTTGTTGAACAGCATGTTCTAACATCACATAGAACATTAGTTCCACCTGCTTGGAACAAACCCTCCTTGAAAATCTTCAAGTTCTTCATATACACTACCCAAGAGTGTAAAAGAATCAGTGATCAGGTGATTCTTACCATCCTGAAGAGAGAACGTCATGATGGGTGGACTTGAGGAGACTCAAGTATCTTTGACATCTTCAGTAGGTTATGATGAAATCTTGAATACAGCAACCTTTCATCCACAAGAGGAGAAACTACATCAGAGTTTGAGTTTTGCCAGGTATTATGCAGCGGAAATCATAATACAACTCAACTTATGTACACACCCTTCACCAGATCAGCCTCCAAGAACATACCAGGCTTGAATATGATTCAATACTAGCACAGGTGTCCCACACATAGGCCAATTGCCAACCTCCAGAGACAGGTACACACCATTCCAGTCATGAACAGTCCATCCACCTACTTCACGGGACCATTCAGGGTAATCACAGAAGCTTCCAACGGTTCCACCATCAGTACTAACATAACTCCTTGCAAGATACCAGAAGGTATCACCCATGGATCTCATCCAGAAACAGAACAGGATGCCTGCTCTGATACCAATTGAAATTCTGGTGTAGTCAGAGTTTAGATGTTCTACTCCAAGTAATGACATCTGATCTAACATTGTTACTAATACAGCAAGACAATTATACAAATTACAACCTAGTACTGATATGCACACATTCACAGATGTCACGACATCTGCTACTATATCACCATAGAATGGAAGAACACCCAATTCTGTCCATCTGGTACAAAGGCACAGCAGAGATCAAACATAGCACTTACTTCTGTTGAGCCTGCACAGTTAACAGCATGATGTCTCAACATTGATTTGAACATCATCTGTTACAGCATTATAGGTTTACCTTATTTTATAACAGACAAAATTATAACATGCAGAAGGTAAAACACAAGTAATTGTTAACCCAGTTCGGTGCAACATCACCTACGTCTGGGGGCATACCAAGCCAGGAAGAAGATCCACTATTAGCAGTATTAATTCAGAGTTAAACTCCCCTGTTTACAACTTTTCACTTAATCCCTACCCAATGCAATCTATACCTAGGAACTCCTAGATAGAAACCTCCAGTTTCCATTCCTATCACAACAATTACAATGTAATGCAAAACATCTTGAACTTGCTTCACAGCTTCATTCAAGAACATAATCACTCTTGCCTACAGGCTTTGAGTTACAAATACTCTCAGCTTTGAACACTGAGAAACACATGGTAACCTTCCCACAAATTGGGAGGTTTACCTCACACACACCCCTAAATTTTCATTCTAAGAGGCTTACAAAAACTAGGTTACAATATGTTATTTATAACCTAATCACCCAACTGGATTTGGGCCTTCAGAAATCGCAGCAAACTTGTTCTTTGTTGTTACAACATCAACAGAAACTTTCTGCTACAAACAAGGTCTTCAATCTTTTAGTTCCTAAAATATCTCCATATTTAGTTCCTAAAATATCTCAAGACCTCCACACAAAAAAGCCACATAGGATTCTAACTAATTTCCACATATTAGTGTGCTAACACATAGGCTATTTGTTAAGTTCCTTAATTGTAGCTTGGTTGTTGGTTTCCTGGATTTTAGCCTGAGAAAAATGCTGAAACAGAAAAACTAAACAACCTACAATTTAGCATATGCTGTCAGGAATGAATGTCACAACATTCAGTTTGACGTCCAGAACATTAACCATATGCTAAGTCTGTTTTTCCTGAAAACAGACTGTACAATTTGTTGTACTGTACAGAACTAATATGTCCATACTTCAGTATCAGCGTACAATAATAAATGTCAACACCTCCAATTTGACATTCACACATAGAGCCTTACATCAGGTCTGTTATCCTCTTGATAAGCAGACTGAGCTGTATACTGAAATGTAGCAGAAAACCAATCTGCCTATTGTTCAGTAAATGCTGTCAATGAATGTCACTATTCTTAAAGTATCTGTAGTCGAGCTTTATTATGAAGTGGGATAACATCAAAGCATTAAGACTATTATGTAGACTGATGATCACATCTCATGGATCATGGATAAGGAGTTATCAAGTCTTAAACATAGGTATGAATATTAAGAGTAATATTTATACTGGATTGACCCGCTATGAGAATACTATATAGAATGTTATGCAAAGTGTCATAAGTTATTCTCATGGTGATAATGGTGTATACCACCCTTCGAACTGAAACCACTATGGACCCTAGATGTAAAGTCGAGTGCCTTATTGCTGATCAAACGTTGTTCGTAATTGGATGACCATAAAGACAGTTGATGGGTACTCCACGAAACATGCTAAGGGACATGAGTGACCTAGATGGAATTTGCCCATCCTGCGTAACAGGAAAAATTTCTATGGGCCCAATATTGAACTGGACAAGGATGACACGGTCTATGCCTTGTGTTCAATATAGACATAAGGGCAAAAGGGTAATTGTACACATCAGTATTATCACAGAAGGATTTGTCATATCACATGACATTTTCGTGTCTTGGGTAGGAGAGATGTGTTGCTAGATACCGCTCACTGTTTATTATGTTAAATACGTGATTTAATATAATTGCCAATACCGCGAAAACCTACAGGGTCACACACAAAAGGACGGATTGATGAGAGATAAAGTAACTAAGGAATACCGTAATGTACGGTGCACTTAAGTGAATTGTAGAACATCGTAAGGTACGGTGTACTTAAGTAGAATACGAAATATGGTAAGGTACCACGCGGTTAAGTGATATTGGCATATTATAAGATATGGGCCACATACACTTGAGTGGGCTTTTTAGCTTGCAGCCCACACAAATGGTTCTATAAATAGAACCCTTGTGTAGAAGCATTTGACAGTTACAATTTCGTTTCTCTCTCTCTCACTCAAAGCCTTCATTTGTAGCAGCTAGCACTGAGATTGAAGGAATCCGTTCGTGTGGACTGAGTAGAGGCGTTGTCATCGTTCAACGTTCGTGATCGCTCCGTAGATCTGCATTAAAGGTTACAATCGCCACAAGAGGTAATGATTCTATCACTGATCATGCCCATTCGTAAGGATCATTAAAGGAGAAATTTTAAATTCCGTTGCGTTTTGGATCGCTCTTCTCCTTCACTATCAAGACATGTCTGGTTTGGATTATGAGAGGTCTTATAAGACAAGCAATGAATAAGAGATGATTTGCCAACACACAAGAGTGTTTACATGGAAAAAAGATCATAAGGGTTCGCCTAAGCACGAGAGATCTTAGAACGAGAATAATTAATGGGAGATAAATTGCCAACACACGAGAGGGTTTACAAGAAAAAATAGCTCAACAGATTTGTCTAAGCACAAGAGGTCTTATAAGACAAACAATGATTGGGGGTTTGCCAAAGCATAAGAGGAATGATAAGAAAAACAATGATTGAATAGATTGAGCCTAAGCACAAGAGGAATGATAAGGCTCACAATGATTGAATAAGGTTTGCCAAAGCACAAGAGGACTGACAAGGCAAACAATGATTAGATTGATTGATTAGGATTCAAAGACTTGATCATAAGGGAATTAATCCAAAGAATATATGAATGTAAAAGAGAGTATGATTAGTGATCCAAAGAGTGAAGAATGATTGATGTACTTGAAGAAGACTTGTCAATTATATGACTCAAATTGCACTAAAGTCTATGAACGAAGGCGAATACCTTGAGCAATTGGCTCATTCGTTCGATACCCAAAGATATTCTAGACAAGGATAGGAATGCTCCACTCTCATCATTCTTAGTTACTTAAGACTCATGACTTACAACTTGAATCAGGATTGATAAGTAGCTGATAGGAGATTTTGATTGTTGATCCTGATGATACAATGTTGCTTATTGTGGAAGAAGACTTGACAATTATTTGATTCGAATTGTGATGAATGTAGCACCTCAAATTTGCACCTATCATTGTACATACATTTTCATATTAAGTCATAGCATATCATGATCCATGGCATAGCATTGCATTGTCCCCAGTTGCCTCAAGAGCAAGCAAGTCAAGAATTAGGTCAAACTGATCAGGAGATCAGTCAACCAAGCAAGCAAGGGTGTTTCTCAAGGAGCCAAGGCCCTAGGGTTTGTCCAACAAGTTCACATATCTTGGAGGTCCATTTGAAGTGTTCAAGTCAAGGGTTGGATGTTCAGAAGCCATCAGTTCATGCACAGACAGTCAAAAACCCTAGAAAGTCAAAGTTGGTCAACTGTGGTTGATTTTGATAGTTTTGATGGATGGATTTGGTTTGAGAGAGCTTATTCATGTCCCAATAGGCCTCATATATCATGGCAATCAATATCATTGAAGAATTTGAAGCTAATCAGAAAATTTCCAAAAATAGAAACTGGACCTGTAATTTTAACTGCCAAAAATGGAAACTTCTTGATCTTAAACTTACATCATGATACAAGCTTCAAATGAATTTTTGCCCAACAGGAAAGTTGAAGATCTTGTTCTCCCATTTTCAAAAAGTCCAAGAACTCCCAAATCCCATGAATGGTTTGCAAGATATGATCATTTCATTTTCACTTTTTTTTGAACTTCAACAAGCCATATCTCATGAACCAAAAGGCCAAATTTGGTGGGGTTTTTTCCTACAAACCACATTTGTTCCCCTCTTTCCAAAAATATAAACATCATGTACCAAAACCTTGCCAATCAAAATGGCATTTTTTGACTTGTTCCATTTAAAATTCAAGTGGACCAAGAGTTGACTTTTTGAATTAAAGGTTTTCACTCACTTTGGCCAATTGGGATTCATTTAAATTGATATTTGAAACATGTTCCAAGCCCAAATTCGGACAGAACCTACACCCTCCTTTCCATTTGGTAAAAACTTAGCAAATGTCCAATTTGGTTCTTTTGGGATAATGATGATTAGCATTTTGATTAGCAGACTTAAAACAGAAGATAAATAGTTCATTTTCTGCAGAAATGAACCCTAGTAGCAGCCTCTAACACACAAAAAACTTTCATTCTCTCTTAATTTCGATTTCATGATCTTGGCATTTTTCTGCTCAAACCTCCAAAACACTCGAGCAATCCTTGGTTGTTCCATGATCTAGCCCACGTTTGAGAGCCATTTCAAGCATAAAATCTCAGCTGGAAGTTCACCTTGCGTTCTGTTTTTCCAAAGCTCCAACCATGGTGATTCTTGATTTGAACATGTCCAGGCCTTGCTGAGCTCGATTTCTTCAAGCAGTCACCATTATCAACCATCAACTTCATCTGTATCGAGCTACATCATCAAAACAACAGCTGCTTCCTCCATTTCTTCCAAATCAAGTGGTTTTTGGATTTGTAATGTTTGAAGTTTGTTTGTTTGAATGGTATGCTTGCTGTTGATTTCTGGGCAAATTGTTTTTCATGATTTGATGAAGTTGAAGCTACTGTTTTGAAACCCTAGAGATTTTCAAACCCAGAAGCTATTTGATATGCTGCATATGCTTGACTGTTGTTTATGTTGTGATTGCATGAACTGTTTCATTGCCATGCTTTTTGTGCAAATTCTGTGGAAATTCATTTTTTGATGTTAATAAGCATGAAGATGGTGTTGCCCTGCTGTTCCAAAACCCTAATCACCTGCCCAGAACATGAACTCATATGCGATTGGCTGCTGTTGTTGGTTTTTTCTGCTTGTTGGTACTGTTCCATTGGTATTAACCAATTAAAACATTTCATGGCCATGGTCTGATGCGCACCGTTTCAATTAGTGAGGGTGGTATTTACCACCGTGCCACTGGTCAACTTGTTTGACTCACTAATTCATGTTA
Organism: Lathyrus oleraceus; assembly: GCF_024323335.1. Taxonomy (NCBI): domain Eukaryota; kingdom Viridiplantae; phylum Streptophyta; class Magnoliopsida; order Fabales; family Fabaceae; genus Lathyrus; species Lathyrus oleraceus. The sequence goes on along the minus strand of NC_066584.1, from coordinate 337,084,710 downwards.
TTTTATCCATGTTCTTCCAATTGATCACCCATCTTACAAAATTCATAATTCACTCAATTCAACTCCAAAATTCATGAAATTTTTTCCATCATGATCACATGAATGTCCACTATTTTATCATGATTTTTGCTGAATTTTTGATTGGTTGGATTGTTAATGGCTCTAGGTTTCTTGACATGTATGCTTAATTTGTACCTTTTGCCATTTCTTTTGTGAAATAATGATGATGCATCCAATGACCCTGAAATTTTTTGTGGTTAATCTACACTCATTCATGTTCATTTTGATGTAAAGTTTGTGCATTTATCATATGTGGTTTGTGAGATATAAATTTTTGAAGTAGGGTGTGACAATTTGTGTCACACCAATGATATGCAAGTTCATGATTTTTGTTGACATGCTTCCTGGCCTTCAAATAATGTGAAATTTTGCATAAGCCATCTCTTATATGTCTAGTTGATGTGTGAATTTTCCTGGAATTAATTATGCCATTTCTAATTTGTTTGAGATTTTTCTTTCCTGCCTGGTCAATTGTTGACTTTGTGTGATGCCTCTTGCCATTTCATTTGGGAAATTCTCATATCTTATTGGATGATCATGAAACTTTACATGTGCATACTAGACATCTTGAGCTTTGCATTGGTGTTAATCCCATCCATTTCTCATCTGTTTTCATTTAGTTATGATTTTTTGAAGATGACACATGTATGTTTGACTTTTTTGTGCATGCTTGAAACTTGTTTGACTTCCTGATTTTAATTGACCATCTTCCCATGATCCAATTGAGCTGAAATTTTATATGCATGTCATTATGTGGATTGTGATTGAGCATGAATTATTTCATGATTTTTGGAATTGATTATGTTTGGGTTTGAGCCAAGTACTTCTGTTGACCTCTATGTGCTCCCTTTTGCCATGTTTTGACTTCTTTGGTCTATAAAATGATGATGATGCATGATATAAACTTGAGACCAATTGGTTTGGCTTCTTAAATGTTTGATTTTGTTTGTGATTGGATATTGTTTGCTGTTTTGATTTTTATCATTTATTTTTGACCCGAGGCTTGTCCTAGTGGTCTCTTGGCTTATGTTGAGTTCACTTGTTTCAGGTTAAGCAGTAATGCCTCAAAGAACCATTGCCAATTTGATTGAGCTTGATTATATATCATGTGCTAACCTTTGTTTTGTAGGTGTGACTCATGTGACTTGAGTCTTGTGCTTTGCACATTGGTCCCTCTGATTTAACTGTTTGATTCATTTCCTTTTGATTTAAACTGTTGAACTGTTTACTGATTAGTTTGACTTTTTCAGGTACCCTTTAGTTGCTTTATTTGCTTGCTTTGCTATTTAGCAATTTGCTTTTGAGGTATAATTACTCTCTCTTCATGTAGTCTGGAGACCCGGCCTGTTATTTGGCCGGGCAAACTGTCTAAAGTCCTCCTTAAGAGGCGATGCTTGTGTGTGTTTAAATTTGTCCCAAGCAGGAAAAGTCCTTCAAGTAAGGCAATTGGTAGATCAAAGGGATAAGTAACCTATCCCCTACTATTCAGTGAGTCTTCTCCTTGCTCCCATTACATGGTTGAAGCATTGAGATAAAAACCCAAGATCTATCGAGTCAATAATGGGGAGAGAGTTCCATCTTTCTGAACTCCCCCACATTCTTATATTTACATGCTCTCCCTGATTAGGGATAGAAGCAATGAGGCACACCCCTCATCTCCTTTCATCTGCTTCACCTTAGCCTCTCAATGGCAAGGTTAAGAGCGACATTTACCTATTACAGTGGACTTTCATAGTCAAACCCTCTTGTGTGAGCCCCCTTGTTTGGCTATAGAGTGTGCTGTTTGATTCTCATTGATTGATTGATTGCTTCATATGCACCTGTTTGCTTGTATGTTATGAATTTATCATCAATTGCCATTAATGCATGATCATCTCTTTTGTCTGTGTGACATTGTCATTGTTGTTTACCCATTGAGGACAATTGTAAGTCCATTGCTTTGGCATTTGTTCCTATGATATGGAAGTGAGTATAAGACCATCACATTGGCCACTCATCTTATCTTTGCTTGTTGCATTGTTTATATGAGAGGATGCAATTGTAAGCCCCGCAAGTTGGCATTTGCTTTCCTATGATCATATGTGGAGTTAACCTAAGTCCAGATACAGTTGATTTCCATATTTCATTCTTGTTTTTCCCTTTGAGGAGATTAGTGTAAGACCATTGAGTGGCCTCTGATATCCCTTTCTGTTTTAGGAGATTGGTGTAAATCCAGCTATTGGTATCCGATATCCGCTTTTGTTTGTGAGATTGGAGTAAGACCATTGAGTGGCATCCGGTATCATTTGTTTGTTTAGGTTATTATTGCTTATTACCTATTCCAAAGGACACCCTTGAATCATCTTCTATATGATCTCAAGAAGTGAACCTCCTGAGAAGTTTTACTTTCCATCTTCATCCATTCATTCTCATTATGTCCTAAACCTTTTCACACTTGGATTTCAAACTTGACATAGATATCGTGCAAACATCTTCATGTTTTCTAACTAAAAACCTGGACCCAAGTCCTTGACTTTTTCAAACTCCATTTCATAATACTTCTTTGAATTAATCTTAATCATACTTTGACTCCCTTTTCATAATCACAATCAATTAACTTCACCCATTCACTTGTTTTGGCTTTGTCCATTGTTAATCTTTTCATACATGAGCTATAGGTTTGATTTATCTTAGTGGTTGATGTTAATCTCACCTTTGTCCTTAGTTGATTGAATTGTAAGTCTTCCTTGCCTATTATAGGGTTAACCCCTCCCTGACAAGTTGAAGCTGTTCTCACATGGTGGACTTGTTGATTACATAAGGTTGAGTTTTCTCCTGTGGATAACGTAAGACCTTAGGGTTTGTGTTTAAAATTGAACCCAACTAACTTTTGGAAATCTTTTAGCCGAACTACGGCGTTTTGATCCTTACCTTTGATGGAAGGTACGTAGGCAACGGGTTCATCCGTTCAAACCCAATAAAAATTGTATATTCTTTTCTCATCATCCCAATCATGTTTGCACAATATTTATGTCATAACAAATAACAATCTTTTACAACAAGTGTGAAAAGGGCTCCCTAGGAGTACCTAGGACGTAGTGGGTGCCTAACACCTTCCCATTGCGTAATTTACCCCTTACCCAGACTCTCTGATCTTTTTATTAGTTTTCTACGTGTAAAACTTCTTAGGCTTTTGTTCGCTTTTTAGCCAATCCTTTGGATAAATAAAAGTGCGGTGGCGACTCGAAATTTCATTGTATACCTTGCTTATGGTTTAATCGATAAATCATATAGCGACGAATACACCGCTACAATGAAGTCTATGAATATAGGTGAATACGATTAGCAACTGGGTTATTCGTCCCGTACCCAAAGTAAAATTCTGGTGTAGTCAGAGTTTAGATGTTCTACTCCAAGTAATGACATCTGATCTAACATTGTTACTAATACAGCAAGACAGTTATACAAATTACAACCTAGTACTGATATGCACACATTCACAGATGTCACGACATCTGCTACTATATCACCATAGAATGGAAGAACACCCAGTTCTGTCCATCTGGTACAAAGGCACAACAGAGATCAAACATAGCACTTACTTCTGTTGAGCCTGCACAGTTAACAGCATGATGTCTCAACATTGATTTGAACATCATCTGTTACAACATTATAGGTTTACCTTATTTTATAGCAGACAAAATTATAACATGCAGAAGGTAAAACACAAGTAATTGTTAACCCAGTTCGGTGCAACATCACCTACGTCTGGGGGCATACCAAGCCAGGAAGAAGATCCACTATTAGCAGTATTAATTCAGAGTTAAACTCCCCCATTTACAACTCTTCACTTAATCCCTACCCAATGCAATCTATACCTAGGAACTCCTAGATAGAAACCTCCAGTTTCCATTCCTATCACAACAATTACAATGTAATGCAAAACATCTTGAACTTGCTTCACAGCTTCATTCAAGAACATAATCACTCTTGCCTACAGGCTTTGAGTTACAAATACTCTCAGCTTTGAACACTGAGAAACACATGGTAACCTTCCCACAGATTGGGAGGTTTACCTCACACACACCCCTAAATTTTCATTCTAAGAGGCTTACAAAAACTAGGTTACAATATGCTATTTATAACCTAATCACCCAACTGGATTTGGGCCTTCAGAAATCGCAGCAAACTTGTTCTTTGCTGTTACAACATCAACAGAAACTTTCTGCTACAAACAAGGTCTTCAATCTTTTAGTTCCTAAAATATCTCCATATTTAGTTCCTAAAATATCTCAAGACCTCCACACAAAAAAACCACATAGGATTCTAACTAATTTCCACATATTAGTGTGCTAACACATAGGCTATTTGTTAGGTTCCTTAATTGTAGCTTGGTTGTTGGTTTCCTGGATTTTAGCCTGAGAAAAATGCTGAAACAGAAAAACTAAACAACCTACAATTTAGCATATGCTGTCAGGAATGAATGTCACAACATTCAGTTTGACGTCCAGAACATTAACCATATGCTAAGTCTGTTTTTCCTGAAAACAGACTGTACAATTTGTTGTACTGTACAGAACCAATTTGTCCATACTTCAGTATCAGCGTACAATAATAAATGTCAACACCTCCAATTTGACATTCACACATAGAGCCTTACATCAGGTCTGTTATCCTCTTGATAAGCAGACTGAGCTGTATACTGAAATGTAGCAGAAAACCAATCTGCCTATTGTTTAGTAAATGTTGTCAATGAATGTCATAACATCCAGTTTGACATCCAGACAGTAGGCCTTATGCCAGGTCTGTTATCCTCTTGATAAACAGTCTGAAACTAAATGCTGAGTTATAGCAGAACACCCACTGTTCTATTCCTCAGTATCTGCTGACAGGGATGAATATCATAACATCCAGTTTGATATTCAATAAATCATGTATTAGCTAAACCTGCAGTACACTACTCTGAATGTCATGACATCAGCCAAGCCATCAGAGTACAGCTAGATATTCTAACCTACAATGCAGTCAAACAGACATCTCCACAGCATGTCATGACATCAGTCAAGACATTAGAATCCAGCTAGTGTTTTACCATATAATGCAGCTAATTAAACATCTACACAAAGATATTCAGAATAAGTTAAGGAGTTCTCCACTCACTCCTTCTCTATTTCTTAAGGCTCATGTCACACAACTTGAATCATGATTGACAAGGGTTGATACCTTTGTTGTACTTGAGGAGTAGTCCATTTTGTCAGATATACTTGATTGGTATTGACTTTGAAGTCTTGAACTTGGATTTGAATATTGAGGTTTTGCGCTCCTGAGATCCAGCATATCCGGTACAGCTTGAGCACAATGGACTTGCCCTATCAAGTGACCAAGGGACTTTTGATCACTTGAATAGATTTGAGAATTTAAGCATGATGCAAAGGATTTGGTTGATCAACGTGACCTTTGATCAACACTAATTAGTGGGATTTTAAGGAATCAGTTGAGTTTTGTACAACAACCTAATGAGTTAATTAGTTAATCAGGTGGTTCTAAGTAAAACCCTAACTAAGGGGATCATGAAAAAAATCAAGAGTTTCCTAAACCCTAAGGATAAAATAGTCAATGTACATAAATTAATTAATGGAATTAATAATCAATATTATTTAGAATTAATTAAAACCAATTAACTAACAATACATGAATATAAGATTAAAAATATAGGCTAAGTCTAATTAACTAAAACCAAACATTTCTAAAGGTTTCTATTAATCGATTAATCATAATTATAATTATTCTAGTAATCACAATTAATTAATTAACCTCACAATTATAATTAATCTATGAACTAACAATCTTGATTAACTATATTAAACACAAAAACAGAATTTGATTAAGCATGATTAAATGTGGTTTTAAATGATTAATTACTTAAGATTGAGGGCGGGGTGCAGGCCCACGAACTAGGGCACAGAGCCAAAAAGATGGTTGGGCCTGAGGCCTTAGGCCCAGGCGCTGAATCACTGCACAAAGGGGTGTAAGCCATGAGGATGTAAAGAAGATCTCAATGATGTAATTTTGATGGTGGTTTGCACTTCGCCACCGCCGGAGGCGATGTCGGCGTGAACCCTAATTCTTGCAACCAAAATTAAATGACGCATTCGCGTGGAATCAAACAATAATCTTAGGGTGATTATTCCTCAAGAGGATCTTTACGCAGCGGTAACTATAAATAAGCGAAAAGGTGGAAGAATAAATACCTTCGAAATAGAGGCTTTTTCCGGCGTGATGATATATTGAAGAAGATGAATCAGAGTTGCTTCGAATCAGATACGCAGTGATACTATCTCATCTTCTTCGTGCTTTCTTCTGTTGCTTCAATCCTCTTATACTCTACCTTGTTCTTCTTGCTTTCCTCTGCTCGACTTGCGTGTGAGAGAGAGGTATGAATGAGAGGGAGTATGAGAGATCTCTGGAACTGTGAAGTTGTGCGTGTGAAGAAGATGATGATTTTGGTTGAGTGAAGAATGATGATCCCCAAAAATGAAGAATGATGAGTGCAATATATAGAGCGATTGAAACTAACAGAGTTATCGATCTGTTAGAATTGATAGTGCAAGTTTGTTGCAGAGTTCACTCCGTTAATTACTTAGTTCTGGCCTGCTGAATTCCTTAGGAGAGTTCAGTTAGAAATCTGTTGATTAGCAGCAGAACGGTTAGTTGGTTTTGATTTTTAGGTTTCAACTCTGTTAGTGAGGTGAATTGAACTCAATTGGGGTTAGTGAATGAAACGCAAGTTGTTATTGTTATTACATATTCTTTGAATCAGATTATTCTTGAATCGATTTTGTTGTAAATAAATGAGCTTCTACTGCCATTTTAAATGTTGCCGTTGGATGAAAAAGAGTGAAAACAGTTAGTGAAAATGTATTGTTATATTGATCTGGTTAAAAAAACTGTGATGGTGAAACAGTTAAGTAGTTAGTCTTGTATTAAATGGTTTGATTTTTGTTAATGAAATTGGATTATTAATCATTGTTAGTGTATGGTGTAGCATGCTAATTAGTAAAACTGTTAGTTAGAATACACTTGGACTGTCAATTGTTATTCCCTACTTCTGTTGATTAATTTGATGAAAATAGTTAATATGCAGTTAGTTTGTGATTACACTATGTAGCTTGCTATTAACTCCTATTCTCAAAATTGTTAGTGGTTGATTATCATGCTGCGAATTAAACCGTTGTGGTTGTGATATTGTAGGTTGGTGCATGTGGGAGCTTGGAAGTACATTAAAAGCAAGGTGATGGTTGCAAGCTTAGGAAAACAAGGAGCAATTTCCTTTTCAACCTTTAAGCAAAGGCTAATATATCATGTAGTGATATAGGACTTTTATATGGACTTTGCATAAATATTCAAATGTAACAAAAGCTTTGAGCTTATTTTAATCAATTTTGATCTAATGTTTTCAATTCAAATTGTATGCAAATGTTAATGAATGCAAGCTATTTTTATAGTCAAATTGGTTTGGCTTGCCATTTCAAATTGTGTATGCAAGTTATAATTAATGTAATTTATGTCCATAACTTTCACTTTAAATGCACTTTATTAATGTAATGCAAATAAAAAAAACACATAAGTGACAAATGACCCTAATAAATGGAATGGATTACCATGTGGACTATGAACCAAAACTTAAACTAGTCATAAATTAGTTTGTTGACTTTGGTCAACTGTTTGAATGCATAAATGAGTGTCACTTTGGACTATGAACCATGTGGATTACCGTTCTAAGCCAATGCCTCAAGGATTATGGTTTGAATGCATAAATGAGTTTCATGATATGAACTCCATGAATCAAGATCCTAGAGAGCATGAAATTAGGGTTTGCATTCCATATGATGAGAAATTTTTCAATCCTCATACAAAATCCTAGTTTGAATTAACCACAAACTTTGAATTTGTGATGCTTGTTAGAAAGTATTAACATGAATGAACGAGGCATGAATGAATACAAATGAATCTTAAGCCCAAGGTTGGATGAAGAATGACAAGGGGAGGGCAAATTTTGGGGTATGACACTTGTAACTTGGTAATGTCTTGGTAACCATATCAGCAACATTGTGATCTGTCGAAACCTTCAGCACTTGGACTTCTCCATGCTCGACTACCCCTCTAACAAAACGCAGCCTCACATCGATGATCTTGGTTCGCTCATGATAGGTTGAATTCTTCGAAAGGTGTATAGCACTTTTACTATCACATTTAACAGTGATAACTCGACCTTGAAGTTTTAGTTCCTTAGCAAAACCTTCAAGCCACAATGCTTCTTTCATAACTTCGGTGAAGACGATATATTCCGTTTCAGTGGTTGATAAGGCAACAACCTTCTGAATTGTTGCTTTCCAACTTATTTTTGTGCCAAACATAGTGAACACATATCCAAAAATATATTTTCTAGAATCCATACAACCTGCATAATCAGAGTCGACATACCCTTCGAATTCTGCTTTACTATTTTCAGCACATGCTCCACCATAAATCATGACTCTGTTCAGAGACCCATTTATGTACCTTAGAATCCTCTTCAATGCTTGTCATTGAGCCTTTCCATGATTCTCTATGTACCTTCTTACAAGATTTACTGCATATGTTATGTTGGGTCTAGTACAGACTATAACATACATCAAAGATCCTATTACGTTAGCATATGGGATGTTATTCATATATGCTCTTTCGACCTTAGTACTGGGACACTGATCTATACTCAGCTTGAATTGAGGGTTTGTCGGAGTCACAACAGGCTTTGAATTTGATATATTAAACTTGTCGAGAATCTTCCGTAGGTATGTCTCTTGAGATAAGCATAATTTTGACTACTTTCTGTCTCTTCAGATGTCAATCCCAAGAATCCTGGATGTTGCTCCTAGATCCTTCAGATCGAACTCCTTATTGAGTTCAGCCTTCACCGTCATTACATCCTCGACATTGTTGTTTTCCATGAGAATATCATCCATATAAAGCAATAAAATAACAATTGAATTTCCAGGTCTAAATATGAAGTAAACACATTGGTCGAACAGACTTCTAATGAAATCTATGTGTGCCATGAACTTGTCAAATCTCCTATTCCACTATCGAGGAGATTGTTTCAGTCCATGTAAAGATCTATTCAGCTTTCACACATAATATTACTTACCCTTTTTTGCATGCCCTTTAGGTTGCCTCATTAGAATTGTTTCATCTAGATCTCCATATAAGAAAACATTCTTCATATCTATTTGTTCAAGTTCTAGGTCGAATTGTACCATTATGGTAAGTAACATTCGAATGGACATGTGCTTCACAACAGGAGAGAACACATCATTGAAGTCGATACCTTATTTCTGAGTGAAACCCCTTGCAACCAATCTTGCATTATATCTCTTCGACTTCACTCCTTTAATTCCTTCCTTAACTTTGAAAATCCACTTATAACTGACTAACTTGGCTCCAACAGGTTTCTTGATCAATTCCTAAATGTGGTTATTATGAAGAGACCTCATCTCATCATCCATGGCCTTCAGCCATTTAATCTTATTTGGACTCCTCATAACTTCCTTATAGTCTATAGGTTTTTCATCTAGAACCTCACTTATAGATATTAAGGCATAAGCTATGAGATCTGCATACCCAAGTATTTGAGGTGGTTTGATGCCTCTTCTCCGCCTATCTCTTGCCAACAGGTAGTCATCGATAGTTTCCTCATCTTACTTAGTATCTTTGACATCTTGTGTCTCTTCTTCAACTTGTTCTGGGATACGCAATTTAGAATCAACATGCTCCACCTCAACAAGAACCTCTTCTTGTTCCATCTCTTCATTAGATATATGTGCAATTTGACTAACATCATCAATTTTCTTGAAAGCCATCTCAGCTTCATTGAAAACTACATCTTGACTGGTGATACACCTCTTGTGAGTTATCTCTAGGAACCATAACCTATAAGCTTTGACTCCTTTAGGGTATCCCATGAACATGCATCTCAGAGCTCTAGGTTCAACCTTGTCCTTCCTAATGTGAGCATAGGCTATGCAGCCAAATGATCTAAGTTTGTCGAGATCTGGTGGATGTCCCGACCAAATTTCTTCAGGTGTCTTCATATCTAACACAATCGAAGGACATTTGTTTGTCATATATGTTGTTGTCGAAACAGCTACTTCCCAAAACACCTTCTTTAACCCAACACTAATCAACATGCATATGACTCTTTCTAAAATGGTTCGATTAAATCTTTTAGCCAAACCATTTTGTTGGGGAGTACCTGTAGTAGTTATGTGCCTTGCAATACCAGAGGCTGCACAAAAAATGTAGAACGCCTTTAAAAATTCAAGGCCATTGTCGATTCTCAACCTCTTAACCTTCCTGCCAGTCTAATTTTCGACCAGAGTCTTCCAACTTTTGAAGTTCTCAAAAGCTTCATCCTTAGTCTTCTGGATGAATACCCATAACATTCTGGAATAATCATCAACTATGGATAGAAATACCTTGCTCTTGAATGTGATGGACACCTCGCAGGCCCCAAAAGATCAGCATGGATGTAATCAAGGGATCCATGTATTTTTTGTTTGCCTTTATTGAACTTCACTCTGCAAGATTTAACAAGTGCACAGGGTTCACAAAACTTCAGCTTTTTGACTTTGTCTCCACCAAGTAGATTTTGTTTCCCCAATTCGACCAGACCCCTTTCACAGACATGAACTAATCTCATGTGCCAAATTTTTGTCTTCGACAAAGGTTTCGTGGATGCAACATCTGTAGAACCACTGACAACTTCAGCCTCAAGGGTATACAAGTCTTGTTTCTTCACGCCTCTTAAGACTTCCTTCGACCCATTCATGACTTTTAGAATACCTTTCTCTCCTTGGAAAACATATCCTTTCTTGTCGAATTCACCAAGAGAAATCGATTTTCTCTTCAAATCAGGTACATGTCTGACTTCAGTCAACAACCTTATTGACTCATCATGGAGCTTGAATATCACAGATCCAACACCTGCAATCTTGCAAGCTTTATTGTTTCCAAGCAATACAAATCCACCATCTTGATCACATAGTTCCTTCAACAATTCTTTGTTTGAAGTCATGTGCCAAGTGCAACCTGAATCCACGATCCACTAATTACTTGAGCCACCTCTTGAAACCACAAGAACATCAAATGAGTCAAAATCATCTTGAACAATGGTTGTGTTGCCATTATGTTTACCTCCATGATCTTTTAGAAGTTTAGGGCATACTTTTCTTGTATGACCCTTCTTTTTACAGTGATAACATCGAATACCAGATGCATCACCACTATAAGACTTCTGCTGACTTTTACCCTTCTTCTTGTCGAACTTGCCATCTTTCTTTGTGAATTTTTCCTTAACCGACGAACCTTCACCAGTCTAACATGACATGTACTCCTTTCGTTCGTTCAAATCCTTAGAGTACGAGGATGCTTGAACTTTTTTAAAGATCAAATACTCTCTTCCATACAAGAGACTTTATTTGAAGTGAGCATGTGTTATGGGAAAAGCACATAATAGTAACAACGCATGATCTTCATCCTTGTTTTTTTTTCAAGATCAAGAATCAGCTTGTTGAACATATCCAACTTCTCATCCAGAACTTTGTTTTCACTCATCTTGAATGAATACAGGACTTGCTTCAGGTAGAGGCGGTTGACCAATGATTTGGTCATGTACAAACTTTTGAGTTTCTCCAAAAGACTCAACATCGTCGTCTCCTTCAAAACCTGTCGAAGAACCTTATCACCAAAACTCAATAAGATGGCGTTGTGGGTTTCCTCTACCATAATCATTTTCTTTCTCCTTTAACCCAACGTCCATGGTTGGGGCTCCCTTCAACGCTTCTAAAAAATCATGTTGAACCAGTAGGGCTTTCATCTTCAAGCGCCAAAGACCAAAATCAGTCACTCTGATGAACTTTTTAATCTCATGCTTTGTTGACGACATCTTCTCCATGCTCACCGCACTAATTTATTGTGAAAATGTTGTCGGAATTATAAAGTATAATTGGTTTCTTGATCGGTATGAAACCCACAAGGGTAGAAAAGAAGAAAACAATAAGAACACAATGAAATTGGTTATAAACTGCTATTCTTTACTTTCTCTTTGAAACAAGATTACAAGTGTTATAGAAAATCAAATAACCTCTCTCGCCCTAATTAGGATTTGCATTATACAATGATGAGAGACTAGTATGCTATTTATAAGAAAACTAACATACTAAACTAATTGGCTTTTACACACAGGCCCATTACATAAGTTAATTTAGAGAACAAGTTAACTTAAACAATTAGGCATAACAAACAGACCCAATTCGACATGCTAACAAATCTAGAATACTTCGACTACAGCATGTGAAAATACTTCGATGGCATGCTAAGGTCCTGTCCAATTGTTGAACCAAGAAGCTACTCTTCGACCATACTAGAGTTCAATCTAATATCTCACAAATCTCCATCTTGAAACAAACTCTATAAAATCACGGGAAAAAACTAGCTTTCTTCATGCAGCTTTATCAACTACATATAGTGGAAAAAGTTGTTGAAGCTAGCGGATAAGACTTCCCCTAATCCTAGTCAAATCCGCTAAAGAGGAGAATATCTCAAACAAAGATAGAATGTCACTTGGTAAGACCACTACCCTCCCTAACCCCAAAAAATATTACATAAGAGGGTTGCAAAAATAGAACAAGTGAGAGGCCGACTTTAAAGACCCAACACAAAACCAACATTAAAGACTAGAAAGATCTAAAGTGACATGCCTAATGTGCAAATTCTCTTTGATTGAGATCTTATCTAGGAAAAGTTCCCAAAAAAATACCACCAGTTTCAAGGGAGCCCAAATACCCCAAATGGAAGTTAATAAACAACTAACACTATAAGGAGATGTGGAATTAGACGCATGAGATTAAAAAAGATTGTCGTAAGTAGAGGCTACAATGTAGATATTATTCTCACCCGACAATCAGGACTATCCAATGAGAGAGTAAGACTCTTAATGGTCAGGATGATGTCATCCATCATATCTTGCAAATAGTCAAAAAAAGTTCTCCTCCAGAGAAAATTTTACACCATAACCATATCTTCCCAAACACAATATCAACCACATTACTCCTTTTTTGCTCAGAAATTGGGAAAAACCCATCAAAAGTAACTCTAAGAGGGATGAGCCCCACCCAAGAGTCATTCCAAAAAGAAGTCTGCATACATGACCCCACCTTCCGCCTTAAACTATCCACAAACCAATCCAAGGACTCGGTAAATTTAGAATCTATAAAGGAGACACCTTTCCACCAAGGAGAACCGAATGAGAGTCTTGACACCCTACCTTCTCTAAAGGATGTGACAACCTGAATCACATATTTAGAAGTCAAAATATCCCCCAAAAGATAAGTGGACTTAGAAATCAAACGCCACATTCATTTGTCTAAGAGAGCTAAATTTTCTAAACGAAAGTCACAGACTCCAAGCTCACCGTGCCTCTTAGGTTTACACACATCTCTCAAACTAGCCCAAGGAATAGTATCATTGCCACTAATCCTGCACTACAAGAACCTCATATGAAGCTTAACAATATTCTTCCAAACCTTGACTGGAATTTGGAGGAAAGATAGAAAGTAAATAAGAATAGCATTCATAACAGAATCAATGAGGGTCACCCTACCTCTTGGGCTAATAAACCTATGCTTCCAATAAAACAGACGTCTAAACAAGGTGGAGACAAGAGGTTTCCAAGTTGCCTCTAAACAGGGGTTCAACCTAACTGGGAGACTGAGATACTTAAAAGGGAGAGTTTCATGGTAGTAATTCAGAAAATCAGTAGTTAAATCTAAAAAAGTAAAGCACACATTAATACCTATTGTGAAAATGATGTCAGAATTACAAAGTATAATTGGTTTTTTGATCGGTAAGAAACCCACAAGGATAGAAAAGAAGAAAACAATAAGAACACAATGAAATTGGTTATAAACTTATATTCTTTACTTTCTGTTTGAAACAAGATTACAAGTGTATAGAATAACAAATAACCTATCTCACCCTAATTAGAATTTACATTGTACAATTATGAGAGACTAATATGCTATTTATAAAAAAAACTAACATACTAAACTAATTGACTTTTACACACAGACTTATTACACAAGTTAACTTAGAGAACAAGCTAACTTAAACAATTTGGCATAACAAACAAGCCCAATTCGACATACTAACAATCCTATTGTCGAACCAATAAACTATTCTTCGACCATATTAGAGTTCGATCCAATATCTCACAATACCAATAAGACAACTCTTGGAAAAATTTACCCAAAGACTAAAAGTTAGCTAAAAACCTCTAAACATAGCCTTAATAGTCCAAAAATTCTTTCTCAATGGTTTGGCAATAATTAATGTATCATCATCATACTAAAGATAACGACAATTAAATCCGTGGAGTCAATCTTAAACCCTAACATAAAATCAAAGACCCACGTTCCACCTAAGAAGACGACAAAATCTTTCCACAACCAAACGGGAAAGAAACTTTTTTTAGGGTATATTCACACTGTTTACGATATTTAAAAGTTGTTAGAATAATTTTTCATAAAGAATCGAAAACAAACACTGTATAATACATTATCCGAATCACATCATGATAAACATATCCTTCTTATGCATCTGTTTCTTATTTTTAGTTTCTTCTTAATCATCCATTTTCTTCTGTGACGTTATCCATCTGGATTTATTGAATATAACAAAACACACATATCAAATAGTCCTTTTGGAAAGCAACATAATATCAAAAGAGTTTGTTTAATTAAAAGAAGAAGATAAGACGGGGAGCAGCCACTTAATGACCCAATACGCAAACGCCAACAGCGTTAGAAAGTGACATGCGGCAACATCATTTTCATAGAAGTGCTATGTCTTAATCTATTTTTGAAAATAAAAACCAAATTCGACTGCTCAACCGTGGAACAGGTCAATTATTATTTATTTATTTATTGGACCTTTAATATGTCAAATAATTAACTTCAGTATTTATTTGTCATTTTGAAATGAATTTATAAAAGTTATCAATAACCCTTAACATTACTATTTAATAAATTGATTAATAATTAATTATTTAATCATTAATTACTATTATTAATTACTATTTAATAATGATATAAAACAATATAAAATAATTATTTACTATTTATTAATTACTATTTAATCATTAATTAATAGTTTAAATATTAAATGGTTGAATTATTTAATAAAATTTAATTAGTAATTAATAGTTAAAATATTAAAATGATTATTAAATTTAATTAAATAAATATATTCCAGTAATAAACTACTTAATACTATTTAATAGTTTACATTAAATAATATATTCAATAATAAATTATAAATACCGAAAATATTAAATAGTTTATATCAAATTATATATTCCAGTAATATATTCCACTAATATATTCTAGTAATATATTCCAATAGTTTATTGAACATGTTAATGAATTAAATAGTAAATATTTTATTTATACAATATATAAATTTGTAGTAATAAATTAAATAAATTTGTTGGTTGATCTAATGGTCAAGTAGTGCAATTTTAATCCAATTGTCATGGGTCCAACTCTTCTTAACACCATTTTTATAAACAGCATTTAACATCAAATTAAAAAAATAAGCTGACGTGAAAATACGTTAATAAAAAAATGAAAAAAGAAAAACAAAATATGTGACGTGCTTCGTTAACCAAGTCAGTTTTTTTAAACAAAATAGAGATACAGAAATCAAAATCAAAAATTCGTTAATTTAAAGAAAAAAAATTATTTTAAAATATATATATATATATATATATATATATATATATATATATATATATATATATATATATATATATATATATATATATATCACCATTTTTAATATACCATTGGTTTAATTCAATTAACTTATTATTAATTTATCCATTACTCCCTCCATTTCACTTTTATTCGTCTCAATCACCAATTCTATTTCTATTTAAATAATAATAATAAATATATTTTATTTAATAAAAAATAAAAAGGATAGATGACATAAAACCTAACCCATCAAAAAATTAACAAAAACGATAGTTGAACATATCCAATTTATTTCTTAAAAAACTTTCAAAAACATAAATAATACGTGAATTCCATTAAGTGTCAGAATCATCAAAAAAAATTGCATTTACTAATCTATCTACAAATGCATTTCTCTCTCTGAAAATGTAAGATATATTGAATCAAAAGAAATATATAGTGTAAAATATTCTTCCGTTTAATTAAAAAATGTCAATGGACAATATTCAAATTAAAAATGCACAAATAGCCAGCATTAAGTCAGTTTTAAGGTAAAGATTTCTCTGATTCTTCTTGGTAACGTATTTAATAGGAATCATGATTCCATACAATTTCGCTTGAAAGGAGCTTAAAACTATAATCTTATCCGAAAAAGCTCCCAAGAATGTTACTAAATTATCTATAAATATGTCACCACAAATTGATATTTCAGGATTTTCTCTTGAAGTTCCATCTTTGTTTCGCTTAATCCAATTATGACTAGAAAATCACCAATTAACTTGTATAATTCTAGGTTCATTAGGAGGTCGACATTTGATGTCAAATCATTTAATAACTATAAACTCGTGAATTGAGAAGTACATGTGCTCCTTGAAAGAAGTAGATGTCATATAGACTAATTGCTTAACATGAAGAATATATTTATCAAAGTCAACGTTACCATTTTAAAAGCAATATCATTTCTTGTGTGGAAAGTTTTCTAAAGATTTATTATCATGAGAGTCATGGTCAAGTTTTGAATTTGAGATCTCTAACT
Organism: Lathyrus oleraceus; assembly: GCF_024323335.1. Taxonomy (NCBI): domain Eukaryota; kingdom Viridiplantae; phylum Streptophyta; class Magnoliopsida; order Fabales; family Fabaceae; genus Lathyrus; species Lathyrus oleraceus. Next base: position 337,067,805 of record NC_066584.1, on the reverse strand, counting down.
TCTACTAGAAAGTTTGTATAAATCTTATGTGACTAGACAAAGATGATCAAATAACCTTCCAAGACCTAGTAATTAACTTTCTATTATTTATGCTACTCGTCAACACAAAATTTCTAATGAAAGAATCTAGTTTGCTAAGAAGATTGATTAGTCATTCATAAAATCGAACTGTGAGATATTGGGTTGAACTTTATTATGGTCGAATGGTAGCTTCTTGTCTCGACAATTCGATAGGACCTTAATATACCATCAAAGTTTATTCACATGTTGTAGTCGAAGTATGCTAGGTTTGTTAGCATGTCGAATTGGGCATGTTTGTTATATCTAATTGTTTAAGTTAGTTTGTTCTCTAAGTTAACTTGTGTAATGGACTTGTGTGTAAAAGCCAATTAGTTTAGTGTGTTAGTTTTCTTATAAATGGCATACTAGTCTCTCATCATTGCACAATGCAAATCCTAATTAGGGTGAGAGAGGTTATTTTCTATTTTGTAACACTTGTAATCTCGTTTCAAAGAGAAAGTAAAGAATAGTAGCTTATAATCAATTTCATTATGTTCTTATTGTTTTCTTCTTTTCTACTCTTATGGGTTTCTTACCGACCAAGAAATCAACTATACTTTGTATTTTCGGCATCATTTTCACAACAAATTGGCGTGGTGGCATGGATAAGATAGTATGATATTGAAAAGATCACCGGAGTTAACGATTTCGGTCTGTGGCGCTTTAAGATGAAAGTCCTACTGGTTCAGCAATGTTGCTTAGAAGCGTTGAAGGGAGCCGCGGCCATGGACGCTGCGTTAAAAGATAAAGAAAATTAGACCGCGGTAGAGAAATCGCACAACGCCATCTTATTGAGCCTTGGTGATAAAGTTCTTCGACAGGTTTCGAAGGAGACGATAGTGTCGGGTCTTTGGGAGAAACTCAAAAGTTTGTACATGACCAAATCATTGGTCAATCGCCTCTACCTGAAGCAAGCTCTGTATTCAATTCAAGATGAGTGAAGATAAAGTTCTTGATGAGCAGTTGGATATGTTCAACAAGCTGATTCTTGATCTTGAAAATATTGATGTAAAGATCGAGGATGAAGATCAATCGTTGTTATTATTGTGTTCTTTTCCCATAACACATGCTCACTTCAAAGAAAGTCTCTTGTATGGTAGAGAGTCTCCGCCCTTTGAAGAAGTTCAATCAGCCTTGTACTCTAAGGATTTGAACAAACGAAAGGAGAACAGGCCATCTTCGATTGATGAAGGTCTGCCGATTAAGGCGGAATTCACAAAGAGAGATGGCAAGTTCAAGAAGAAGAAGGGTAAAAGTCAGCATAAATCTTATAGTGGTGATGCATCTGGTATTCGATGTTATCACTGTAAGAAAGAGCGTCATACAAGAAAAGTGTGTCCTGAATGCCTGAAAGATCATGAAGGTAAGGATAATGGCAACACAACCATTATTCAAGATGATTTTGACCCATCTGATGTTCTTATGGTTTCAAGCGGCGACTCAAGTAAAGAATGGATTATGGATTCAGGTTGAACTTGGCATATGACTCCAAACAAAGACTTGTTCGAGGAACTATGTGATCAAGATGGTGGATCCGTATTGCTTGGAAACAATAAAGCTTGCAAGATTGTAGGTGTTGGATCTGTGAGATTCAAGCTCTATGATGAGTCAATAAGGTTCTTGACTGAAGTCAGGTATGCACCTGATTATAAAGAAATTTGATTTCTCTTGGTTAACTGACAAGAAAGGATATGTTTTCAAAGGAGACAAACGTATTCTAAAAGTCATGAAGGGGTCGAAGGAAGTCTTAAGAGGTGTGAAGAAACAAGACTTGTATACCCTTGAGGCTGAAGTTGTCAGTGATTCTGCAGATGTTGCATCCATGAAACCTTTCTCGAAGACAAAATTTTGGCACATGAGATTGGTCCATATCAGTGAAAGGGGTATGGTCGAATTGGGGAAACAAAATCTACTTGGTGGAGACAAGGTCGAAAAGCTGAAGTTTTGTGAATCTTGTGTACTTGGAAAATATTGCATTGTGGAGTTCAATAAACGCAAACAAAGAGCACATGGATCCCTAAATTACATCCATGTTGATCTTTTAGGGCCAGCGAGGTGTCCACCATATTCAGGAGCAAGGTATTTTCTATCCATAGTTGATGATTATTCCAGAAAGTTATGGGTATTCATCCAGAAGACTAAGGATGAAAATTTTGATAACTTCAAAATTTGGAAGTCTCTGATTGAAAATCAGACTGGAAGTAAGGTCAAGAGGTTGAGAACCAACAATGGCCTTGAATTTTGCAATGAGGCGTTCAACATTTTTTGTGTAGCCTCTGGTATTGCAAGGCACAGAACTACTGCAGGTACTCCCCAATAAAATAGTTTGGCTGAAAGGTTAATCAAACCATTTTAGAAAGAGTTAGATTCTTGTTGATTAATGTTGGGTTAAATAAGGTGTTTTGAGTAGAGGCTGTTTCGACAACAACATATCTGATAAAATGATTTCCTTAGACTGTGTTAGATATGAAAACACTTGAAGAAGTTTGATCGAGACACCCACCAGATCTCAACAAACTTAGAGTATTTGGCTGCATAGTCTATGCTCATATTAGGCAAGATAAGTTTGAACCTAGAGCTCTGAGATGCATGTTCATTTGATACCCTGGAGGAGTCAAAGCTTATAGGCTATGGTGCCTAAAGCCATGTTATAGGAGGTGTATCACCAGTCTAGATATAGTTTCGAATGAAGCTAAGATGGCTTTCAAGAAAACTGATGGTGTTAGTCGAAGTGCATAGATATCTGAAAAAGAGATGGAACAAGAAGAGATTACTGTTGAGATGGAGCATGTCGATATTGAATTGTGTATCTCATATCAAGTTGAAGAAGAAGCACAAGATGATGAAGATACTGAGGAAGATGAGGAAATTTTCGATGACAACCTTCTTGTAAAAGATAGGCCGAGAAGAGTCATCAAACCACCTCAAAGACTTGGGTATGCAGATCTCATAGCTTATGCCTTAATCTCTGCAAGTGAGGTTCTAGGTGAATAACCTAGAGACTATAAAGAAGTTATGAGGATTAGAAATAAGATAGAATAACTGAAGGCCATGGATGATGATATGGAGTCTCTTCATGATAACCACACTTGGGAACTGATCAAGAAACCTGCTGGAGCCAGGTCAGTCTTTTGTAAGTGGATTTTAAAAGTTAAGGAAGGAATCAAAGGAGTGACATAGAAGAGATACAAGGCAATATTGGATGCAATGGGTTTAACTTAGAAAGAAGGTTTCGACTTCAATGATGTGTTCTCTCCTATTGTGAAGTGTAGGTCCTATCGCGGCTGGAAAAATGACAGAGTCACCACCATCTTTTATTCATTCCTAAGAAACAGGGAAATAATGATAAAACCTATGAACTAAGAGTAAGATGTTAGGTTCGGGAGTCGGATAAGTCAGGGAAAGGTGTTAGGCACCCCTTACCTCCATTGTACTTAATGGGATCCTTCTTTAATCCTAGGGTAAGTGTGTTTCTAAGGAATATTTGCTTTAATATTTATTAATTATTTAATTATTTATTTATTTACAAAAATGTTTTATTATTTTAATAAGGGAAGCCCTAAAAATTATTTTTGATTATTATACTCGCTAGAGTCTTCCAACTCTATGCGTACGTACCCTCAAATTTATTAAAGGATCAAAGCCTCGTAGTTCGTCTTAAAAATGCTTGTTTGTTTTTTCTTTTTATCCCTTAAAAGTTCTCATGCATCGGGAGAGGAGAAGTAATTGGTTTTGAAAAATGTCTCAATGCACTAGGGCAGATGACTTATAGTTTGAGGTGAGTTTAGATTGAGTTTATCCCAATTGATTATTTGCAAACATATAATTATTAATTTATTTAAGAAAAATGATATTATATATTTATTTAATGAAAGTATTAAAAGGTTAATTATATAAATCCAAATATTATATCCCTTATCCCTATTTTCTTTTATCCCTTAAACCCTAAAATTTTCTTAGAGATTTATCCTATGATTATCCCCATTATTGATTACAAAAAAAATATAATACTTAATTTATTTATGAAAATAAATATTATATATTTATATGACATATCTCTTTTGATTGATTGAAAGAAAGATCTAACTATTTTTATTTAAGAAAGTGAACTCATAATGATATTATATATATATATATATATATATATATATATATATATATATATATATATGTATGTATATATATATATATATATATATATATATATATATATATATATATATATATATATATATAGTTATTTTAACAAACATATTAAAAGTTTAATTATATAAACCCAAAGATCATATCTCTTATCCTCGATTTTTATCTCTGAGTTAATTTACAAAAATATGATGATTATTTTAATTTTAAAAAATAAACCCATAATAATATTATATGATTATAAAGTAACAAAATATCATATCCCTGATTAAAATTCCTAAAAATTTATCCCATAATTTTATCCCATATTATTCCTAAAATTATCTCATTTAATTATTTGCATAAGTATAATTATTATTTTATTTAATAAAATAAATTAAAATGGTAATTATATAAACCCAAGTATTATATCTCTTATCCCTAATTTTTTATCCCATAAATTATTCCACAGATTAACCTTAAATCCCAAGAAACAAAATATCAAAACAATTATATAACTGGGAGAGTAAGGAGAACTGACCTATGGGGAGGAGATTGTCCTTAGTTAAACAGTAAAATTCGGCTCTTTCTTCTACTCCTTCTTGCCCTACAAGGAGGAGGTTTTTCTTGATTTTCAGTAAAGGTGTCGACTCTTTTCTCATTATTTTCCTTTTCTGCCTAAAACTCCTTCTATTTCCTCTTCTTGTTCTCATGTGGTGCGAGATTCTTTCTTCCTTTTTTTGCTTATGGATTTTGAAGGTTTAGGGTTTAGATGTTGTTGTTTTTCAGTGTGAAGAGCAACAATATTGGGACAATGGGTTTGTAAATTGTGGATCATGAAAAGTGTGAAAAATGAGTTCTATTTATAGATAAAATTAGGTTAAAATATTAATGAGATTGTCTATTTTTAGAATCTAAATGGATTCATAGCTTGGTGAATTTAGATAAAAAAATATTTTAAATAAATGAAAATAAGCTAATTACCTAATAATAATAATAATAAATGATTTAGATTTTAGATTTTTTTTTTGAGATTTTATTCATAAAATCATGATTTTAATGCAAAAATAATATTTTAAAATATACTTTAAATAAAAATATGAAAATTAATAATTAAATGATAAAAAATGCTATTTTTGTGATTTAAAAATAAAATAGAAAAGTTAGAAGTAAAGAAAAAACAAATAAAAGGGAAAAAACACTAAAAGTGATAAAGGTGAGATTCAAACTCATGACTTTCCCCTTTGTAACTCCTTGTACTCCTTTTGAAACTAACTAGATCATTCTATTTATTCGAAATTGAAATTCTGGTATCAGATATGAGATGTCGAAGGTAATGTCACGACACTAATATCTGAGTTATGCAAACATGATAAAGATAAAGAATAGTAATGCAAGAGACACAAGCAATTGTTAACCCAGTTCGGTCCAACTCACCTACATCTGGGGGCTACCAAGCCAGGAAGGAAATCCACTAAAATAGAATCAGTTCAAAGACTCTCCGTACACTTCAACAAGTTATAGTCTTTCTCACCTAATCTCTACCCGTGCAATTTCTACCTAAGCACTCTTAGATATGAGAACCCACTCACTTCCCTACAATCACACCTGTGATTTTAAACAACAATTCCTTGAGAAAAGAAAACACTTTTCAATAACGCACACTTGATTTTACTTCACAGTTTCAATCAAGTAGACACACACTTGATCTTGCTTAACAACTTTGATCAAGTAGACACACACTTGATCTTACTTAACAACTTTGATCAAGTAGACACACACTCTTGCTTACAAGCTTTGAGTGACAAATTACAACCACAAATCAGACCAATTCAATCATCTAAGGATGACTTGAATGGCTTACAAGTCTCACGACTAAACAAGACACAAACCCTAGCTCTCTCTCAGTATTTCGCTCAGTATTGGTTGTCTGTGAAATCAGGTTTTCCAAGTCCCTTTTTATAGAAGCTTTCAGCTGGGCTTGGACATCTTGAAAACCCTAAACTATTTTCCAATTAAATCTTCTCATGACAGCTGGTTAGATCTCCTTGGAAAATAAGTAAATCAGGTTGTAATCAATGATTGAATGCGCCTGCAAATCAGATCTTCAATCATACACAGATTGCCATTAAATGCGCAATCACAAAACACCAGACATTCATACTGAATGTTCTGTGTACAGGATGTCATGACATCGGGTCTGACATCCTGGAACAATCCTGTATAATTGCATAATTCCATTTATAGTTTCCAGCAGGTACAAACATGTCAGATGTCATGACATTGTGTATGACATCCTGAAACAATCCTGCATAATTATGTTTTCCATTTAAACTCCATCAGGTACATAGGATATCTTATGTTAAGACATCACAGACAACATCTTGTGAACACTCTTTGTTTTACCAAAATTGTTGCCAACACTTAGAACCAACAGAAATAAAACAGCATTAGCGAGTATATAATAATAATCTTAATAATAAGCTTAATAATAATACTAATAACCTCATTATGATCTTAATTTGATAATATATCAATTAATGATAATTTGATTAAAAAAATTAATTTAACCCTAATTAATCCCAAGATTAATTTATTCCTAAATAACAATAATATAACTTAATATTAATATATAAAAAAATAAAAATAGTATTAATATTAATCTATCACCATTTAACTAATAATGTTATTATGATATATTATATCACTGTTATTAAAACAAATAATCATGATAATTATTATTTTTTACTAATGTGTTTTAATAAAACAAAATGTCCTAGTTACAAATGGTAATATCCCTCTAGCATAAATCCTCAAATTATTATGTTCCAAACATCCATGAATTAAAACAAATCCCTAAGAGAGACTAAAAAGTTAAAATGGTTCCCGTTTTACTTTTTAGGTCATTGGGGTTGATCAGATGCCTTATAAAGGGCCCAAAACATGTCAATGACCTAGATTCTAAGTCAATAACAAGAAATAAATAGTGGTCAAAATTTAGGATATGACAACTGCCCCTATTTAATCAGCTTCAAACCGAGATGATGATGATGATGATGAGGCTTCATCTTCTCAAGGAAGAGATGGTCAAATATAAAGAGATAGTCTAATTTTAACCGTGGGGTTAATAAACTACGGAGCCGAGCAAGGATTTACCAATCCTTGGTGCTCTGTTGGCATCTCACTTTGATGTATCCTTGATAATACCTCCTTGCATATGATTCCCATAATCATAGAAATCGGGCAGGACTCAGACGATTCTCAAGTCGCTATTTGATAACCCTGGTTGAACCACTGATAAAACTCTTAATAAAATCCCTGACAAAACTATTGATGAAACCCCTGGTACAACTTTTGATGGAACCCATGATGATAAAACCTTAATGAAACCCTTTTGACAAATCCCTGGCTTGGATTAATCCCTTTTGATCAATTTCAACCTCTTCGAGTGACACTTGCACACGATTCCTATGATCATTCGATCATGTTGCTAGAATCAGGTTGGACTTTACTGATACCTTGATTACTCTGGATGAAACCCCCTTCAATAAAATTTTGGTAGAACCCATTGATAAAAATATGGTGGAACCCCTTGATGAAGGTCTGATGAAACGCCTTTAATAGTATTCTGATAGAACCCCTTGAAAATAACCTTTATTGAACCTTCTTGGTGAAACCCTGGTGAACCCTTGTGGATAATTTTTTGATGAAAACCCTTTGATATAACCCCTTTGATGAAACTTCAGATGGAATCCCTAGATGAAACCCTTGATAGAGCCATTTTGATGAAATCCCTTGATAGAAATTTGGTGAAACCCCTTGACGAAACCCCTTGATGAAACTCCTGATAGAACCCCTTGATAGAATCCTTTGATGAAACACCTGATAAAATCCTTGGTAAAACCCATGGTGAAACCCTGGTGGAACCCTTTGATAAAACCCTGATGAAACCCCTCTGATAAAAATCTGATGAAATCCCTAATGAAACCCTTAATGGAACCTTTGATGAAACCTCTTTATGAAACCTTTTTTGATCAATTTTAACATTCTCGGTGCAACTTGCTTACGATTACCATGATCATCTGATCATTTCACAGGAATCAGGTAGTACTCTACTGATACCCCGATCACTCTGGACGAAACCCCTTGGTAAAATTCTGGCAGAACCCCTTAATGGAATCTTATGATGACATTCCTGATAAACCCTTTTGATAAAATCCCTTGATAAAATTATGGTAGAACCCTTTGATAGAAAATTCTGGTGAAACCCTTTGATAAATCCATGATGAAACTCTTTGATAATAACATTTTGTTGAAACTTCTTGGTAAAACCCTGATGAACCCTTGGTGGATAATGCTCTGATGGAAACCCCTTGATTGAACCCCTTTGATAAAACTCTTTTGGTAAAATCCCTTGACAAATGTGGTATATGGAACGTGTCCCGTGTGTGGCATATGTTAATAAGTTAGAGATGTGGGAGGTGAAGACCCGCTCAATAGTTGATAACGATCATTCAGGATGACTGACTACTGGATAGATTCCTTTGACAACTCACGGTGAGTGAGTTTGCTGGGGAAGTCCTTTATTGAAAAGATTTTATTGAGATGTTACTTACTGAGGAAGACTAATAAGCATTCCTACTTGGGGAATTATACTGGTATAACTGGGGATTGGAATTCGATCACCATCAGTATAAGAACCGATAACTCATTATTGGCAAGAAAATTGATGAAAGACTCGAAAAATATGAAGGAAATAATAGTAGTAGAAGAACCATAAACTGAAATGGAAAATGGTATAAGAGACCGTACAAACAAATTGATAAACGATGTAAGAACCGAAGTGACTGGATGACAACAGCATGAAAACCAAAGTGAGTGACCATAGTGTAAGAACCATAAATACGATATTATCATGCATAATACTAGAGAAAAAACTTCTGTTGGGGAGTTCTCTGAGAAAAATGGTGTAAAAAAGAGATTGATAGAAGAACTCAATGTCTTTATTGGAGAGGACTAGTGTCACATAAAGACGACTGTCTACTGGGGAATAGGCTTCCAGACTAGGTTCCCTAAGGAGAATGAGTGCTGGGGGAAGTCCTAAGAAATCCTTGCAAGGATTTGGTGAGGGAATTGTATACCATTAGGGCATACTAGAGATATTGTTGCTAAGCATTCTCTGTTTGGAGAATGAGTTCCAAGGATACTTGCTAGGGACTTGTCCTTAAGACCGACTCAATAGGGTGTACAGTGAGAAAAAAGTTGGGGAGAATCTTGGACTGAGATCTATCGCCGACTTAGCTAGGGATGGATCCAGACTCTTATGATGAGTCCTGAGTCACAGCCTATGCTATGTATGTTATGATATGTTATGCATGCACGTTATTTTATGTTATGTATGTTGTTTAGAGTTTATATGGCATAATGCTCCACATTTATGGATATGTTAGGCCTGATATGATGCATGAATGAGATGTCGTGGATGATTTTCCCATGGATGATATATTATTTCGAAGAATATGTCTTATTTTCTTTCAGTGAAGAGTTAAGCGGGACCTTCGAAAAGTGACTTTTGAAGCCTGGGTTCTGGAATTATTAATGAGGATGGGTTTGGGATTTTTGAGAATGTTGGATGCCAAACAAGATTGGCCTTTTTGGGTAAATGACAAGGGAGGTCGGAACTTTTGTAGGGTGTTGAGCTTTTATGGTGTGGCAAGTAGAGTTGGGCTTTATGAGTGTATTGAATGCCAAGGAAGGTTGGGCTTTTGTGAGGTGCCAAGTAGGATTAGGCTTTTATGAGGAGGAAAAAATCATGTTTTAGGAATATGCCAGATGAATGAGATGATATGCATGATTAGATGCTAGAGTGGAGTGACATGATTGATGCATGATGATGATTCATATGATGATTTGAATGCTTTTAACGGGTACCCCTATGGTGAGTAATGGAATGGTTAATACTTAGAAAGGTTGCTTGTGTAACGAGGTTATTTGTCAAAAGGTGGTAGGGGCATCAGGAGACTTGCTAGCTAGATGACGGTTGGATAGGGGCGAAAGCGGAAAGGATGCACAAATGTATGTGTATGTATGAAAATGCATGGGTATGCAAAAAAAAATTAATTTTGAAGGTATGCTACAAGTTTTTTTGAGATGCAATGCAAGTGTCACATTAGGATAGTGACTGATAGGAGAACCCACCCAGGTTAAGGGATTATGATGGATATAGATGAAGGAGAATTGCCATCCAAGGCGCAGCGGAATTTAAAATTTTCTCCATTTAGTGATCCTTATGAATGGGCATGATCAGTGATAGAATCGTTACCTCTTGTGGCGATTCAAACCTTTGGTGCAGATCTCTGATAATGATCAAAACCTTTTATACAGATCCACGGGGCGATCACGAACGTTGAACGATGACAACGTCTCTACTCAGTCCACACGAACGGATTCCTTCAATCGCAGTGCTAGCTGTTATGAATGAAGGATTTGAGTGAGAGAGAGATACGAAATTCCAACTCTTCAGTTGTGTTGTATTCCCATACAAAGCTTCTGCACAAGAGCTCTATTTATAGAACCACTTGTATGGGCTTCAAGCCAAAAAGCCCACTTAAGTGCATTTTGGCCTATATCTCATAATATGCCAAAATCACTTAAGTATTTGGTACCTTACCATATTTCGTATTCTGCTTAAGTACACCGTACCTTACGATGTTCCTTAATTATTTTATCTCTCATCAATCCGTCCTTTGTGTGTGACCCTATAGGTTTTCGCGACATTGGCAATTATATTAAATCACGCATTTAACATAATAAACAGTGAGCGGTATCTAGCAACACATCACTGCTACCCAAGTCACGGAAATGTCATATGATCTGACAAAACCTCCTGTGATAATAATTATGTGTATAATTACCCCTTTGCCCTTATGTCTATATTGAACACAAGGTATAGACCGTGTCACCCTTGTCCAGTTCAATATTGGGCCCATAGACATTTATCCTGTTACGCAGGATTGGAAAATTCCATCTAGGACACTCATGTCCCTCAGCATGCTTTGTGGAGTACTCATCAACTGTCTTTATGGTCATCCAGTTACGGATAACGTTGGATCAGTAATAAGGCACTCAACTCTACATCTAGGATCCATAGTGGTTTTAGGTCGAAGAGTGGTATACACTATTATCACCATGAGAATAACTTATGACACTTTGCATAACTTTCTATATAGTATTCTCATAGCGGGTCAATCCGGTATAAATATTACTCCTAATATTCATACCTATGTTTAAGACTTGATAACTCTTTATCCATGATCCATGAGATGTGATCATCAGTCTACAAACATAATAGTCTTAATGCTTTAATGTTATCCCACTTCACACTAAAGCTCGACTACGAATACTTTAAGAATAATGTCCTTATGTTAATGTGTTCTCATGATTAAGTCACACTTAATACATTAAATGGACTATCTATTCCAGGGACTTTATTAATCAACCATAATAAAGAAAATACCTTTAAATAATTCGATACAAGTACCAAAAGTATTGGCCTCTAGGGCTTACACCAACAATAGAACCCACATATGGGTTTAAGGATAGTGCCAAATATAAGGACACCTTGTTTAAGAAGGTTCCTTATAGATAGGTATAATGATTGGCATGGGAAACCGAAATGGGTTTCGGGATATGTAAGGTAATATGCAAGCATGACCTAGTTAAGGGTGGGTTCCTTATGAAGGAGAATAGTGATCCAAAATGCAGCGTAAATTTAAAATTTTCTCCTTTAGTGATCCTTACGAATGGGCATGATCAATGATAGAATCGTTACCTCTTGTGACGATTGAAACCTTTGATGCAGGTCTAAGGAGTGATCACGAACGTTGAATGGTGACAACACCTCTACTCAGTCCACACGAACGTATTCCTTAAGTCTCAGTGCTAGCTGCTATGAATGAAGGATTTGAATGAGTGAGTGAGAGAGAGAGAGAGAGAGAGAAACGAAATTTCATCTGAACTAATGTTTCTGCACAAGGGTTCTATTTATAGAACCACTTATGTGGGATGCACGCTAAAAAACCCACTTAAGTGTATGTGGGTCATATCTTATGATATACCAAAATCACTTAAGCGCGTGGTACCTTACCATATTTCGTATTCTACTTAAGTACACCATACCTTACGATGTTCTACAATTCACTTAAGTGCACCGTACCTTACGGTGTTCCTTATTTACTCTATCTATCATCAATCCGTCCTTTTGTGTGTGACCCTGTAGGTTTTTACGACATTGGCAATTATATTAAATCACATATTTAACATAATAAACAGTGAGCGCTATCTAACAACACATCACTGCTACCCAAGACACGAAAATGTCATGTGATCTGACAAATCCTTTTATGATAATACTTATATGTACAATTATCCTTTTTGCCCTTATGTCAATATTGAACACAAGACATATATCGTGTCATCCTTGTCCAGTTCAATATTAGGCCCTTAGACATTTATCCTGTTACACAGGATGGGAAAATTCCATCTAGGTCACTCATGTCCTCCAGCATGCTTCATGGAGTACTCATCAACTGTCTTTATGGTCATCCAGTTACGGATAATGTTTGATCAACAGTAAAGCACTTGACTCTACATTTAGGGTCCATAGTGGTTTCAGGTCGAATGGTGGTATACACCATTATCACCGTGAGAATAACTTATGACACTTTGTATAACATTCTATGTAGTATTCTCATAGCGGGTTAATCCAATATAAATATTACTCCTAATATTCATACCTATGTTTAAGACTTGATAACTCCTTATCCATGATTCATGAGATGTGATCATCAGTCTGTATACATAATAGTCTTCATGCTTTAACGTTATCCCACTTCATAACAAAGCTCGACTACGGATACTTTAAGAATAGTGTCCTTATGTTTAATGGAATCTCATGATTAAGTCACACTTGATACATTAAACGGACTAGCTATTGTAGGGACTTTATTAAAAAAAATAATAAAGAAAAAATCCTTTTATTATTAATAAATAATTCGATACAAGTACCAAAAGTATTGGCCTCCAGGGCTTACACCAGCACCTTATTATATGCCAGATCTAGGTTTAGACTACCCAATCCCCTCACTTGTAGGATATAAAGTTTTATGGTAAGATGGTAGCCCTAGATTCATGGACTATACCCTTGTTTTACCATAAGAAGGAACAAGCCTTCCTATGATAATCTTTCGGGATAAGTCTCATCTAGGCAGGACCTTAGTAACGACCCTTGCGGGTTGATAACATAAGGTCACCCTGATTTGAGGGTGTTCTAGAAGAGGTCCCTAGAGTCATAGACCAAATTCAAAGTTCCATCATGAATAAGTTCTAGCCTTATTATGACAAATCTTTTGAATTGATCTACTCTAGGCGGAATCGTCATAAAAGATCCCACATGATGAGAACCCCAGTGGTCAAGACAGGATGACCCCTTTCTTAAGCTTATTATTTTTTCTCAAGCCTGAGTTTTAGCTTCACACCTTTGAAAATCCCAACCAATATGATATTATAGGCATAACAATATAATAAATAATAAATTAAACAAATAAAAAAAAGAGAAATAAAAGAAACCAAATACGCAGAGAAACAAGCACAACCCTAAAACCCAAGGTTAGGATGGACTCTCTTTAGGAAAAGTATAAGAAATCCCCAGCAGAGTCGTCAGCTGTCGCGGTTGGAAAAATGATAGAGTCACCATCATCCTTTATTTGTTCCTAAGAAACAGGGAAATAATGATAAAACCTATGAACTAAGGGTAAGATACTAGATTCGAGAGTCAGTTAAGTAAAGGAAATGTTTTAGGCACCCCTTACCTCCATTATACTCAATGGGATCCTCCTTTAATTCTAGAGTTAGTGTGTTTCTAAGGAATATTTATTTTAATATTTATTAATTTTTCAATTATTTATTTATTTACAAAAATGTTTTATTATTTTAATAAGGGAAACCCTAAAAATTGTTTTTTATTATTATACTCGCTAGAGTCTTACAACTATATGCGTACGTACCCTTAAGTTTATTGAAGGATCAGAGCCCCGTAGTTCGTCTTAAAAATATTTGTTTGTTTGTTGTTTTTATCCCTTAAAACTTCTCACACGTCGGGGGCGGAGAAGTAATTGATTTTGAAAAACGCCTCGATGCACTAGGGCAGAGGACTTATAGTTTGAGGTGGGTTTATATTGATTTTATCCCAATTGATTATTTGCAAATATATAATTATTAATTTACTTAAGAAAAATGATATTATATATTTATTTAATTAAAATATTAAAAGGTTAATTATATAAACTCAAATATTATATCTCTTATCCCTATTTTTTTTATCCCTTAAACTCTAAAATTTTCTTAGAGATTTATCCCATGATTATCCCCATTATTGACTACAAAAAAAATATTATAAAAAAATATAATACTTAATTATTTATAAAAATAAGTATTATATATTTATATGACATATCCTTTTTAATTGATTGAAAAAAAAATCTAACTATTTTGATTTAAGAAAGTAAACTCATAGTGATATTATAAATATAGTTATTTTAACAAACATATTAAAAGTTTACTTATATAAAACCAAAGATAATATCCCTTAGAAAATAAACCCATAACAATATTATATGATTATAAAGTAACAAAATATCATATCCCTTATCCCTAATTAAAAATCCTAAAAATTTATCCATAATTTTATCTCATATTATCCCTAAAATTATTCCATTTAATTATTTGTAAAAATACAATTATTACTTTATTTAAGAAAATAAATTAAAAGGGTAATTATATAAATCCAAGTATTATATCCCTTATCCCTAATTTTTTATTCCAAAAATTATCCCATAAATTAACTAGACCATTCTATTTATTCGAAATAAAAACAAAATTAGCGAGTATATAATAATAATCTTAATAATAATAATGCTAATAACACCATTATGATCCTAATTTGATAATATATCAATTAATGATAATTTAATTAATAAAAAAAATAGTTTAACCCTAATTAATCCCAATATTAATTTATTCATAAATAACAATAATATAACTTAATATTAATATATAAAAAATAAAAATAATACTAATATTAATTTATCCCCATTTAACTAATAACATTATTATAATATATTTTATCCATGCTATTAAAACAAATAATCCACATAATTATTATTTTTTACTAATGTGTTTTAATAAGACAAAATGTCCTAGTTACCAATGGTAATATCCTTCTAGCATAAATCCCCAAATTATTATGTTCCAGTCAACATTTCTGAATTAAAATAAATCCCTAAGAGGGACTAAAAAGTCAAAATGGTTCCCATTTGACTTTTTAGGTCATTGGGGTTGACCAGATGCCTTATAAAGGGCCATGAGCATGTCAATGACCTAGATTCTAAGTCAATAACAATAAATAAATAAATAGTGGTCAAAATTTGGGGTACGATAGGTCCACTCGGATGTTACTTTCCATAATGGCACAGTTCGACCTAGAATTGGAACACATGGATGTGAAAACTGCTTTCTTGTATGGAAATCTATATGATACAATCCTGATGAGGCAACCTGAAGGATATGCAGAAAAGGGATAAGGAAGATTATGTGTGCAAGCTGAATAGATCCTTATATGAACTGAAACAATCTCCTTGATAGTGGAATAAAAGATTCGACAAGTTTATGACACACATATGTTTCATTAGATGTCAGTTCGACCATTGTGTTTACTTCAAATTTCGACCTAGAAATTCATTTGTTATTTATTTCTTTATGTGGATGATATTCTCATAGAAAGCAACAATATCGAGGATGTAATGAAGGTGAATGTTGAAATCAAAAAGGAGTTTGATATGAAGGATCTGGGAGTATCAGCCAGGATTCTTGGGATTGACATCCGAAGAGATAGAAAGCAGTCGAAATTATGTTTATCTCAAGAGACATACCTAAATAAGATTCTCGACAAGTTTGGTATGTCGAACTCAAAGCTTGTAGTGACTCTAACAAACCCTCAATTCAAGTTGAGTACATATCAGTTTCCCAGTACTGAGGTCGAAAGAGCTTATATGAATAGCATCCCATATGCTAACATAGTAGGTTCTTTGATGTATGTTATAGTCTGTACTAGACCCGACATAACATATTTAGTAATTCTTGTAAGCAGGTACATGGCGAATCTTGGAAAGGCTCATTGACAAGCATTGAAGTGGATTCTAAGGTACATAAGTGGGTCTCTGAACAGAGTCCTGATTTATGATGGAGCATGTGGTGAAAATAGTAAAGCATAAATCAAAGGGTATGTCGACTTTGATTATGCAGGTTGTATGGATTCCAGAAAATTTATTTCTGGATATGTGTTCACTATGTTTGGTACAACAATTAGTTGAAAAGCAACACTTTAGAAGGTCGTTGCCTTATCAACCACTGAAGCGAAATATATCGCTCTTACTGAAGTTGTGAAATAAGCATTGTGGCTTGAAGGTTTTACTAAGGAACTAAAACTTCAAGGTCGAGTTATCACTGTTAAATGTGATAGTCAAAGTGCTATATATCTGTCGAAGAATTCAGCATATCATAAGTGAACCAAGCACATCGATGTGAGGTTGCATTTCATCAGAGGGGTAATCGAGCGTGGAGAAGTCCAAGTGCTGAAGGTTTTGACATATCACAGTGTTGCTGATATGACCACCAAGACATTACCAAGTTACAAGTTTTTCCATTGTATGTAGTTGATAAAGCTGTGTGAAGAAAGCTAGCTTGTCCCTTGATGTTATAGAGTTTGTTCCAAGGTGGATATTTGTGAGATATTGGATTGAACTCTAGTATTATCGAATGGGTAGCTTCTTGGCTCGACAATTCAATAGGATATTAGCATGTCGTTAAAGTCCATTCATATTTTGTAGTCGAAGTATGCTAGGTTTGTTAGCATGTCGAATTGGGTCTGTTTGTTATGCCCAATTGTTTAAGTTACCTAGTTCTATAAGTTAACTTGTGTAATGGTCATTGTAACGGTAAATTCATGATCATCAAGCTATGGATAAGCAAGACATCAAATAACAAGAGTCGTCACCGCACTTTTATTGTTTCCAAGGGAAAAGGGAAAAGTACGAACAAAACCCAAAAATAAGAAGTTTTTAAATCAAAACTAATAAAATGCCAGAGATTACAGATAAGGGGGTTGGTTACACAGAGGGAAGGTGTTAGCACCCAAAGTGTCCTAGGTACTCCTAGGGAGCCCTTTCTTGTGTGCATATGTATTTTGTACAAAATGATGTTTACAAACAAATAGAATGGGGGGATGAAAAAAGAATTCATTAATTATATTTTTGTGTTTTACAAGACTTTCGGACTTGTGCCTACGTACCAACATAAGAATGAGGGATCAAAACCTCGTAGTTCGTGATACAAATTTCAAAGTGGGTGCATTACTTTTTACAAAAATTAGGTTTAAAATACACAAAGGCCTAAAAATGGTTTGAATGAGTTAATTCCTTTTGGCTTTTGAAAATTTTAAGTCAAGTATAGTTAAGTATATTTACAAGTTTGATTTAAGAAAAGAAGTTTAAAATGCAATGGCATAAGGCCAAAGTTTCTAGTTTGCAAAATGGTCTAAGTTTAGAAAAAAACAAGTACAAACAAAGATGTTTTTAAAAGAAGGGAGAGATTTTGAAATTAAAGAGATGGGGAGGAGATGAAGAGACTAATCCTAAGCATAAATTTAAAAGTTAATAGTTGAAAAGATCTGACCAATGGGTTGCAATCCAATAGGCAAGAATGCCATATAGAAACCCAAATTCCCTTGGACATTAGAATCAAGCAACAAACAATGCATAACATATTAACTTGAAGAGCAAGGCATCAAATAAAGATAGCCACATCCAAGCTTTAGCCACTCCATAATCTTCTTCAAATTGGCCTATGTAGCAGATGAATTCCAAAAGTCATAGGTTCAAAATAACAACTTCACAATGATCATGTTGCAGATGAACCCAGATGGATCTTCAATGATGTATCAGATGAAGTTTCAAATTGTAAGCACTTGGTTACATGAAAGTTGGCATTGGCCAAGTCCTTTTGCATAGGGATGCTGTCTAAATTCTAAGTCCAATTGTCCAAGATCAACCCAACAGTCCACACAATAGTCTTTTAGGGTTTTTGTTCTTATTATGTACATTAATGGTCAAAGACCACACATTCAAACAAAATATTGACAAACAAGATATATCACACAATATGGTCCAAGTGGACAAAGTGAAAATGCCATTAATATAAACAATTAGAATGGTATGAATAATGGCAAATGAATAGAGTTTAAAATTAAAGGGCATTAAAGTTAAATGGCTTGAAATTAAATGTTAGTTGTTAATAAATTAGAAGTTAGTATTGCTTTTGATTTTTTTATTTTTTTAAGTCATTCTTTGGAGAACACTCAACCCACTTATCACAAGCATGGATCCTTGAACCAAGACATCTTCCAAAGGAAGGAAAAAGGCCAAGTTTCCACACAATACCATGAAAGAGGGGAGACTTACAATCTCACTAACTAGAATGCTATGCCTTTTTGTGTCAAAAATTTTAGCACTATGTTAAGAAATCGTAATTGGATTTATGTAAAAGTCACAACTATTTGAGGCGGGGCAATAGAATTTTGGTGTTAATGCATGTTAGAGACATAGTATAATGGACTATGCTCATGAAACATACCACACACAAAAAGAATACGCAAAAGAGGTGGCCTAATCTCGTCCATACTTATGTTGATTTTTCAATTAACTAGCCTTAGGACCTTGAGATATCATAGGACCCTGACATGAATGCACAAAGAAGGGGAACAAGATGAAGAGGGAGGGGAATAGATCAAAACTCAAATTGGACAAAGGAGGACTTTTTTCCAAATTAAGATCATTCATTCATTTTGGGAGATGGAATATACATTCCATTAATCCCCTAAGTCCAATGATCTTAACCTAGCAAAGTCAAATCAACTTTGACCAAGGCCCAACATCATAAGTCAAACTTATACAAACAATTAAAATGGCTCAACACAATTATTTGGAATTTATGTTATTTTAAAAATACTAAAAATAATGCATTAATTTAAATATGGTTTGTCAAATTCCTAAAATCTCATCAAAACACCAAAGAAATGGTCATGAGATTATCATAGGTCAAACAAGGTCAAAGGACCTTGGAGAAAAAATTTCAGAATTTTGGAAACTTAAAAGTATTTTTAAACAATTAAAAATATTCACAAAATCAATTAAATCATGAAAAATATTAATAATGATCAAAAAAATAATTTTAATTCAAATTATGAAAGAGGATTTTATTTAAATTTTTTTGGTGAAACTCTCATATTTTTTGGATCAATATTAAAATTAATATGAATTAATGAAAATAAAACAAATTAAATGAAATTCAAATAATCAGAAAAAATGTGGACCATTTGATCTCCCTCATTAATTGAGGTGGCAGATCAAGTGGATGAAAATGCGCGCTCCATGGTACACTTGAGTCAGCGCGCCACACCAATGGTAATCAGAACCAACGTGTGAGATTAAAACATTTCAAATGAGATCAATGGCTCAGAACCTGTCCAGTGTAACACCCCTTTTTCTACCCCAAATTATTTAGCATATAATCAGAGTAAATAAGCACGCATATAAAGAAAAGGGCGTCACATCGACGTTTTCGAAACTTAAGACTTTCAAAAACCAACAATACACCTGGTCATTCAAAATAACATATTTCATTCAACATGAATATTCAAGCAATATGCGTTCGCAGCAGAAAATAAAGAATACTCATGTATTTCATAAAATGATTCATGTCCCATACCATGATCATCTCTCAATAATTACTCCAAACAAAATAAAACAATTAATGACATAAAGCATATCAAAATCAAATAGGAGTTCAATACCACTAATCTACCCAGTGTTACATGACCAGAGCATTGACTCATTACCTAACTTCAAACTAAATACGGAAACTCTCCAGCTATTCTTGAACAAGCTACCGTCCACCTACTCCAGCAATACTACTCTGTAGTATCTGCACGATACCCATGTAAAGGTAACATTCAAACAGAAAGGGTGAGAATTCCAAAATCATTATGAAATAGCATAATAAGGCACAATGAATTAAAACACAATTAAAGAATTCATCACACTTTGTATTATTATATCAATGATATTAACAGACAATCATTCCACATATTTCAAATATACATCACACTCACCAATACATGCATTCAATGATCACATAACTATAGACGACTCTATGCAAGACAATGTGACTCCATGCATGTGGTACCTCAATGTGAACTTAAAGTTTCACCGCTTTCCGATTCAATATCTAGAATCCAAGCCACGCTTCCGATCCGGACAAGACCAAAGTCCTACGTCTGTTTCCAATGAAGGATCACCGCTTAAAACTACGCCTAATCCCAATTAAGGATTAACGTCTGCTACGTCTGTTTCCAATGAAGGATCACCGCTTAATACTACGCCTGATTCCAAGTAAGAATCAACGTCTGCTCATGTGAACCCACAGTTTCACCACTTCCACAATGAAGTCAACCATGCTATGAATGAATGCACACATACCAACACATATGCAATTAAGACCATCTATACCGTCTTAACATTCCACATATCACCACGACTCACAATTGGTACATATACACATTCATCACAACACATCAATTACGATTACATATACACATCCATAACCATAAATCATTCACAATTCAATAATGGTATACATACACATCCATACAATATTTTATTCACCAATATATGCCAACCATCAAATAGGTACACATAGATTTCATTCCAAAACGCACATAACAATTAAATATCAATTTTTCAGTATTATAACAGTGTTAACCGGTTAACGCCCTGGGTTAACCGGTTAACGCAAAACAGAATGCGCTCCTAGGCAAATTTTAACAGTGTTAACCGGTTAACGCACTGGGTTAACCGGTTAACGCAAGACAGAATGCAATTTTTCATAAATCGTAACAGTGTTAACCGGTTAACGCCCTGTGTTAACCGGTTAACGCAAAACAGAAAGCTGTTCCTGCGCTAACACGAAAACAAAATGCAGATTTCCCCGCATTTTTCACCGTTGGAGGACTTCCGGACCTCTGATTTTGATTCCGTAAAAAGCTACACGTTCAGAAAATTATGACTTATCCAATTATATATTCATTCATAGTTTTATCATAATTTAATCATCACAATTCAAGAGTATTTATCAAACCTAATAATTCCAAAACCATGCCAATTAAGGATTTCAACCTAAATCATGTTCCTACCCATTGACCCAATCATACTAACCCATAATGATAAGGATTTCCCCCCTTACCTTGTAAATCTGATGAAAACCCTGACTCCTCGTTATTTTTCCTCTCCTCTTTCTCTATTGCCTTTAGTGCTCTAGTGAATTCTAATTCTCACTTCCTCCACTCTTACTATTTATAATAGTATTCTAGTTGGGCTTAAATCATCTAATTTAATCACTAGGCCCAATAATATCTAATATTTAAATACCTCTATTTAAATTTAAATAATTAACCACTCACTATGCAACCAAGTTAATTAATTAATTCAATTATGTAATTATATCTCATATCAACTAAATAAGGAATTAATACACCAATTAATTAATTAACACTCCACATAATTAAATTAAAATTATAATAATAATAGTATAATAATTCAATACAAAAAAAAAATGGATTGTTACATCCAGCACACCACCGGCGCTGGAACTCTGGTCACTTTCTTAGGCGAGGCTCATCGGACTGGTTCAGTCATCACCATCAAAAAAATGAAAAAGGAGGACATGATTTGAAAGAAAAAATGACATAGAGCACGAATCTGACCTCAATTTCAACTAACTCCAAATATATAGAAAGATATGAGGAGTTGAATTTTGAGGTGTGTCAACTGAGTTGCTTCGATTTGACCTCAAAGCAACTCAATCTTCTTTCCTACATTGGTAGGACTTCAGACAACCAAATATCCAAGAGAATTGATGAGAATTGAGTGAGAATCGAAGAGAAGAAGATTTCTGAAAACTACCTTCAATGTTGTGCAGAACTGGATCTTGCTTGCTTCAAACTTGACTTGATCACACTTGAGGAGCGTGTAGAAGTGGTTTGGCAATGGAACAAAGCTTTGGATCCTGGAGTTTTTGAATCTCCAAACAGTGAGATTCAAACTCAATTTTCAAGTTGAAAATTCTCAAGTTTTCCTTTGAATTGTGAGGGTTTCAATTGGGGGGCAAAGCTGGCATGCAAGGTGTGTTTGAAATGAGCTCAAAGGCCTTGTATTTATAGCATTTGGGATTGATAATTGTACACTTGAAAATTTGCTAAATTTGAAAATATGATGCACAAGCTTACATGGGTGTGTACATGCCCATGAAGCAATCTATTTTGATCTAATTTCAACTGTACTGAAGTTCAGATGATGCTTGAATGACAAGGCAATGTGAAATGGAGTTTTGGACATTTGATTTTTCCACTTGATGCAGACCTGTTAAGACCATGCGCAGCCCTAGCAAATCTCATCCAAAATGTATGAAATAGGACTCTTTGGAAAGCTTATATCAAGGGGAACAACTTTTATGTTGGACAAGTTTCCATTTGGGACTTGGATCATGGTGAATTGTGAGGTGGAAGTTTGGAAATTTCAACATGTTGAAACTTTTTATAAGTGTTAAGTCATATATCTCAATATTCCACCTTTCTTAACTTTTTATGTGAGCTCCAAATGAGAAAAGTGTCTTCACTAAATTTGCATCTATTTCAAAGACATTCAAAGTGGTTACCAATTTCATGTCATTTGGATTTAGAATGATAGAGTTATGCATTTTTGAAATTGAGGAAAATCACTTGCTCAATAGTATAGGGCAAAAATGACCTATAATGTATCCTTATATCACATGCTCATAAAAGTTGATTTAGCTCTCACTCCAAACATCAAAGTTGAATTAGACATCTTTAATTTGATTGTGCAAGTTGTAAATCTTTCATCTCATAAAAATTGAGCAAGTTATGTCCTTGGGAAGTTGACTTTCAAATAGGGTTTAGACAAAATGACCTATAATGTTTCAACATGTAAAATGACTTTACAAGCAAAATTAGCTCTAGACTTCAACATGAAAGTTGTTTGGAATGTCATTTAGAGTAACCTTTCTCTTGGAATCATTTTCATATGGTGAAAATTGTAGGAGATGGGGTCTAGGGAGACCCAGTTTTGATCAGATGAGTTCATCTGGCCAACCACCATCAACCAACTTGCTAACTTCCAATTCTCTTGACTTTCTAGGATCATGGTAGATCATATATGCATAAGATTAAGAGTTTTTAAACGTACCTTGATAAATTTGATCAAATGGTGAGATAGCTTGTTGGAGAAGTTACTTAAGATACCCAGTCAAACTAGGGTTTCCAAGGCAAATCACCTCCAAATTCTTGAAGAATGATTGATCAATATAACATGTAGAGATGATTGGGACTCATATATGATGCTTTGAGACATTGTGAATCAATCCTTGGTTGTGCTCTTAGCTATGAGGCTCTTAAACCCTAGATATGAACTTGATAGATCAATGATGATCACGCCCTACCTACAAAAGAGTTAGGCAAATGCAAAGACATATTTTTGGTATTTTGGTTAGTAAAATGATGATATAAACGTATGATACAATCACATAGTGCTTGGTGATCTCTCCCAAAGCAAGCCCAATGAAAGAGGGGTAAGGAGGATGCCAAGGTATGATCCCAATGCCAATGCATATGATGAAATTGCATGAGGGATCTTAGGGTCAAAATTGGGGTCTTACAGTCATGTGTGTACAAGACCATTAGTTTAGTGTGTTAGTTTTCTTATAAATAACATACTAGTCTCTCATCATTGCACAAAGCAAATCCTAATTAAGGTGAGAGAGATTATTTGCTATTCTGTAACACTTGTAATCTTGTTACAAACAGAAAGTAAAGAATAAAAGTTTATAACAAATTTCATTATGTTCTTATTATTTTCTTCTTTTCTACCCTTGTGGGTTTCTTAACGATCAAGAAACAAATTATAATTTGTAATTCTGGCATCGTTTTCATAACACAGACTATACATAAGTAGACCTTGTATGATAGACTAGACCAATTGGAACCATACTCATCATAGAAAGAAGGTATCCCTTCCAAGTAGCTAGTTTGGTCAATACTATATCTGCTATGATGTGGATATGACGGGTTATAGGCTTGCCTTTTAATATAGGAACTCTAAGATAGGTAAATGGTGTATGTTCCACAGTTAATCCAAGCATATTTGCAATGTGTCTCAGCCTAGATCTAGAAGTACCTCCACCATAAAGATCACATTTAGTTGGACTTATGTGTTGACCAAAATTTAAACCATATTCTTGACGGAGATAGTTAGTGACTTGAGAATTTTTCATGGTAGCTTTACAAAATATCATAAGGTATAGGCAAAAAAAGTGTGTCTATGAATGGTTGTCTTACAACTCGATATGCATGTCAATTTACCTTGATCCTCCAACATAGATAACAACCTATTAAGTCCATATTTAGAAATGCATAAGAGAAAAGAAGATAGAGGATCTTTTTGCCTCACTTCTCTAAAGTAAGAAAAAATCCTGCAGTTTTTTCACTTATCATGATTGATAGTTTGGCTGAGTGTAGAATGGTAAGTATCGAATCACAAAAATCTTGGTCAAAACCAAATTAAACAAGAAATTTAATAAGATATTTCCAATCTAAAGTTTCAAAGGTTTTTATGATGTCTACCTTCAAAGTCATACTATCTCCAAAGGATTTCTTATCCAACATATTAATGATTTCTAAAGTAATCACAATGCACTCGTAAATATGTTTGTCTCTAATGAAGCCTCTTTGGTGTTCTGAAACAATTTTATGAGCTAAGATGGAAAACATGTCTGCAATGATCTTAATGATGTTTTTGAATTGAAAATTTTCAAGTGCAAGAGGTATATATTTCTCTATAGAGTCTGCTCCATGTTGTTTAGGTATCAAAGTCACATTGATTGAATTGAGATTAGGAAGGGTTTAACCTTGTTAGAATAATTGATTCATTGAATTGATCATATCAGTCCCTACTATATCCTAATAGGATGGAAAAAACATCCCACAAATCCATTAGGGTCTGAAGTAGAATTACCATCCATATTTTTCATTTTGTTATTAATCTCATCCAATTAAGGCATTCTAGTGAGACATTCAGTATCCGCATGAGTTATAAGTTGTGAGATAAACAAATTTCTATAAAAGTTAATAACATGATTATCTAATTCAATGCCCTCCTATAAAAAAATATTGGCATACCTCAATGATCGGGAAAATAGCAAGTGTACTATTTTGTCTTTTATAGTAATAATGGGGAAATTCCCCGAATGTCGATCTCAAGGACTGCAAGTTAATATTGAGTTTAAATTATCATTCAATTAAACAAAAAGTATTAATTTGGTTTTTAGGTGTAAAAATATAATAATAAAAGTAAAGGTAAAGAAGGATGAAAATAAGGGTTTATAGAGAAAAAGGAACAATGCCAGGGAAGGTGTATGATTTATCCCTGTAACAACTCTGAGTCACTATTACATCAACAAATATCAATTACTACCAGTTCTTAAGGGTATTTTCTCCCAAGTCCTTGGTGAGAAAACCTTTAATCAATCTACCCTAATTTCCATGTCCATAGCCAATTAGGGTGAAGTTAAGCTATATAATATCAAGAATACTCTGGTTCATACAAGGTATCCCTAGTCCTAGGTGATATCTATTGTAGAGTAGCCTTATGAAAACCTTATCAATGGTGGTCCAGCCTAATTGATAACCACAAATCAATCTTGATTGGTCCGAAAGATAAAGCAATAAACAAATCAAAAGGTTACCGTAAAAACATTTTAAAAATGCAAATATAAACTCAAATTCGTTACAATTCTAAATTAGGGACACCCCCCATAGCATTTGAGGGTTTAGCTACTCATATTGTTGAAAACAAATTCAAGATAAAAATTACACATTACAAGTAATTGGATGACTTTGATCTTTAATCGCTCCCGCTCATGAAAACCTTTAGCTCTCCGAATGCCTTGATCTCTGTAATACTTGATTACTTCACAATACTGTATTTTTCCGTATTCCCCGATGATTTTTCCTTTGGCAGAAGACCCTTTTTATAGTGAAAATTCCAAGCAGCAGTTAGACATGTCCAAAAATATCTCTGAAAAAGCCCGACGAACAAAAGCCCGAGAAAAACTGAATTTTTGGGCTTGGGCTGACATGGCCCGTATCAACTAACACGGGTGGCCGTGTCAGCCTACTGTCCTGGCTGACACGCCCCTGGCATGGGGTGACACGGTTGGAGGAGGCACCTGACACGGCCTGTGTCAGGCTACTGTTTTTCTTCACACATCCTTCCTTGCCTTGACACGGCCAGTGTCAGCTGACACGGGTGGCCGTGTCAGGCCTCCTGTACCGGGGTTTTCTGCTTCTCTGCTTTCCGGAATCTCGCATTGTCTCGTTCTGAGTCCCCTGGTTCTTCTGCTTGGACATGTCGGACAAAAACACAGCTATCCCACGCATAAAATCACTAAAATATAAGAAAAACATAACAATGATAAAAATGCTTAAATAAAATGACAGAAGTAAAACTAACTCGAAACATATCATAAATGCTTGCACAGTGTGTCAAAAGCCTCTATTTCGTGTCAGATCAGTAACGAAAACTCAATGCAAATGGTGACTGATTACAACCCCAAACTTATCTCATTGCTTGTCCCAAGTAATGTTTCAGACAACATTGTCACTCCCCAGAATTCTTTATGTTTCCCACCACTGCTGAGATCATTCGCTAACGTCTTCCCTTTTCTTTCCACAAGTCCTGCTTTTTCTTTGTAAGTCTTCCTTCGCACTTGCACTTCAAAGCACCGTTTCACCTGTCAACTTATATCACATTCTCACCAATTCTCTCGGGGTCAACTATTTTCACTCATAATTCAGAGTATGCAATATCACTCACAAGTTTGAATAGTCTCTCTTTTCCTATCACCTACACCTAACACACACACTTTTGAGGTCTTTCGGGTTGTAACTTGACTTGGATTAGGTTATGAATAATTCAAACAAAAATGGAAAACAAGTGGGTTTTTGGTTCAGAGTCGATGTTACATACTGTGTTTATTTCTCTTATTTGCTCGATTTTCTTTTCTTATTTTCTTTTCTTCACCGAATTCCCTTTTTCGTGCTTCTTTCTGAATCTTCGAGTTATAAATTTTTCTCCTCTTTTTCTTTCTTTCTCTCGATTCATAATTTTTTCTTTTTTTTTGTTCTCGCACTTTCTTAGGCTTTTGGTAGCTTTTGGGGTTTTTACCCCAAACTTAGCTTTTCAACACAGTTTGAATGCATTAACATGACTCTAAACAGGGTAAGGAAGTGTTTTGTCCAAGGGGTACATTTATGGGGTTTAAACAAACAAATGGATACATACTCAAATGGGGTTAACGAGGGATGTAATTATTCAGGATGGCTAGAAAGGATCGGGGTTAATTTCAAACAACGTGCCTCAGTGTGTGTATCATGCAGTGACACTCCTAGAGAGTCTACACAAATTTAGAGTGATAAAGACAAACCTGAATGTCGCTCATGATGATCAATGTGTTTGGCTTTTTATGAGTCATTCTGTTTGGTTTAGCTTTGACAGGATCCACAATACTCTTTAGTTTGGTGCAATTTCTTCCTTACTTCGGAATGTACTGGATACTCATGTCGGTTAAGTTATATACATTGTGTCCGATATTACTTTCAGCAGTGTCAATTTCCTAGGGAGATCCTTCACAACAAGCAATGGTGAATGGCGTGATCTTTTCATCCACTCTCAATCGTGATCATTACTATTTCCAACCTATCAACACAGACTTGACACACTCGCAACATAATGTACCTTCAAACAGAAAAATCAAATCTAGAATGCACAAAAGTAAAATAACAAAATAACAAAATATTGAGAATAAAATACTAAAATACTATTAACAGACATAAAATCTCCCCCACACTTGAACTCAACATTGTCCATAATGTTTGCGAACAAGAGCGAAGGAGGGCACTCACGGTACCCTACTGATGAGGTGGTTACGGGAAATGCAGCATCAACTGTCGCATCATGCTGCTCATCTCATCCAACATCGCCCCTTGACGGGCTTGCTCGATGCCTTGTCTTTGTTGTTCCGTCCTCAAGTCACCTATTTCGGTTTGTACCCAGCTCCATTGGCCAGTGGACCAGGATGATGAACCAGCCTCTTGTTTGGTGCGTTCCTTATGTGGTGGTACAAACTGCTCAGGAAGTGCTTGAGGATCTTCTTCTTCTGCTTCCGTTCCTTCCACCTGGTCATCCATAAATTGCTCACCTGCAGTAAAATGGTCAGTTTCGTGGCCTTCATCCGCGCCAGGGTCAGCGCTCACATACAACCAATTAGCACAGTCAGTAATAACAACTATGTCTGAATCTGGCAAAGCGATAATAAACCTCTTATGGATAAGTACGGAATAGTAAGTAGAGGCAACAACAATCATACCTTGTGAAATTAGAGCAGACATGTCAATTTTGGTCTTACCTACAATTGGCGTGTCTTCGAGTAAAATAGCTTGACACCCGAAATGCTCAGCGATTTGGGTGATCATTCCCCCTATGGATATGCCTCCGGAGTCGGCTCGGCCGACTCTGCCCAGATAGTCTGCTGCAAAGGCACCTATATTGATGGCTTTATTTTGAGCCATCGAGTATGAAATTCTGGTATCAGATATGAGATGTCGAAGGTAATGTCGCGACACTAATATTTGAGTAATGCAAACAGGATAAAGATAAAGAATAGTAATTCACTAGACACAAGCAATTGTTAATCCAGTTCGGTCCAACTCACCTACATCTGGGGGCTACCAAGCCAGGAAGGAAATCCACTAAATAGAATCAGTTCAAAGACTCTCCGTACACTTCAATAAGTTACAGTCTTTCTCACCTAATCTCTACCCGTGCAACTCTTATCTAAGCACTCTTAGATACGAGAACCCACTCACTTCCCTTCAATTACACCTGTGATTTTAAACAACAATTCCTTGTGAAAAGAAGACACTTTTCAATAAGACGCACTTGATTTTACCTCACAGTTTCAATCAAGTAGACACACCCTTGATCATGCTTAACAACTTTGATCAAGTAGACACACACTTGATCTTGCTTAACCGCTTTGATCAAGTAGACACACACTCTTGCTTAAAAGCTTTAAAGTGACAAATTACAACCCACAAATCAGACCAATTCAATCATCTATGGATGAATTGAATGGCTTACAAGTCTCACGACTAAACAAGACACAAGCCCCTGCTCTCTCTCAGTATTTCGCTCAGTATTGGTTGTGTAACAAATCAGGTTTTCCAAGTCCCTTTTTATAGAAGCTTTCAGCTGGGCTTGGACATCTTGAAAACCCTAAAACTATTTTCCAATTAAATCTTCTCATAACAGCTGGTTAGATCTCTTTGGAAAATAAGTAAATCAGGTTGTAATCAATGATTGAATGCGCCTGTAAATCAGATCTTCAATCATACATAGATTTCCATTAAATGCACAATCACATAACACATAACATTCGCCCTGAATGTTCTGTGTACAGGATGTCATGACATCGGGTCTGACATCCTGGAACAATCCTGCATAATTCCATTTATAATTTCCAGGAGGTACATAATATCAGATGCCATGACATTGTGTGTGACATCCTAAAACAATCCTGCATAATTATGTTTTTTAAACTCCAGCAGGTACATAGATGTCTTATGTTAAGACATCACAAACAATATCTTGTGAACACTCTTTGTTTTACCAAAATTGTTGCCAACACTTAGAACCAATAAACTCCCCCTTTGGCGAATTTTGGCTAAAACATATATTTGTCCATTTTGTTCACAAGGAAAAACACATCAGCATTTAAACAGCATAACATCAGTTTAAGCAACAGCAGAAGCAAACATAATTACTAGCTATAGCTACTAGTAATACACACATGCATAAGGGTACTTCTTCTCCCCCTAAATCTGTGCAACACAAACAGAATTACTAGTTATAGAGGCAACTAGTAAAACACACAAATGCACAAGGGTTCTTCTTCTCCCCCCAAACATGTGCAACACAAACATCTCCTTTAATAATAACAACACCTATAACCACAACACCTGTAACAGTCAGAATCACCCTCTGACATCTACTTCAACATCACCTGTGCACCACATCACACCACCTGTGCACCACATCAGACATCTCCTTTGACATCTGTAAACAGAGCAAACACATCTCTTTCAATAATAGTTGTTCATCTGTTCAGCTATACCATCACATACATCTCCTCATTAGCTCCACATAATTAACTACTCCACACATAATCACTTCTCCCCCTTTTTAGTCAAAATTGACCAAAGGTGACCAATTGGACAAAATAAATGTCAATTAGCCTAGCAGAGAAAGTCGCAGCAGATGTTATAACATTAAAAATGTTAAAACATAATTGTTAGGAGATACAAACCATCATTATACACAGCTGTGATAGCTGAGATAATAAGAAATCCATGGAACTCATTAAGAGCCCAAATATTACATAAAGGCATCAGTAAGGACTGCCACAAATTACACATATTTCAACAGAAAAACAACAGTAAAACATCAAATTCTTCAGCATCTAAAGTAGCCAAAACAGCAGAGGGACCAGTCTTCATAACAGCACTCAGAACAGCCAAACCAACCCAGTCTTCATATCAGGGGGAACCATTACCACTTAATTTGAGGAAGAGGCGTCTTCTTCTTATAAACACCTTGCTAAAATCCTTGCTATTTTTGTCAGAAATATCCTCTGGGATATTAACCACAAACTCCTTTGATTGCTATAGA